>NC_066580.1:311689956-311999599 GCF_024323335.1 Lathyrus oleraceus
CCGAGTGATTTTCAAATTACTTTTCAAGTAATGGATATTCACCCGGCCTACAACTGTTTGTTGGGAAGGCCTTGGATTCATGAAGCTGGCGTCGTGACGTCTACTCTACACCAGAAGTTGAAATTTGTTAAGAACGGCAAGATTGTCGTTGTTGGTGGGGAGAAAGCGTTGTTAGTAAGCCATTTGTCATCCTTTACTTATGTAGATGCTGAAGAAGAAGTTGGAACGCCATTCCAAGCTTTGTCTGTTGCTGATAAATTGAAGAAGGTTGGGGCACCCATGTCTTCTCTAAAGGATGCCAAAGAGGTTGTTCAGGCTGGAAACACCGATATATGGGGTCGCATTGTGGAAGTTATTGAAAACATTAATAAAGTAGGGCCAGGATTTCAGCAAGGCCCATTCAACGCCAATGTCAAGGTTGTGCAAGAAGTTTTCCACAATGGAGGGTTCATTCACAAGGATGACCAACACATAGCTGCCATTATTGAAGACAGTGAGGAACACGAGGCTTGTGCCAACTTTGTGACGCACAACCAGACTTGCAAAAATTTGGGTTGTTGTTGATGTTCCTGCTATTATGCATCGTTCGAAGTAATTTGTTTTATTATTTTAAGAAAAATCCTTCTCCTTTTCCTAAGGGAGAAGTGAAACATTGTTGGGCGTTTTCAATATTATCATCAATAAAATACAATTTTATTCATCCATATCCATGATGTTTGCTTTTACTTTTTGCTTTTTCTGGAAATGGTGTAGCGGTAAATTCATGACCATTAAGCTATGGATAAAGTTAACGTCAATTAAACCAGAGTCGCCACTGCACTTTTATTGTTTCCAAGCGAAAAGGGAAAAGTACGAACAAAACCCGAAGATAAGAAGTTTTCAAATCAAAACTAATAAAATGGCAGAGATTATAAGCAAGGGGGTTGGTTACACAGAGGGAAGGTGTTAGCACCCAGAGTGTCCTAGGTACTCCTAGGGAGCCCTTTTTTGTGTGTACATGTGTTTTGGTATAAAATGATATTTGCAATAAATAGAATATGGGGATGAGAAAAGAATTCATTAATTATATTTTTGTGTTTGACAAGACCTTCAAACTTGTGCCTACGTACCAACATAAAATGAGGGATCAAAACCTCGTAGTTCGTGGTAAAAATTTCAAGGTGAATGATTTTTTTATAACAAAAGTTTAAGTTTAAGAAAGGCACAAAAGGCCTAAAAAGGTTTTAATGAGTGTTAGTTCTTTTTGTCTTTTGAAATTTTAAGTTAAGTATAATTAAGTTCATTTAACAATTGGATTAAGAAAAGAGTTTGAAAATACAATGGCATAAGGCCAAAGTTTCTAATTTGCAATAAAGTCTATGTGTAGAAAACACAAGCAAAGAATATTTTAAAAGGAGGGAGAGATTTGAAATTAAAGAAGATGAGAGGAGATGAAGAGACTAATCCTAAGCAAAAAATAAAAGTTAAGAGTTGAAAAGATCTGACCAATGGGATGCAATCCAATAAACAAGAATGTCATATAGAAACCCAATTTCCCTTGGACTTTAGAAGTAAGCAATATCAATACACACAATAGCAAGGTGAAGAACAAGGCATCAAATAAAGATAGCCACATCCAAGCTTAGCAAATCCATGATCTTCTTCATAATCTCCCATGTATCAGATGACATACTTCTTGAATGGCTCAGAGATAGGCATTAGACACAGGTTCAAAATAACAACTTCATTAAGACCATGTAGCAGATGCACTCAAAAGGGATCTCAATACTTGCATCAGATGAAAGTTTTTCTTCACAAGCACTTGGTTTCAGAAAAGTTGGAATTGGCCAAGTCCTTTTGCATAGGAATGTTGCCTAACTCTAAATCCAATGTCTCAGATCAAATCCAACAGTCCACACCAATCGTTTTTAGAGTTTTTGTTGTTATTATGTACATTAAGGTTAAAAGACCATAAACACAGACAAAAATACACAAACAAGTATATACAATCTCAATATAATCACAAGATATGGCTCAAGTGAGCAAAGTGAAAAAATGGCATTAAAGTAAACAAGTTAAATGGTATGAATAATGATAAATGAATAAAGACTTGAATTTAAAGGGCAAAAGATAAATGACTTGAAATTAAAAGTTAGTTAAATGTTAGTTAATTAGAAGTTAGTATTATTTTTTCTTTTTAATTGTTTAAGTCATTCTTTGGAGAACACTCAACTCTCTATTCACAAGCATGGATCCTTGAACCAAGACATCTTCCAAAGGAAGGAAAAAGGCCAAGTTTCCACATAATACCATGAAAGGGGGGAGACTTACAATCTCACTTACTAGAATGTTATGCTTTTTGGGTCAAAATTTAGCGTTATGTTAAGCAATCGTAATTGGACTTATGTAGAAGTTACAACTATTTGAGGCCGGGTAGTAGAAATTTTAGTGTTAATGCATGTTAGAGATATGGTATTATGAACCATACTCCTAAAACATACCACACTTAAAAGAAACTGACAAAAGGGTGGACCTAATATCATCCATACTTATGTTAATTTTGCAAGCAACTAGCCTTAGGATATAGAGATATCATAGGTTAAAAAAATGGATGGGGATAGAATGGGATTGAGATGAAGAGGGAGGGGAAAAGAAATCAACACAAATTGGTCAAAGGAGGACTTTTATCAAATTAAAATCAATCATTCATTTTGGGAGATGAAATTTACATTTCATCAATCTCCTAAATCCAATGATTTTAACTTAACAAATTCAAATCAACCTTGACCAAGACCCAACAACAATAGTCAAACTCAACAAGTCAATAAAAATAACTCAACACAATTTATTTTCAATTAAAAATGCATTAAATTAAATTATGGTTGGTCAAAATCCTAAAACCTCTTCAAAATACCAAATAAATGGCCAAGAGATTTATCATAGGTCAAACAAGGTCAAAGGACCTTGGAGAAAAAAATTCAATATTTTTGGAAACTTAAAAGTATTTTGAAACAATTAAAAATATGCAAAAAAACAATTAAATCATGAAAAATATTAATATTGATCCAAAAAATAATTTTAATTCAGAAAATGAAAGAGAAAAATATTTGAGAATTTTTGGTGAAAGTCCCATATTTTTTGGATCAATATTAAAATTACTATGAATTAATGAAAATAAGTCAATTAAAATAAAAATCAGAAAATGGAAAAATACGTGAGCCACTTGATCTCCCTCATTAATTGAGGTGGCAAAAGTGGATCAGAACGCGCGTTCCATGATGTTCCCTAGTCAATGTGCCACACGCGTGATAATCAATTTAGACGCTCAAGATTAAAATAAAATAAGAGGATCACGTGGTCTAGAGACACGCCAACGCATTACCGGAGCCAGAGCTCCGGTCTTCTTCTCCGGTGGACCTCACCAGAATGGTCCACCCTTAACCATCACCAAAATGAAAAAGAAGGACATGAACTTAAAGTAAAAATGCTTAGGAGCTCGAATCTGACCTCAATTTCACCTAACTCCAAGTATATTGAAAGATACAAGAAGTTGAATTTTGAGGATCATGATCTGAGTTACTTCGATTAGACCTTTAAGTAACTCAATCTTGTTGCCTACATTGGTAGGACTTCAAACAACCAAAAACCAAAAAGAATTATGGAGAATTGAGTGAGAATCGAAGAGATGAAAAATTCAAAAATTCACCTTCACTACAGGTTCAGATGGACACGATCTTGCTCTCAATTGTGCTTGGCCTTGCTCTGGATGCTTGATGGAGTGGAAATGGATCAAGAAAGAAGCAAAACTCTTGGAGATTTGAATCTCAAAACATTGGAGATTCAAAATCGATTTTCAATGAAAATCCTCAAGGTTAGCCTTTGAATGTGAGGGTTTAGTGTTGGATATTCAAAGCTGGCGCGCAAGGGTCCTAAATTCTCAGTGAAAGGGCTTCTATTTATAGGACAAGGAAATGGTACTTGCACACTTCTCTTCAAAGTTCAAAAATAGTAAAATGCCTTTGCATGGATGCATGGGCGTGTGATAGGCCCATGTAATGATGCATCCAGGTCCAAAATCATGTGCAAGCAATGATGAAGTCATGTTAATAAGCCATGCATTTGTGTATGGAAAGTGGAAGTTCAAATATGCCAAATGGTTATACAACTTTAAGCCATACTCAAGTCACTCATACTTTGTCCAAATAGGATGAATTTGGACTTTTTGGAAAGGTTAGATCGAGAGGAACAACTTTCATGTTTAAGACTTTTTCATTTGAAGATCGGATCATGATGAATTTTGAGGTGGAAGTTTGGAAAATCAAATATATCAAAAACAATTCTAAGTACCAAGCCATATGTTCACTTCTTCCACCTTGAGTAACTTTTCCTATGGACTTCAAATGAGAAAATTTCCTTCACCAAAGTTGTATTTGTCTCAAATTCCTTCAAATTGGTCACAAATTTGACCTTATTTGGATTTAGCATGAAGGATTTATGCATTTTAGAAGTTGAGGAAAATCACTTGTTCAATGGTATTGGGCCAAAATGACCTATAATGTCTCCTCATATCACATGCATTTAAAAGTTGAATTTTCTCTTCCTCCAAACATCAAGGTTGAAGTAGACATCTTGAATTTGGTTGTGAAACTTCAATAGATTTCATCTCATAAATATTGAGCAAGTTATGCTCTTGGGAAGTTGACCTCCAAATTAGGGTTTAGACAAAATGACCTATAATCTTTCACCATAAAAAATTACTTTCCAAGCAAAACTAGCTCTTTCACTCAACATGAAAGTTGTTTGGGATGTCATTTAGAGTAATGTTTCTCTTGGAATCATTTTCATATGATAAAAATTGTAGGAGATAGGGTCTAGGGAACCCCAGTTTTGATCAGTTGACTTTCTCTGGTCAATCATCATGAACCAACTTGCTATTTGGCATTATATTGACTTTTGGGACTCATGGGGGAGGGGGTCATAAATGCATAAGATGATGAAATGTGAAGTATCCCTTGAAATATTTGACCAATTGGTGAATAAACTTGTTGAAGAAGTCATACAAGATACCCAGATGAATTAGGGTTTCCAAGGCAAACAAACTCCAAACTCTTGATGATTTCTTCATAAGAATAACATGAGAAGATCATGGGGATCCATATATGATACTTAGAGCCATAGTAAACCACTTCTTAATTGAGCTTCTTGCAGTGAGGGTCTTAAACTCTAGATGTCAGCTTGATAGGGCATAGATGAGCATGTGCACTACCTACAAAAGAGTTAAACTATAAAATGAAATATTTTTGGTGTTTTGGTTAGTAAATGATAAAAAAAACAAAGTATGATACAATCATATGGTGCTTGGTGATCTCTCCCAATCCAAACCCAATGAATGAGGGGTAAGGAGGATGCCAAGGTGTGATCCCAACACCAATGCATATGATGAGAATAACATGAGGGATCTTAGGGTCAAAATTGGGGTCTTATAGATGCCCCTATTTAAGGACATTCTAGCTGAGGAGGTGAAGGTTAAAATCTTTGCAGCGACTCAGTAGAATGGGCTTAAATAACAACATATAGAAATAAATTTTGGTCCCTAAGAGACCTAATGATGTGAATGTTAAAATAATCTCTGCGGGGAAAAATGTTGCCACAAAGGAAAAGAATCTGGAGAGACTGAAAGTCTGTATGAGTATAATGGATTTCCATAAGAAAAACTCACTGGGGAGACAGAGACTCTGGGGGATAAAAAGGTCATGTGTAGGTCAGGTTACGACTTTAAAGCTGCTGGGGGACTCGAGGGATTCCACGAAAATAAATCAATGGGAAGACTAAGTCGGGGAAAGAAAAGGAACATCTGTAGGGGAAACGGGTAGATCAGAATAAAATTGAAATACTCAAACCAAGCAGGAAACAACGATTTCACTGAAGAAATACGCACTCAAACTCAACTGGGGAAGAAAACGATCTTCAACACAGGAGGAACAAAACTATATTATCCATTACCGACTACTGGGTAAAGAGATAACCAAATCTGACAGGGAGGATATCGTTACCGGTTAGGGTAAACATATCAAGGATGACTCGCTGAGGGAAACCATGAGGTGTATTCATTTACCAGTTACTGGGTAAGAATGAATTGCCGGAGAAAATTCAAATAGGATTTAAAACTATCGGTTACTGGGCAGAAGACCACAAAGAAAGAGAATATCCGTCATCGATTAGGATGAACATATCAAGGATATACTCAAAGGGGAAGAATATATGTCACTGGTTATGATGAACATATCAAGGATAAACTTGTTTGGGGACATTAGGAAGGATATCCGTCACCGGTTAAGATGAACATATCAAGGACAAACTGCCTGACAAAGTAGGAATTACATCTATCGGATACTGGATAGAATAACATAAAGAAAGAGAATATCCGTCATTGATTAAAGTGAACATATCAAGGATAGACTCTGAGGGGAGAAATAGGAATTACATCTATCAGTTACTGGATAGAATACCGAAAAGATAATATCCATCACCTGTTAAGATGAAATATCAAGGATAAACTCTACAAAGGGAAATCAGGATTTACAGCTACCGGTTACTGGGTAGAAGACCGCAAAGAAAGGAAACCCGTCATCGGTCAGGATGGACATATCAAGGATTAACTCTCTGGGGAACAAAATAGGGATTACAACTACCTTTTTACTGGGTAGAATACCAAAAATAGGATATCCGTCATCGGTTAAGATGAACATATCAAGGATAAACTCCGAGGGGAAGCAAATATCCCTCATCGGTTAGGATGAATATATCAGGGATAAACTTCCTGGGAGACGTGAAAACGAATCCGCTGGGGAGAAAAGGGTTACTTTTGTTGGGTACTGGGCAAAAGTAAAAATCTGCAAAAATTGAGAAGAATATTACCAGTTACTGGATAATAGACTCTCAAGGGGACCAAAAGCATCTATCTAGGTAAGATCTAGAAAGAAACAGTCAATCAAAGACTCAACCCAATGAGGGTATAGCTCAAGGGGAATGGTTCTATCCAGATAATCAATTAGGGAGGAAACTGAAATAATGATCATCCACGAGGAAGTAACTCAGTGGGGAATGAGAAAGGTTAAATTATTTCTGCTTAAGGGGATGACACTCTACAATTAAAAGAGGATAGACAAATCAAATCTGCATGGGGGGGAAAAGTATACCACCGTAGCAGAGGATCAAAGAAATATTGAATCACAAAGAGAGGATCTGTTAAGGAAACTGCTACATCAACTCTGCTGGGAATTTTAGGTCAACACCATATCAAATGGGGGGACAACCTTGCAGAGGAAAAACACAAAATTGCTCAGAATCAGAGGGAACAAAGGTTAGGGACAAATCTGATGGCGACTTGTGGGGAAACAAAATCAGCCGAACTGCGCGAGCTACTGCAAATAACACGCCTACAACTCAAGGGAGGCAAAAATAAAATTCAGCTGGGGAAACCACCGAAACCCGACTCGAGATGCTGAAAAGCTGCTGGGGAATGAAATAGGGATCATACCAGCTGCTTGGGAAGAACCAATAATACTTCGCATTTAGGGCTTATTGCTTTTCAAACCGCTGTTGATATTCCTTTAATGAAATCAATTGCTCTTCTTAAAAGTATTTGCATTTATTATTTAAGAAAACATGCTTTTTATTTTAAAATTTTAATTTAAAAAATGATCACAATAAAGTTTAATTCTACTTGGCTGAATAAATAAGAGTGGAAATAATTGGATAAAAAACTCAACTTTATTTAATAGAATGGTAGTCTATAAATGACAAGACTCCGCAGATCTTTATAAAAGTTGAAAAATGGTAATTTACATGGAAAAGGGATACATTGAATACAATGATCACCCATCCTTCTACCGCTTTCAATATGCACTGTGCTCTTAACTTTGGTTGAGAATGAATCAGAACCAAACATTATGCTCGAAAAAATCTTCAAGACTGAAGATCAACCAGCATGCAGTTACTTGCCATTATCCCTATTTTTTGCATAAATTTCCCCAAGGCGGGGTACTTGTATTGGGGTTTTCATTACCTTTAGGTTTATTGACTAAACCAAAAGTCAACATACAATTCGAGTCGCCACCACACTTTTATTTGTCCAAAGGAAAGGCTAAAAAAGCGAACATAAGCCAAGTAAGAAGTTTTTCAAATCAAAAACTAATAAAAATGTTAGAGATCTAGGTAAGGGGGTTGGTTATGAAATGGGAAGGTTTTACGCACCCAAAACATCCTTAGTACTCTAAAGGAACCTCTTTTTGCAAATATGTGTTGTAGGTTGATATTTGTTAAAAGATGTGTACAAAAGATTGGAGGGGTGAGAAGAGAATACATTATATTTACACATTTTGTTGTTTAAATGGATGAACCCATTGCCTACGTACCATCACAAAGGAGGATCAAAACCTCGTACTTCGTGGTAATTTTTTTTTCAAAGATTGGTGAATTGATTTTAATCAAAAGCCTTAAGGTCTTTTGTTATCAAAGGGAAAAAAACTCAACCTAAACCAACAATCCACCATGTGAGGAAGGCTTCAACATGCTAGTGAGGGGTTAACCCTATAATAAGCATGGAAGGCTTATAATCCAACACTAAGGATGAGGTGAGATTTACATCAACCACTATGATAACTCAAACCTATGACTAATTTTTTTGAAAAGGTTTTAACAAGTGGCCATTGGAACCACAAAACAACTCGAAATGGGTTATATTTACAAGTTAAAGTTATTTACAAAATGAGGTCAAAGTTGGATTAAAGTTTATTTACAATGAGTATTTATGAAAATGGTTTGGAAAAGTCAAAGGCCTAAGGCCTAGGTTTCTAATTTTAAATAAAGTCAAAGTTTTGAAAATGATTTTTGGCTTGGTGAGAGTTGGGAGAAGAGAGAAGGGTTATTCATAAAGCATACAAAGATAAGAGGGGAAGGATAACCCTTGGAGTTCATTTTCTTGGAGTCATAGAGATGACTCAAGATGCTCCTTTCCTTTGGACTTAGCACATAAAACAATAAATCAAATAATTGAATTCAAGCTCCTAGGATCTCCATTTGACTTGGCTCTTAACTTGACTACTCATGACAATGGTCCTTTTTTCACAATCTTAAGATGAGGTTTCTATCACACAAAAGCACACATCAAAAAGCTCACAACATAATAAAGGAAATGGACAAAGAATAAGTTTGAGGAGAAGTCCTTTGAGGTCAACTTTGAGTTTTAGCATTCTAAAGGCATGAGGCCTAGTTGCTCTTCAACAAATTTTGCATTCTAAAGGCATGAGGCCTAGTTGCTCTTGAACTCCTTTAAGCATGGGTAAATCCTAATTCTAAGTCCTTTCTCCTTTTGCATTTTGGTTCATACAAAACAACACAAAATAACAATATATTTACACAATAATGGGCTCAAATGAGCAAAAGAAAAATGACATAAACATAAAATATGTGCTCAAGTGAGCAAAGATGAAAATCAAGATGAATAATGAGCAAGAAATAAATGACATTGAAAGTAAATGACAAGAATTTAAAAGCTCAAATTAAAGTTAGTAATTAGTAGAGTTATGTTAGTTTGTCATAAGACAATGTAGCGCTATGTTAAGCAATCGTAAGTGGACTAATGTAGTAGCCACACCTATCTGAGGCCGGTCAATAAGAATATAGGCAAAGAACACAAGTTAGAGGTCATGACTAGTAAGCCAAGCTCCATAAACTTTCCATGCCAAACAAAAGAGGAAGGGCCTTGTATTGACTTTTGGTTATTTGCTTGACCAAGAAGTAACCTATCTTTGACACAAAATAACTCACTTGATCATGGATCAAGTTAAGTTTGGTTTGGATCAAAGAAGATTAAACTTCTATTTGTCAAGACCAACCTTAAGACTATAACTCATTGGCCATTAAGGGAAAGAAAGGGATGAAGATGAAAGGGGAGGGGTAAGAAGTCAACAACCAATCCCAATTGATCAAGGGATAACTCATCCTTGATCAAATTCATTCATCTTTCTAGGTGATGATCCTTAAGGATTTTCAAACCACAAGATCCAATGAATTTGATCAAAGTTGAATCAATTCAACCTCAATCAACACAAAACAGAAGAAGAATGAAGATAACAAGTCAAGAAGTCAATGATATTTTTTTGGTATTTTTTTGAATTAAAATAAAATACAAATAAAAAATAAACAAATCTAAAATTCAATTCAAAGCAACTTCAAAAAGTCCAATTAAATTCTCATAGGTTCAACATAGTCAAACAAACTTTGACTAATTTTCTCACAAATTTTTAAAGTCAAAAAGCATTTAAAATCAATTAAAAACAACCAAAAATAGCATAATATGAATTAAAATCTCAAATAATCTCAAAACAAACAAGAAATTGTTGAGACTATTTTTCATTGACTTATCATGACCCATAAATGCTATGGAAATGTTTTTTTTTGTATTTTTTAAAAGACAGAAAGTATTTTAAAATGAATTAAAATCATTAAAAACCAAGTAATTCATAAATGAAGTCACACAAATAATTAAAAATCATAATATGAAACTAGATTTTTCATGAAAAATTTCAAAGTTGGTCTCATATTTTTCTGACTTCATATGAATTTTTAATGAATTTTTGAAAATGAAATGAATTAACAGAAAATGAAAAGAAAATGAAATAAGCGAAAAATACTCAGCCACCGGATCCAAATTCATTAATGTACGTGGCACAAGGCACGACTTGGATCTGATGAAACGCGGCGGACTCAAGTCAACAGTGAAACACAAAGAATTAAAAGAAGTAATTAAAACGGACGCACACGATTAGATCATGGAAGCAAGATCCAAAGGCTATAAGCATGCACACGTGGTGGTGGCGGTGGAAACCACCGTCTTCTCCGGCCAAGCAACAGATTCCAGCCAAATTTGTAGAGAAATGAACCTCACTGAAAATGAAAAACAAGGTCGTGGAAATAAAGCTCTTGTGATGTAGATCATCACTGTACCAATGGATTTCTTTCAATCTTCATATATTGAGAGAAAGATGAAGGAGAAAATCATGGTGTCCACACGGATTGTTCATGAAATGGAAAATTGAATGCACCAAAAGCTTGCCTCAAGTATGAGGACTTCAGAGAACCACAACAATATAAGAAAACTACATTGAATTAAGAGTTTCAGATCCAAAAAGTTTGAGTTGATACCTTCAAATTGGCAGTTAACCTTCTCTCTTCAATCAAATTTAGCTGGTCATACCTGGTTTGACACCATTCAAACTCTGTCAACTTGGCTTCCATCATCACACGCAATTATGGGATCTCAACCTCTACCGGGAGCACGACTTCCATACCATACACAAGTGAGAAAGGGGTTGCCCCTGTTGAAGTGTGGATGGATGTACGATACCTATGTAAGCAAACGGGAGCATCTCATGCCAATCTTTGTACATTATAACCATTTTATAAATGATCTTCTTGATGTTCTTATTCGCAGCTTCAACAGACCCATTCATCTTATGTCTGTAGGGAGAAGAATTATGGTGTGCTATCTTGAAGTCGCTGCAAATAGCTTCCACCATATTATTGTTCAAGTTAGATCCATTGTTAGTAATGATCTTACTCAGCACACCATACCGGCATATAATCTGATTCTTGATAAACCTCACAACAACCTGCTTGGTTATATTCGCATACGATGCCGCTTCAACCCACTTTGTGAAATAGTCAATAGCCACTAGAATAAAACAATGTTTGTTTGAAGCTTTGGGCTCAATCATGCCAATTATATCAATTCCCCACATGGAGAAGGACCATCGAGAGGAAATGACATTCAACAGTGTCAGAGGAACATGAATCTTATCTGCATATATTTGACACTTGTGGCATTTCTTCACAAACTTGCAACAGTCAAATTCCATTGTCAGCCAATAGTAACCTGCTTGCAACATCTTCTTAGCCATAGCATGTCCATTGGAATGAGTTCCAAAGGAACCTTCACGAACTTCAGTCATCCACAAGTCTACTTCGTGTCTATCCATGCATCTGAGCAGAACCATATTGAAGTTTCTCTTGTAGAGCACATCACCATTCAGGTAGAAGTTTCCAACCAATCTCCTTAAAGTCTTCTTATCTTTCAAAGATGCCCCAGACGGGTAGATCTGACTTTGGAGAAAACACTTGATATCAAAATACCACGGCTTCTGATCTTTGACTTCCTCAACAACAAACATATGAGTTGCCCTATCAAGACGCATCACAGTCAGATTAGGAACTTTGTTTCAGAACTTCAGCACAATCATTGAAGCCAATGTTGCAAGAGCATCTGCCATCCGGTTTTCATCTCGAGGGATATGATGAAAGTCAACCTTTGTAAAGAAAGTTGAAATCCTCCTCGCGTAATCTCTATATGGTATCAAACCGGGTTGATTCGTCTCCCATTCACCTTTGATCTGGTTCACGACCAAAGCTGAATCTCCATAGACGTCGAGATAGTTGATTCTGAGATCAATGGCCTCTTCAAGCCCCATAATGCAAGCTTCATACTCAGCCATTTTATTCGTACACTTGAAAGTCAACCTAGCTGTAAATGGAAAATGCATGCCTTGAGGAGTAATAATCACTGCCCCAATGCCATTACCATATTGATTAACAACTCCATCAAATACCATGCCCCAACGGGAAAATCATATTGCACTGACTAATAATCTTCAATTGGCTGGTAAGCCAAATGGTCATCCAAGACACTACCTTTAATCGCTTTCTGAGATCGGTATTTGCTATCATATTCTGATAACAACATCTGCCAACAGGAAATCCTCCCATTTAAAGCTGGCTTCTTAAAAATATACTTGATTGGATCCATTTTGGATATCAACCAAGTGGTATGATTCAACATATAAGGATGCAGACGCTTAGCCGCCCAAGCCAATGCGCAACACGTCTTCTCAAGCATAGAATACCGAGTCTCACAATCGGTGAACTTCTTACTGAGGTGGTAAATATCATATTCTTTCTTTCCAGTTTCATCTTGCTAACCTAGAATATAGCCCATACTATACATGATCAAGGGTCTTCCTTCAACAGGCGGAGACAGAATCAGATGCTCAAGCAGATACTCTTTGATACTGTCAAAAGCTTTCTGGCAATCTTCGGTCCAATCGCAAGACTGATCTTTTCGAAGAAGCATGAATATAGGCGCACATGTGGCAGTCATGTGTGAAATGAATCTCGAGATATAATTCAAGCGGCCAAGAAAACCTCTGACTTGCTTCTCAGTTTTGGGCGCAAGCATCTCTCGTATTTCTTTGACCTTGGAAGGATCAACTTCAATACCCTTCTCGCTGACAATAAAGCCCAACAACTTACCAGAACGAACACCAAATGTACACTTATTGGGATTCAAGCGGAGTTTGTACTTCCTCAAATGCTGGAATAGCTTCAACAAATACTCAACATGATCTTCTTCGTCACTGGATTTAACAATCATATCGTCAACATAGACTTAAATCTCTTTATGCATGATATCATGAAAAAGAGTAGTCATTGCTCTCTAGTAAGTTGCACCAGTATTCTTTAGACTGAAAGGCATCACTCGATAATAGAATGTTCCCCAGGGTGTAATGAATATGGTCTTCTCCATATCTTAGGGTGCCATCTTGATCTGATTATATCCCGAAAATTCGTCCATAAACGAAAAGACTTTGAATTTAGCTGTATTATCTACCAAGATATCAATGTGTGGCAGAGGGAAATCATCTTTCGGACTGGCTTTATTCAAATCTCTATAATCAACACACATACAGACTTTCCCATCTTTCTTCAGAACATGCACAATATTGGCCACCAACTGCGGGTATTCAGTAGTAACAAGGAAACCAACATCAATCTGCTTCTGCACTTCTTCTTTGATCTTTACTTCCATATCGGGATGAGTCCTCCTCAACTTCTGTTTGACTGGCGGGCATTCTGGTTTCAACAGCAATCTATGCTCCACAATCTCAAAATCCAAACCAGGCATGTCTTGATAGGACCAAGCAAACACGTCTGAATACTCTCGAAGAAGATCAATCAACCCCTTCTTAACCTTTAGACACAATTGAGACCCAATCTTGACTTCCTTCACATTATCTTCGGAACCCAAGTTGACTAACTCAATATGCTCTTTGAACGGCTAAATGGCTTTTTCCTCGTGCTCAAGTAGACGAGACAATTCATCAGACACTTCCTCATCACTTTCTTCCTCAGTCTCAAATACAGGGAATTCAAAGTTCGGAGAAGGAGTAGGATCATTGTATTCAATGGGTTTAGAAACCAACCTGCATAATGATTTGATATTTTGATTTTAGATAAGTGATTTGTGACCAAATATTATGCAGATGGACAATTATTATTTATTTATTCATGTTTTTTGTGATTACCATTTTCAGAAAAGAAAAAAGTAAAAAATAAAAACATCATAGATGTGGATGAATAGAATTGCATTTTATTGATGATTAAATTAATAGATGCCAAACAATGTTCACTTCTCCCTTAGGCATAGGAGAAGGATTTTCAAAAACAATAAAAGAAATTACTTAGAGCGATGCATAATAACAGGAACGTCGACAGCGGTCAAATTGTTGCAAGCTTTTACATGCGTCACAAAATGGGTGCAGTCTTCATGTCCACCCTCCTCGATCGTTGCAACTAAGTGTTGTTCATTACCATGAATGAACCCTCCACTACAGAAACTGGGTTTCACATCTTCTGCCTTAATCACAGCTGACCCTTATTGGAATCCCAAACCAGCTCTACTCTTATTCTCGGCAACCTCCACCATCCGGCCCCACTGATCAGAATTACCATCTTCAATAACTTTCTGCGTGTCTTTAAAAGAGGACATAGGTGCCCCAATTCTCTTTTCTTCAGCAATAGATAGAGCTTGGAATGGAATTTAAATCTCACCCTCAGCTTCAACATACGAAAAAGATGACAGGTGACTCACCAACAGAGCCTTCTTTCCACCGACGATAACAAGCTTACCATTCATTACAAACTTCAACTTCTGATGCAGAGTTTACGTAATAGCTCCAGCTTCGTGTATCCATGACCTTCCCAACAAGCAACTATAGGTCGGGTGGATATCCATTACTTCGAAATCACTCAGACCTATCTTCACCGGAAGGTCCACCTCTCCTATAACAGTTTTTTTGAGAACCATCAAAAGCTTTGACGATCACGCCACTGCATCTCATCGGAGCTCTTTGATACAACAATTTGGAAAGAGTTGACTTGGGGAGTACATTCAAATAAGAACCGGAATCAACCAAAACATTTGACAGCGCATCCTCCTTGTAATTCATCGATATGTGTAGTGCCAGATTGTCATTTCTACCTTCCTCGAGAAGTTCTTCATCACAAAAGCTCAAGTTGTTGCAGGAAGTGATGTTAGCCACAATGTGGTCGAATTGATCTACTGTTACATCATGCTTTACATAAGCTTGCTCCAATAATTTTTTCAATACTTCTCTGTGCGCTTCAGAGTTCATGAGCAGAGACAACACTAAAATCTTGGAAGGAGTTTCGAGCAACTGCTCCACCACATTAAACTCACTTTTCTTGATTAAACAGAGTACCTCATCATCATCATTAGTCTTCAAACTGCTGGATTCCCCAAACTGACATCTTGGAGCGCTAACCAGATCTATTGCAGGTACATCAACCTTCTTACTGACAGATACATCTTCTACATTCTTCAGGAATATAGTCCCAAAAACATGACCACTACGAGTCACCTTCGTAACATCAGCAATGCTCACAACATAACTGGTTGTAGAAAACAGAACCTCTTGACCATTCTTCAACATAGTTGCATTATACTGATATGGAACAACTCTATCGGATGCGTACGGGACTGGACCCTCTAACCGTATTCCCAATGGTGATATCGATCTATTGATGACACTATTACTATTGCTGCTGTCAAATTGAATTACCACCCTCTCTGGTGTCTTGAACACTGGCACTATTACATTGACGTCATCTATATCCCTAGACTGTTGAATCTAAATCACATTCTCGTCCGTCAACCTCTAGATATCTCTCTTGACAACCGAACACCCACGGGGGTTCACACTGCAGATTGCACAACTGGCGTAATCATGCTCACAATCACTAATATTACACAGGGTTTTATGAATCTTAACCAATGATCTAGGAATTCATCGCACATCAAACACCCAGAAACTCCTTGGAAAACCATCTACCATGTTGACAGAAGAATTACCATGAGCAGGTAATGGGTTAGCTTTCACATTCGCTGCACGGTCCTCAAAGGACACCATCCCACTCTTTACTAGCTTCTGGACTTCATATTTCAGGGGGTAACATTTCTCAATATCATGGCCAGGAGCCCCTTGGTGAAAGGCACAATGAAGCTCTGGCTTATACCACCATGGAAGTGGTTCTGGGATTTGTGGCGGATTTCTCAGTTGGAGGAGTTTCTTGAGAACCAAAGATGGGTACAATTCAGCATAAGTCATAGGAATAGGGTCGAAAGAGACCTTCTTCCTCTCAAAGTTATGTTGTTTATGATTATTGTTGGTGTTGTTGTTGTAGTTGTTTGTTCTTTATTGTGGCTGTTTTTGACATTGTTGTTGAGCTGACACTGATTGATTTTTGGAAAACACTAGAATAACAGATGATACTTGATGATGGTGTTGACGAGGTTGTGGACTTCTTCTGACGTGAGGCCTCCTCTGCCTCCCAATGGATACTGCATTGGTTTCAGCTTCCTTCTTCTTAGCGAAATTGTTACCATACCTCTTGCTTGATGATGCCTCTTCTTTACACAATCGTCCCTCACTAGCACCTTCTTCTAATCTCATCCCCATGTTTACCATTTCGGTGAAGTCATTGGGGGCACTTGCAATCATCTGCTCATAGTAAAATGAGCTCAGGGTCTTGAGAAAGATCTTGGTCATCTCCTTTTCTTCCAAAGGAGGGATAATTTGAGCAGCTAGCTCTCTCCATCTCTGGGCATATTCTTTGAATTTCTCCTTATCCTTCTAAGACATTGATCGAAGTTGGTCCCTATCAGGCGCCATATCCACATTATACTTGTATTACTTCACGAAGGCCTCATCCAAATCATTGAACATGCGGACACTCGCACTATCCAAACCCATGTACCACCTCAGAGCGGCACCAGTCAGACTGTCCTGGAAATAATGAATCAGTAACTGATCATTATCAATTTGCGTCTACATCTTTCTAGCATACATGACGAGATGGCTGAGCGGGCAAGTATTACCCCTATACTTTTCAAAGTCAAGGACTTTGAACTTCATCGGGATCTTAACATTGGGAACCAAACACAGTTCCACATCACTCTTACCGAATAAATCTTTTCCCCTCAAGGTCTTCAACTCCTTTCGCAGCTCAAGGAATTGGTCTTTCATTTCATCCATCTTCTCATAAACATTCGGACCCTCAGACGGCTCATAATGGTAGATGGTTTCTTCAACACGGGGTAGAGTGTGAACGAGTGGAGGTGGAACATACATGCCCGAGCTAGATGCTGTCATGGAAGCAAAAGTAGGCACAAAACCTTCAGGCACAAAATTGGGCGGCATTCCCCACGGCAATCCGCTAGGCATGGCAGGAGCAAACTGGGTGGCAGGCACGGTTGAAGAAACAACCTCTGAAATGATAGTCCTCTAAGGAGGAGGAGTTGCAGGTGTTGCGGAATATTGACTTTGAGAAGCTAGAACGAACTCCATCATGGCAGTCAGGCGGGAGATCTCGTCCTTCAACTCTCTATTCTCTTACTCTAAGTGCTCCATGATTCTCAAATGATTGGCGCGGGTATTGTATCGATGAGCCAGCTTGGTTGAAGCACAGAAGAATAACCAATGAGACATTTGGCGGAAGAAAAACCTGCTATGAAAATGATGCATGAAATGCAATGCTTTGATTGTTTTTATTTTAAAGGAACATACTATTTTATTTGCAAATATATAATAATAACAATTGCACAATCTGATTGACCATAAAAATCTCTTTTATTTATATAATTGGAAGGATTACACTGGGTACAATTTCAGAAACCAAAAATACAAAAAATACAAGAGAAAGGGAAACTAGTCATCCTAAGGATCCCCTAACAACGGTATCAGACGATCTGGCTGCAGGCGCGTACTTCCTTCGGATGCGTCGAATCTCGGACTCAAAAGAAGTCTTCAACTGAGCCTTTTCGAGGACAAGTTGGTCAACAATCTTCTTCCAAGCACCGGAAGGCTGAGGCGTACTAGAGGGAGATGGACCCTCTGGCTCTCTCTGTCTCTTCACTACTTGGTCTTCAAGAAGCTCAATAAGTACATCTCTGTCCTTAGAGTCAAGCTGCAACTCCTCATGATTTCTGCTCAAAGCATGGAATCGCTCTTCCCACATATCCTTCTCTTGCTTCATCTTGGTGAGTGCATTTTCCAACTCCTCTACATCTTGGTTATGGAAAGTTAATGTCTCAACCACAACCATAGACATAGGTGTCTCACAAGCTCTCTTCTTCACCCAAAGAGTGTAAGCTTCCAAAGCTACACTGTTGCATGAACCAAGCTCGGATCTACCTTTCCTATGCACATTATGCCAGGCGTGAATCATCTTCTGCTTCAAGAGTTGGGGATCTTTACCCTCTTGATAGAAAATACCTTCTAACTAAGTGTTATTAGGTTTGTCTTTCAAGGGGAACCCAAGTTGACGACGAACCAGAGCAGGGTTGTAGTTGATTCCTCCTTGCGTACCAATGAGAGGCACATTAGAGAATTCACCACAACAATCAATAATCTCCAAGCTACTTAATGAAGAATCATACCAAACTATATCATCATTAGTGAGAGGCATAAGTCTCTGAGACCACCTTAGACGTTGTTTGTTCTCCACAAAAGCAGGCGTCTGAGGCAAGTGCAAAATAAACCACTTGTACAAAAGAGGAACACATCATACAATAGTTCCACCACCTTTAGAATTCCTTAGATGTAAAGAGAAATACATATCACCTAACCGAGTAGGCACGACATTCCCAATCAAGAATATTCTAATGGTGTTAACATCCACAAAACCATCAATGTTAGGGAACAATGCCCACCCATAGACGAGCAATACAAAGATAGCTTCAAAAGCATCCACACCACCGGCTTGAGCAAAGGTAGTAGCTTCCTTGATGAGGAACTCAAAAGTAAACCCAAAGATTCCTCCTTTCTTCACCCAATGAGCCTCAATCTCAGACTTCTTTAAGTTAAGAGCTTCAGCTATAATATGAGATATGGGAATCTCCTCCAATCCACTAAAAGGCATTTTGCTAGAAACGGGTATCCCCAAGAGATGGGCATACTCCTCCAACATAGACACAAGCAGATAATCAGGAAAATTGAAGCAACGGTAGAGAGGGTCATAAAACTGAACCAACGCACTCAATAGTCCTTCAACCACATCAGTAGACAATACAAATAGAAGCTTCCCATGACGTTGTTTGAAGTCCAAGGGATCTAATACAAAAGATGATAGCTTCCTTAACTCTTTCAAATCCGGACATCTAAAATTGTACTTCTTAGTGTTCCTTCGTCCACAATCCATGGTCTGAAAATATTTGCAAATAAAACCTCAGTTCCTTGAGGCTATTTTTAGTGTGATGAATGTTATGATGCGCATGAATGCATGAATGCAACAATCACAATTAAGGGATCACACACAAGGCAAATAAAGGTTAAGGGATGAATCAAGTCATTGTCAAGATCAATCATCCATTTTGGTGGATTATGGTTTTCACCTTATCAACACCGAAGTTCCATTGATATTGACAAGACTTGATTGGATCAACCAAGAATCAAGGGTTTGTTGTGAGTCACGAGCATGGAGTCAAGTTAATAACCATCCCAAAGGAGTGTACTAAGGGTAAAAACCTGTAGATCATGTTCTAAAAAGTTCCCAAAGTCTTAATTCCATCTATCGGACATTACATGTTAGGATGACTGACTTATCAACTCATAATATTCTCAAGAGAAACTTGTCTAAGTGTAGTATCATGTAACAACTATTATCAAGTCTACACCTGAACAGTATCCACACTACGTCCTAAATAGGCCAAGATGGGTTAAATGTTCTATGGACCTCAGCTTCTCGGACCCCAAATCAGAGAAAGTAATGCCAAACCACAAATAACTTGTATGACATAAATAACTCCAAAAGGGTCTCAACTGAGTAGATGGGTCTCAAGCCAACTCTTTAAGGACTACTCCACACAAGTCGAACATGACTATACCATTCTTCTATCTTAATTGCACTCAATTTCAGGTTAGAACTTATCTCACCACTCAGAGATCACCAAACACAACAAGCAGATTATATCATACAAACAAATACACATACATAAAATATACAATTATATACACACAAAAAGTAGGATAAACCCAATGGAGACTACTCCCTGGCAGAGTCGCCGCTTAATTACTGCAGTGGTAAATTCATGACCATTAAACTATGGAGAAACTTAACGTCAATTAAACTAGAGTCGCCACCGCGCTTTTATTGTTTCAAAGGGAAAAGCGAAAAGTACAAACAAAACCCGAAGATAAGAAGTTTTCAAATCAAAACTAATAAAATGCCATAGATTATAGGTTATACAGAGGGAATGTGTTACACCCAAAGTGTCCTAGGTACTCCTAGGGAGCCCTTTTTTGTGTGTACATGTGTTTTGGTATAAAATGATGTTTGCAACAAATAGAATGTGGGGATGAGAAAAGAATTCATTAATTATATTTTTGTGTTTGACAAGACCTTCAGACTTATGCCTACGTACCAACATAAAATGAGGGATCAAAACCTCGTAGTTCGTGGTAACAATTTCAAAGTGAATGAGTTGTTTTTAAAAAAAGTTTAAGTTTAATAAAGGCATAAAAGGCCTAAAAAGGTTTGAATGAGTGTTACTTCTTTTTGTCTTTTGAAATTTTAAGTCAAGTATAGTTAAGTTCATTTACAAATTGGATTAAGAAAATAGTTTGAAAATACAATGGCATAAAGCCAAAGTTTCTAATTTGCAATAAAGTCTAAGTTTAGAAAACACAAGCAAAGAAGATTTTAAAAGGAGGGAGATATTTGAAATTAAAGATTATGGGAGGAGATGAAGAGACTAATCCTAAGCAAAAAATAAAAGTTAAGAGTTGAAAAAATCTGACCAATGGGATGCAATCCAATAGACAAGAATGTCATATAGAAACCCAATTTCCCTTAGACTTTAGAATCAAGCAATATCAATACACACAATAGCAAGGTGAAGAACAAGGCATCAAATAAAGACAACCACATCCAAGCTTAGCAACTCCATGATCTTCTTCATAATCTCCCATGTATCAGATGACATACTCCTTTTATGGCTCAGAGATAGGCATTAGACACAGGTTCAAAATAACAACTTCATCAAGACCATGTAGCAGATGAGTTCAAAAGGGATCTCAATACTTGTATCAGATGAAAGTTTTTCTTCACAAGCACTTGGTTTTAGAAAAGTTGGCAATGGCCAAGTCCTTTTGCATAGGGAATGTTGCCTAACTCTAAGTCTAATGTCTCAGATCAAATCCAACAATCCACACCAATCTCTTTTAGAGTTTTTGTTGTTATTATGTACATTAAGGTCAAAAGACCACAAACACAAACAAAAATACACACACAAGTATATACAATCTCAATATAATCACAAGATATGGCTCAAGTGAGCAAAGTGAAAAAATGGCAATGAAGTAAACAAGTTAAATGGTATGAATAATGGAAGATGAATAAAGACTTGAATTTAAATGGCAAAAGATAAATGACTTAAAATTAAAAGTTAGTCAAATGTTAGTTGATTAAAAGTTAGTATTGCTTTTGCTTTTCAATTGTTTAACTCATTCTTTGGAGAAGACTCAACCTTCTATTCACAAGCATGGATCCTTGAACCAAGACATCTTCCAAAGGAAGGAAAAAAGGACAAGTTTCCACAAAATACCATGAAAGGGGGGAGACTTATAATCTCACTTACCAGAATGTTATGCTTTTTGGGTCAAAAATTAGCGCTATGTTAGACAATCGTAATTGGACTTATGTAGAAGTCACAACTATTTGAGACCGGGACATCTTCCCTAAATTTTTTAGTGTTAATGCATGTTAGAGATATGGTATTATGAACCATACTCCTAAAACATACCACACTTAAAAGAAAATGGAAAAAGGGTGGACCTAATCTCATCCATACTTATGTTAATTTTGTAATCAACTAGTCTTAGGATATAGAGATATCATAAGTAAAAAAAGGATGGGGATAAAATGGGATTGAGATGAAGAGGGAGGGGAAATGAAATCAACACAAATTGGTCAAAGGAGAACTTTTATCAAATTAAAATCATTCATTCATTTTAGGAAATGAAATATACATTTCATCAATCCTCTAAATCCAATGATGTTAACTTAACAAAGTCAAACCAACCTTGACCAAGGCCCAACAACAATAGTCAAACTTAACAAGTCAATAAAAATAGCTCAACACACTTTATTTGTAATTAAACAATTAAAAATCAATTAAAAATGCATTAAATTAAATTATGGTTGGTCAAAATCCTAAAACATCTTCAAAACACCAAATAAATTGCCAAGAGATTTATCATAGGTCAAACAAGGTCAAAGGACCTTGGAGAAAAAATTTCAATATTTTTTGAAACTTAAAAGTATTTTTAAACAATTAAAAAATATGCACAAAAACAATTAAATCATGAAAAATATTAATATTGATCCAAAATATAATTTTAATTCTGAAAATGTAAGTGAAAAATATTTGAGAATTTTTGGTGAAAGTCCCATATTTTTTGGATCAATATTAAAATTAATATGAATTAATGAAAATAAGTCAATTAAAATAAAAATCAGAAAATGCAAAAATACGTGGACTACTTGATCTCCCTCAGTAATTGAGGTGGCAGATCAAGTGGATCAGAGTGCGCGTTCCATGATGTTCCCTAGTCAATATGCCACACGCGTGGTAATCAATTTGGACGCTCAAGATTAAAACAAAATAAGAGGATCACATGGTTTGGAGACACGCCAACGCAGCTCCGGAGCCAGAGCTCTGGTCTTCTTCTCCGGTGGACTTCACCGGACTGGTCCACCCTTAACCATCACCAAAATAAAATAGGAGGACATGAATTTAAAGTAAAAATGCTCAGGAGCTCGAATCTGGCCTCAATTTCACCTAACTCCAAGTATATTGAAAGACACATGGAGTTGAATTTTGAGGATCATGATCTGAGTTACTTCAATTTGACCTCTAAGCAACTCAATCTTGTTGCCAACATTGGTAGGACTTCAGACAACTATAAATCAGCAAGAATTATGGATAATTGAGTGAGATTCAAAGAGATGAAAAATTCAGAAATTTACCTTCATTGCAGGTTCAGATGGACACGATCTTGCTCTCAATTGTGCTTGCCCTTGCTCTGGATGCTTGACGGAGTTGAAATGGATCAAGAAAGAAGCAGGACTCTTGGAGATTTAAATCTCAAAATAATGGAGATTCAAACTCGATTTTTAATGAAAATCCTCGAGGTTATCCTTTGAATGTGAGGGTTTAAGGTTGGAGATTCAAAGTTGGCGCGCAAGGGTCCTCAATTCTGAGTGAAAGGGCTTCTATTTATAGGCCAAGGCAATGATATTTGCACACTTTTCTTCAAAAATCAAAAATAGTAAAATGCCTTTGCAAGTATGCATGGGCGTTTGATAGCCCCATGTAATGATGCATCCAGGTCCAAAATCATGTGCAAGCAATGTTGAAGTCATGTTAACAAGCCATGCGTTTGTGTATGGAAAGTGGAAGTTCAAATATGCCAAATGGTCATCCAACTTTAAGCCATGCGCAAGTCACTCATACTTTGTCCAAATGGGATGAATTTGGACTTTTTGGAAAACTTAAATCAAGATAAACAACTTTCATGTTGAACAAGTTT
Source organism: Lathyrus oleraceus (assembly GCF_024323335.1). Taxonomy (NCBI): domain Eukaryota; kingdom Viridiplantae; phylum Streptophyta; class Magnoliopsida; order Fabales; family Fabaceae; genus Lathyrus; species Lathyrus oleraceus. The sequence goes on from NC_066580.1 coordinate 311,713,941, forward strand.
TCATTTGAAGCTTGGATCATGATGAATTTTGAGGTAGAAGTTTGGAAAATCAAACATATCAAAAAAAAAATTCTAAGTAGCAAGCCATATGTTCACTTCTTCCACCTTGAGTAACTTTTTCATTGGACTTCAAATGTGAAACGTTACTTCATAAAAGTTGTATATCTCTCAAAGTCCTTCAAATTTGTCACAAATTTGGCCTCATTTCGATTTAGCATGAAGGAATTATGCATTTTATAAGTTGAGGAAAATCACGTGTTCAATGGTATTGGCCCAAAATGACCTATAATGTCTCCTCATATCACATGCATTTAAAAGTTGAATTTGCTCTTCCTACAAAAACCAAAGTTGAATTAGACATCTTGAATTTGATTATGCAACTTGAATAACTTTCATATCATTAAAATTGAGCAAGTTATGGTCTTGGGAAGTTGACCTCCAAATTAGGATTTATACAAAATGACCTATAATCTTTCACCATAAAAAATGACTTTCCAAGAACAAATAGCTCTTGACCTCAACATGAAATTTGTTTGGGATGTAATTTAGAGTAACCTTTCTCTTGGAATCATTTTCATATGATAAATATTGTAGGAGATAGGGTCTAGGGAACCCCAGTTTTGATCAGTTGACTTTCTCTGGTTAACCACCATGAACCCACTTGCTATCTGGCATTCTCTTGACTTTTGGGACTCATGGGGGATCATACATGCATAAGATGATGAAATGTGAAGTATCACTTGAAATATTTAACAAATTGGTGAAGAAACTTGTTGAAGAAGTCACATAACATACCTAGATGAATTAGGGTTTCCAAGGCAAACAAACTCCAAACTCTTGATAATTTCTTGATCAAAATAACATGTGAAGATCATGGGGATCCATATATGATACTTAGAGCCATAATAAACCACTTCTTGATTGAGCTCCTTGCAATGAGGGTCTTAAACCCTATATGTGAGCTTGATAGAGCATAGATGACAATGTGCACTACCTACAAAAGAGTTAAACTATACAATGACATATTTTTGGTATTTTGGTTAGTAAATGATAAAAAAAAAAGCAAATTATGATACAATCACATGGTGCTTCGTGATCTCTCCCAATGCAAACCCAATGAATGAGGGGTAAGGAGAATGCCAAGGTGTGATCCCAATGCCAATGCATATGATGAGAATAACATGAGGGATCTTAGGGTCAAAATTTGGGTCTTACAGTAATCACATAAATAAAAAAACATAAATAAATAATAATCTTTCCATTTGCATAATATTTGTTTGCACTCCATTTCTCTAAAATCAAAATATGAAATCATTATGCAGTTTGGTTCTCAAACCCATTGAATGTAATGATCCTACTCCCTCTCCAAACTTTGACTTCCCTGTGTTTGAAGTTGAGTAAGAGAATGATGATGAAGAAGTATCTGATGAGTTGTCCCGTTTGCTTGAGCACGAGGAAAAATCCATTCAACCGTTTGAAGAGCATATTAAATTAGTCAACTTGGGTTCCGATGATGATATGAAGGAAGTCAAGATTGGGTCTCAACTGTGTCTAGAAGCTAAGAAGGGATCTTATCCAAGAATATTCTAATGTGTTTGCTTGGTCCTATCAAGATATGTCAGGTCTTGATACTGACATTGTGGAGCATAGATTGTCGTTGAAGCCAGAATGCTTGCAAGTCAAGCAGAAGTTGAGAATAACTCATCCTGATATGGCAGTGAAGATTAAGGAAGAAGTGAAGAAGAAGATTGATGTTGGTTTCCTTGTTACCTCCGAGTATCTACAATGGATGGCCAATATTGTGCATGTTCCTAATAAGGATGGAAAAGTTCACATGCGTGTTGATTATAGAGATTTGAATAAAGCCAGTCTGAAAGATGATTTTCCTCTGCCACACATGGATATGTTGGTAGACAATACAACTAAGTTCAAAGTCTTTTCTTTTATGGACGTATTTTCCAGTTATAATCTGATCAAGATGGCACCCGAAGATATGGAGAAAACCACATTCATTACACCTTGGGGAACATTTTGTTATCGAGTGATGCCCTTCGGCTTAAAGAATGTTTGCGCAACGTACCAGAGATCTATGACCACTCTTTTTCATGATATGATGCATAAAGAGATTGATGTCTATGTTGATGATATGGTTACTAAATCAAGAATTGAAGAAGAGCATGTTGAGCATTTGTTGAAGTTATTCCACCATTTAAGGCAATATAAACTCCACTTGAATCCCAATAAGTGTACTTTTGGTTATCGTTCTGGTAAGTTGTTGGGCTTTATTATCAGCGAGAAAGGTATTGAAGTTGATCATGCCAAGGTCAAAGCAATACAAAAGATGCATATGCCCAAAACTGAGAAGCAAGTCAGAGGTTTTATCAGCCTCTTGAATTATATCTCAAGATTTATATCACACATGACTGCCACATGTGCACCTATATTCAAGCTACTTCGGAAAGATCAGTCTTGTGATTGGACTGAGGATTACAAGAAAGCTTTTGACAATATAAAAAAGTATCTGCTTGAGCCTATGATTTCGTCTCCGCCTGTTGAAGGAAGACCGTTGACCATGTTTTTGAGTGTGCTTGAAGAGAGTATGGGGTGTGTTCTTGGTCATAAGTACAAATCTGGGAAGAAATAATATGCAATTTACTACCTCAGTAAGAAGTTCACCGACTGTGAGACTCAGTATTCTATGCTTGAGAAGACATGTTGCGCATTGGCTTGGGCTGCTAAACATCTGCGCCATTATATGTTGAACCATATTACTTGGTTGATATCCAAAATGGATCCAATCAAATACATTTTTGAGAAACCTGCTTTAACTGGAAGGATTGCCCATTGGCAGATGTTATTGTTTGAGTATGATATTGAATACCAATCTCAAAAAGCTTTTAAAGGTAGTGTCTTGTCTGACCATTTGGCTCACCAACCTATTGAAGATTACCAATCAGTGCACTATGATTTTCCTGACGAAGAGGTTTTATACTTGAAGATGAAAGATTGTGATGAACCATTGCTTGAAGAAGGGCCAGAACCTGGTTCCCGTTGGGGTATGATATTTGATGGAGATGTTAATTCATATGGTAATGGCATTAGGGCAGTGATTATTACTCCTCAAGGCACTCATTTTCCGTTTACAGCTAGATTGACCTTCAAATGTACAAACAATATGGTTGAATATGTAGCTTGCATTATGGGGCTTGAAGAAGCCATTAATCTCAGAATTAAATATCTTGACGTCTATGGAGATTTAGCTTTGGTTACGAATCAGATCAAAGGTGAATGGGATACGAATCAACCCGGTTTGATACCGTATAGAGATTATGCAAGGAGAATTTCAACTTTCTCTACAAAGGTTGAGTTTCATCATATCCCTCGAGATGAACACCGAATGGCAGATGCTCTTGTAACTTTAGCTTCCACGATTATGGTGAAATTTTGGAATGAAGTTCCTAATTTGACTATGATGCGTCTTGATAGGGCAACTCATGTATTTTCCGTTATAGAAGTCAAAGATGAAAAGCCATGGTATTATGATATCAAATGTTTCCTCCAAAGTAAAATTTACCCGTCTGGGGCATCTTTGAAAGATAAGAAGAGTTTGAGAAGATTAACTGGTAACTTCTACCTGAATGATGATGTGATTTATAAGAGAAATTTCGATATGGTTTTGCTGTGTGGATAGACACGAAGCAGACATGTTGATGACTGAAGTCCATGAAGGTTCCTTTGGTAATCATTCCAATGGACATGTTATGACAAAGAAAATGTTGAGAGCATGTTACTATTGGCTGACAATCGAATCTGACTGTTGCAAGTTTGTGAAGAAATTCCACAAGTGTCAAACTTATGCAGATAAGATTCATGTTCCTCCAACACTGTTGAATGTCATATCCTCTCCATGGCCCTTTTCCATGTGGGGAATTGATATGATTGATCCCAAAGCTTCAAACATACATTATTTCATTTTAGTGGGTTGAAGGGGCATCGTATGCAAATGTGACCAAGCAAGTTGTGGTCTGATTTATCAAGAATAAGATTATATGTCGTTATGGTATGCCAAGTAAGATCATTACTAATAATGGATCAAACTTGAACAATAATATGGTGGAAGCTCTTTGCAAGGACTTCAAGATTGCACATCATAATTCTTCTCCCTACAGACCCAAGATGAATGGGGATGTTGAAGATACGAACAAGAACATTAATAAGATCATTCAGAAAATGGTTGTAACATATAAACATTGGCATGATATGCTCATGTTTTCTTTGCATGGGTACCTGATCGGTCATCATTTTCATAATGTTTTCGTTGCTTATCCGACAAGAAACCAAGGATTTTGAGACATTATGTATGCATTATGCTACCTTTAAAGTTAATTCTCATTCCCGTACGTTATTTAAGCAATTTTATTATTTAGTGTTTTTGTGATTTTACACTTTGGTTTTCATGTTTATGCCCTCCAGGTCCACGGAGAAGATCCAACAGACTCAATGTCAGAAAGTGGAAAGTTCTGGCAGTCGAAAAAAGAAGATTTCACAGTTCAGGAGGCCTGACATGGCCACCTGTGTCACCTGACACGGGCCATGTCAGGAGGAAGGCCAAGAAAGAAGAAGTAATGCCCAAGACAGTGGCCTGACACGGCAGCCCGTGTCATCTAACACGGCCGCCCGTGTCATCTGACACGAACCGTGTCAGCCTGAAACGGCTAGTGTCAGCCCGAAACGCTAATTTTCCACTTTTCTGGATTTTTCACCAGGCTTAAGTTGTAGGGACATTTTGGAGATTTCCACCTTTTTCCAAGAGATTTTCCCTATATTAGAAGAGTTTCTACAAGAGAAAAGATCATCTTGGAACAAGGCGAACACAAAATTGTTAGACGATCAAGGATTATAGAGATCAAGGAATTTAGAGAGTGGAAGGTTTTCATGAGCAGAAGCGATTGAAGATCCAAGTCATCCAATTACTTGTAGTGTTTATTTTTTATCTTGAATTTGTTTTGAACAATATGAGTAGCTAAACCCCCCAATGCTAAGGGTGTCCCTGATTTAGAGTTGTAATGAATATGAGTTTACGATTGCATTTATAATATTGTTTTTACGGTAATCTTTTGATGTGTTTAATGCTTTCTCTTTCGGATCAATTGAGATTGTTGTATGGTTATCAATTAGGCTGGACCTCCATTGATAAGGTTTTAATAAGATTACTCTGCAGTAGAGATCACCTAGGACTAGGGATAGCCTGTGTGAATCAGATCATTCTTGATATAATAAAGCTTAACTTCACCCTAATTGCCTATGGACATAGAAATTAGGGTAGAATGATTAAAGGTTTTCTCACTAAGGACGTGGGAGAAAATACCCTTAAGAACAGGTAGTAATTGATATTTGTTGATGAAATAGTGACTCAGAGTTGTTATAGGGATAAATCATACACCTTCCTTGACATTGTTCCTCTTACCTTGCAAACCCTTATTTTTCATTATTATTTTCTTTTGCCTTTATATTTATAATTTTAAATTTAAAAAACCCAATTATAATATTTGTTTAATTGAACGATGAATTGAACTCAACATGAACTTGCACCTTGAGATCGACATTCGGGGAATTTCCTCTTTATTACTATAACAGGAAAAATAGTACATTTTTTATTTTTACGATCATGTTTTTGGCGTCGTTGTCGTGGACTGCCAAAATATAGAGTTCACTTTTAGTTCAATTAAAATTTTGTTGCTCTGCAATAAAATTATTTTTCTGTCATTTATATATTTTCATTCACTAATTTGTGTATGCGAGGAGAGCCCTCAGCAAAACTTCTTTTTGATGCAGAAATCGAGAGAACCCTTCACCGGAGACGGAGAAATGCTCCATTGAATTCCAAAGTAAAAGTTCCCTCTGATCACTCTGATTCAGAAAAAGAAACTATGGCTGAAATTCCCCCAGTTCCACCTACGGAAAGACTCCTAGGTGACTATGGAGGTCCAAATGCACCAGATGGTAGATTGACCATTGTTAACCAATCGGTGAATGTGACAAATTTTCAACTACATCCTAGCACAATCAATCAACTTGAAAGAAAATCATTCACCGAAAAGGTTAATGAAGATGAAATCAAGCACCTGCAGAGATTCCTGACCATGAGTACTACTTTGAAAATTGATGGTCATACTGATGAAGCAAAGAAGTTAAGAATGTTCTCGTTCACTTTATCTAAAGAGGCAGAAGAGTGGTTCCACTCTCTTCCAGCTGGCAGTATTACATCTGTCGCATCCGCGAAAATCAACCGGCGGGAAAAAAAACAAAACAAACAGAGCCGCCACCGTGCGTTATTTATCCCAAAGAGGGAAAAGAAACGCTCGAAGTAAACCTGGAAAAGACATGGTCTCGTGACCAAAGAGAGATGGGATCGGGAGTCGGTTATGCGAAGGGAAGGTATTAGCACCCCTACGCATCCGTCGTACTCAACGGGATCCACGCTCAGAAGGATAGAAGAAAGGTTGCTAAACACTGCTCAAGACATACTGGAATAAGACACAGGTGGGAGAATAGGGGAACGGGCTCGCTAGGATATCGCATCCTATGCCTACGTATCTCATCGGGAATGAGAATCAAAGCTACCATAGTTCGGCTCACGCACGCCGAAACAAAAACATATAGGAAACCGACTGCCAATCGCTGGACTTACGTCAGACTCCACACAAACAGGAAAACATGGAAACCGAATGCCAATCGCTGGACTTACATCAGACTCCGAACCAACAAACACACACAGGAAACTGACTGCCAATCGCTGGACTTACGTCAGACTCCACACAAACAAGAGGTTAACCGGACGCTGAATCGTCAAAAGCAACAAAGAAGTTGAACAAACAAGCTAACAGGGAGTCTGGCACTCGAGTCTGCTAGTTGCCAAGCAAATACACACAAAAAAGGAAAAGGGTGCCCGGAGAGATCTCGTACGATCTCCTGCCTACGTACCTCATCTGGTATGAGGATCAGGGCAACGTAGTTCCCCTTAACAGGGGAGAAACCTTCTCCTAACCAGAGACTGGGAAATGATAAACTAGAAGGGAGCCTGACTCGAGCCTAATAGTTATCATGCAATCCACAATGGTCCTAGGTTGAGGTTTCTATCTAACTTGCACAGGGAGCAAGCTATCCTAAACAGCACAGTCAAACAACACAAGCACAAAAAGCAAGCACACACACTATATGCACACAATTGGGCTCATACAAGGCTAGGCTGTAAGACACAAGCCAACTGGAATCGGGTGTAGTTAGCTCTTAACCCTAACATTGAGAGTTAGGGTGAAGCAGATGAAATGGGAAGTGAGGATAAGACCTCACAGCTCTTATCCCTAGCCTGGGAGAGCTTCAGACAAATGAAAGTGTGGGAGTTCAGAAAGTTGGAACTCTTCTCCACATGTGACTGACTCAACAAAGATCTTGGGTTAATATCCACAATGCATCAACACATGGTGTGAGCAAAGTGGATGACACACTGAATAGCAGGAGTTGGACTACACATCTCTTTTATCTGCCAATTGCCTTATCAAAGGACTTTTCCTGCTTGGCACAAAAATAAACATTCACAAGCATTGCCTCTTAAGGAGGGCTTCAGACAGGTGCCTGCCCAAGTAACAGGACAGGTCTTCCAGACTACATGAAGTCAGAAATATTATACCTAAGTGGTTAAGCAACCAAGCAAAAGCAAGTTCAAAAATGAACTTAAGCAACTTATGTACCTGTTGAAACATCACACAAGTCAGTTCAACTATACAGACAAACAGACAATCATGAATATCAAACAGTCAAACCCAATGAGCAAAGGCATAAGCCAACAAGTCAAACTCAAATGAGTTAACAAACCTACAAAACACACAAGGTTAGTAGTCAAAAGTAAACATCAAAGGCTCAAGTGATAGAGCACCAACAATTATGGAACTTGAATGCTCCACCTGAAATCAAAGCTCAAACATATGCAACTAACCACTAGGTCAAAGCCTAGGGTCAAAGATGGAGAAAAAATACAAAACAGAACATGAAATTTAACATGAATCAACTTCATTCAATCAAGAACATAATCCAAAAAGTCCCATATCAATATCATTCACCAAAAGTATTTCATGAACCAAACATGGCAAGGCATGCACATTGTAACCACATTGTGACATCAGAATGAACAAATGCACATTAAATCAAAAATGATTCAAATAATCTTGGCAAAATTCATGAGTAAACAGGACATACAACATGATCATCACACCGAAAATAATAGCATTTGGACAAAATTAGGCATGGTAATCAAATTGCATAAGTCAAGGCAAGCACAATCAAGCACATATGTGACACAACTTGGCACACCAACTTAGCACAAGCCTAAAACAGAAATGGTAATTGGTAAAAACCTCAAACCAAATCCAAAACAATCTTTAACATGTCTAGAAATAGTGTGCAAAGTTTCACATTCATAGGATAATCCACAAGCATTTCATGAATGAATGAAGTTCAAGGCAATGCAAAAGCTCAAACATGACCATCCAGAATGAAAAATCTCAATTAAATCAGAAATCAATCCAAAAATTCCACCAAAAATCATGAGCATTCACATCAATCATATCAAGCATCATACAAAATTTCGCAGGAAACCGTATGCATTCCGCAGGTAACCGTATGCATGTTGCAACAAATTTCGCAGGAAACTCCACAAGAAAACTGGAAAATGCATGGATCTTGAAGAACACTATGAACACCTTCGTCTAATTTCCAGAAATTCTCAAAACGCTCCAGAAATGCACATCAAGCATATCATTCAAATTATCATTCATCATATAACAAGATTCCATAATCATTTCATGACAAAACACATAAACATGCATGTATCGAAGGAATTAAAGTTCCATATCAAAACTTAAATCACATGGTTCTTCATGGATATAGCACCAAATCGCTCGATTCAAAGTGCAGAATCATCACCATTAAGAGATCTACAAGAATATAACAACAATTTGGAGAATTAAGGAAGTCGAAAAAGTGACCTCTTGAGGAGCAGCTTTGAATCCACGTGTTTCCAAGGCTTGGCAATACTTAGATCTTCTTCCAGTATGCTTAGGGATGTAAAGGATGATGAATTGGAAGCTCAAATGCTCTTGAATCAAGCCAAATCCTCAACTGCCATGGAAGCTTCAAGAGATGAACATGAGCTTGTATGCAATGAATTCCTCTGTTTCCACGTCCAAAGATGCTCAATAATAGCTCAGGATGATGAATCAACCAAGGAAAAGTGATTGTGATTGAAGAAATTTGGAGAAAAAAGTGAGAGAGAATTTTGAGATTTTGAGAATTCTAGATCTAGAATTGGGAATTGTGATGAATTCTGTTATGATTAAGCATTTATAGTCCAGGTTAATCATGATTAGGAAAAGGTTTAAGCAAATGCTAATGGAATTAGTGAATTATGAGGTGTTTTGGCAAATAGAGCTTTTCACCCTTATGCATGAAAATGCATGGTGAACAGTATGAATTTTGATCCAATTTCACTCAAAATGCTGTTTTGGAGCCAATGGTGATGGTCACATGTTCAAATGATGTACAAAATTTAAATTCCAATTTTGCCCTCCAAAAATGCAAGAATTATCAAATGTTCATGTGAATGTAATTCATGCCATGTAATGCAAGATTTGGAGATTATATGTCAAAACAAGAACAATGCAAAAAGAGCCACTTGATTTGGAGTTTTGGTTGAGAAGTTATGCTCATTTGAAGTTCAATGTTCACTTGGTCAAGTTTTGATCATATCTCCTTAACCACACATGAGAAATTGATGGTCTTGGACTTTTTGGAAATGGGAGAGAAAGATCTACAACTTTCAGGTTGGACAAAATTTCATTTGAAGCTTTCTTGATGATGTAATCTTGAGTTGAAAACCTTTCCATTTTTGGCAATTTCAAATTACAAGTCACTTACTATTTTTGGAAAGTTTTGTCCTGACTTTATTTTCTTCAATGTTGATGTTTGAAATGTCAAATGAGACTTGTTTGAACATGAATGAAGTATTTCTAATCACTTCCCACCTCCAAATCCAACAATTGACTTGGCAATTGACTTTTGCAGTTGATAGATGACTTGGCCATGCACAGATGATTTTGAACCTCAACCACTTGATGAAATGGCTCCAAGATGACACCCTAGCTTATACAAGCTCAATAAAATCATATGATGATCCCCATCTCATAAAAGACCTCATCTCCTTGAAAAACCCTGATTGGTATAATGCAACTGATTAGGGTTGACCAGAGGTCAAAACCCTAATCCCAAGGAGCTTGATCAGGAACAATGAACCTCTTGGTGATGTACCATTGCAATCAAGATAATACCCAATCTCCTTGAGGAACCAAAAACCCTAATTGAAGCACAAACCCTCAGATGGCCAGTGATCAATACAATAAGACCCTCAGGCTTGCATCTCTTAACCTCTCCATCTTCTGAGAAAGACCTAGGAGGATAACTTGCTCATTGTTTCCACATGATATGAAAAGATGTAATGCCTAATGTCCTAAAAGATGAAATGCAATATGCTAAGCTAGTCCCAAGAGTGGAGGGCAAATTTTGAGGTGTTACAGCTGCCCCTATTCAATCCACTGTGGACCTGTCGATATGAATAGCCTCGACGTTCAGATGATCAGGGTGAAGAGTGATTGAATACCAAGAACAGACGAACAATTTGCGCTCTAATGGGAAAATAATTAACAACGCCTGTCAGAATCGGCAAAGAAGCAATCTCGAAAGAAGAATCCGTCTGGTACGAAGAAAGTCGGCCTGAATACCGTACAGAAACGTTGACCTGGATACCAAAATAAATGGTAACACAGGAATAACCATGGCCTGAACACCGCATCCGCCGGGGATTATTATTATTTCTTTTACTTTTTCTTGAACCCCGAAACTTTCTGATTGATAATCTTCTTTTTCTTTTTTGCTTTTCTTGAACCCCGAACAAATATTTTCTCGCGTGTATGATCCCCGATCACCGCATTTGAACCCCGACACCTTCATAGTAGTCTCGTTTGCCAAACAATGAACCCCGCTCTCCAATTGAACCCCAGTCGCTTGACGATAACTCGCGATCGCCATTGTGAACCCCGTTCTCCAGAAAACACCCCGTGTCTCCCTTTCTCCATTAGGACCCCAGTCTCCAGAAAATGCCGCAACATTTCCCTTTCTCCATTTGGACCCCACTCTCCAGAAAATGCCGCAACATCTCCTTCTCTCCATTTGAACCCCGTTCTCCGCTTTCTTGTGATAATTCCGCTGGCAACGCCGGAAATAACACAAAAACACCACTCTGATGGCGACATATCAGAAGGTACACCTTCACGAAAGGAAGGTAACATGTGCATCTCTTCCTCATAAGACACCCATAACGACTTCTGTCGGCCTCAGCCAAAGTCTAAGGTGACACATGATCAGAAGATAACCCTGAGGACCTCATCCCGGATATAATCTTCAACTCCAATCTCCGTTTGAACCCCGTTCTCCAGAAAATGCCGCAACACTTCCTTTTCTCCGATTGAAATGTATTTTCGCGCTGATCGCGTAACGTTCTTTGATTTTATTTCCATCTCCATCCGATAGAAAAATTTCCTCCAATATCGCACTACTGGGGAACATTATTGCTCCAACGCCATGATGCTGAACTCCTTAGAGTAACATCTTCCAACCTCCATCTCGCACGACAGAAATTTCCTCCAGTATCGCACTACTGGGGAATACTGTTGATTAAAATCATGATGCCAAACTCCTCAGAGCAACATCTTCACCTTCTGGCGAAACCACCCCTCAAACAATAACCACGGCTTAAGACTAGCTTATGCTTGCAATGCTGATGCATGATATTTTTTAGCGTAATGCTCCACAAATGGAAATGCTACGCAATTAATTATGCAATATGTTATGCCTATCTACGTGATGAATGCATAAAAAGTATCCCCCTTAAGGGACTCTCCTGGGGAGTTCAAGGTACTCCGCTGAGGAACCCGACAACACTCCAACCTCCACCCTGCTGGGGAATAACGCTGCTGCTGGGGAAAGGACCACCTTTACCAAGGATGACCTCCGCTGAACTCAACCCGCTTGGGGACTTCGTTGGGGAATAAACCACCAACGCACTCTGTGGGGAAAACAACAGTCTCTGACTCGCTGGGGATATAACAATCCCGACTCTGCTTTGAGAAACCACTACCAATAGATACCTCAGTTGGGGAAATAGCAACCTTCGGGCCTGGCTGCTGAGGAAACACCGATCTAAAACCTGCTGGGGAGATAACCATCCCGACCCTGCTAGGGAAGACACATACCTTGAATCTGCTGAGGAGGTAACAATCCCCACCCTGCTTGAGGAAACCAGGAAATTCTGGCGCAGAACATCCGTCGAATCGTCGAACCTTGGTATTCAACATCCAGATCCAGTGTCAGCTTTCCACTTTTGAGAGCTCCCAGACTCGTCTGGACTTTTCTGATTCATCACCTTGTATTCCCGACGTCTCCGTACTCCACGGCGATCGAACTCCTGGGATTCATACAAACTTTCCAATCTCAGACTTTGAAGAGTCTTCTTGATTAATATCCAGGATCGTCGTACGTCTTTCGCCGTCTTTCCCCCATTCCTCGGTCCGTGATTGGACTCCACGGGGATCTTTTGTCAAAAGCTTCACATCACAACCTGCAAGTGAGTGAAAATAGCTAACAGCACCTGCAAAAGAGATCGTTAGATAAAAACGTGCCCCAGGCGTGTCGAGATTCAACACTTGGGTCGCTCAACCTTCCGAATAAGATTTCAAATTTTCAATCTTATAAGCATGCATAGGAAGGGACCTGTATGTCTTAAAATGCAAAGATTCTTTATCACAAACAATTGGATGTTTTTGCAATCAAAGCGGTACTGAAAACAAAAAAAAAAATTATTTGACTGAATATGCATTTTATTGATTGAAAAGGTGTGGCTCATGAATGAGCAATACAAAGGAAGCAATTCCTGAAAAGAGGTAATTGCGCACAAAAGGAAAAATCTATCCTAATGGCAATGTGAAACCGTGATCTCATCGAGTTCCAACTCGGTTACACCCCATATGTCCTCAAACTCTCCGTGCTTTCTGCCTTCTGAACAAGATGCTTCCGACTGATCCCTACCGGGAATTATCCATGTCATATCCAAAGTACAAACGATCATGCTAGACGCAGTTGTTCGTTTCAATCCCTCTTTTGCCTGGACCGCCCTTTCGGGTTTTCGACTTGCCGGGTGTACATTTTTCCTTTTTATCCCTAATTTTTACCCGAACCTCTTCCATTTTTTTTTCGGTTTGCCGGGATGCCCATTTTTTCCTGGACTATTTTATTCTTTTCGTCCAGCGGGTCTCTTTATACGAAGTATTTTTTTACTGCGTCCGCATTCATAGGGGATGGAAAATCCTCGCCATCCATGGTCGTTATCAACAAGGCTCCGCTAGAGAAAACCTTCTTAACCACGAATGGACCTTCATAATTGGGTGTCCATTTTCCCCTACGATCGTTTTGAGGAGGAAGGATCCTTTTCAGCACCATATCACCCACGTGATACACACGAGGTCGTACCTTTCGGTCAAAAGCACGCTTCATCCGCTGCTGGTACAACTGCCCATGACAGATGGCCGCCAGCCTCTTTTCCTCAATCAGGCTCAACTCTTCGTACCGAGTCCTTACCCATTCAGCCTCTTGCAATTTCACGTCCATCAGGACTCTCAGAGAGGGAATTTGAACCTCAACCGGTAGCACCGCTTCCATTCCATATACCAACGAGAAAGGCGTTGCCCCAATAGATGTACGCACCGAAGTTCGATACCCATGCAATGCAAATGGCAACATCTCATGCCAATCCTTATAGGTCACAACCATCTTCTGCACAATCTTCTTTATATTCTTATTGGCTGCCTCAACCGCCCCATTCATCTTCGGACGATAAGGAGAAGAATTGTGATGCTCGATCTTGAATTCCCAGCACAAGTCTGCCATCATCTTATTATTCAAATTAGAACCATTATCAGTAATGATTCTCTCGGGAACCCCATATCTGCAAATGATGTCTCTCTTCAGGAATCTGGCCACGACCTGCTTCGTCACGTTCGTATAAGAGGCTGCTTCCACCCACTTGGTGAAGTAATCAATAGCCAATAATATGAATCGGTGCCCATTCGAAGCCGTAGGCTCAATCTTTCCAATCATATCAATGCCCCACATAGCGAACGGCGACGGGGATGACATCAAACTCAACGGATTTGGAGGCACGAGCACTTTGTCAGCATAATTACTGGCATTTATGACACTTCCGCACGAAATTGAAACATTGGGCCTCCATTGTCATCCAATAATAACCTGCCCTCAGTAGCTTCTTCACCATTGCATTCCCACTGGCATGGGTACCGAACGACCCCTCATGAACCTCTTTCATCAATTGGCTTGCTTCTTTATCATCAACACATCTGAGCAAGACCCAATCAAAATTTCTCTTGTACAAAACCCCATCCTTATTCAAGTAGAACACCATGGCCAACCTCCGCAGAGTCCTTCGGTCCTTCTTGGATGCTTCCTCAGGATATTCTTGGGTCTCCAGATAGCGCTTGATATCGAAATACCATGGCTTCTCATCATCAGGCGCTGTGTCCACAGCAAACACATAAGCCGGTCTATCCAGACGTCCCACCTCAACACTGGGGAACTGATTCCACCACTGCACCTTAATCAAGGCAGCCAGAGTAGCCAAAGCATCTACCAGAGGATTCTCTTCTCTCGGCACATGATGCAACACTACCTTGGTGAAAAACGTCAACAATCTCCTCGTATAGTCCCGGTATGGAACTAAATGAGACTGATGCGTATACCACTTTCCGTTAACCTGATTCACAACCAAAGTTGAATCTCCATATATAACAAGGTTTTTGATCCTCAAATCAATCGCATCTTCAATCCCCAAGATACAAGCTTCATATTCAGCCACGTTGTTGGTGCACTCAAATGTTAGCCGGGCAATAAAAGGAATATGGGATCCTTTCGGCGTAACCAAAACAGCACCAACTCCGCTACCATTCACGTTAACGGCCCCATCAAACATCAGAATCCATTCGGATTCAGGGTCAGGCCCCTCCTCCGGGATTGGTTCCTCGCAATCTTTCGATTTGAGGAACATGATGTCCTCATCAGGGAACTCAAACTTCATCGGTTGATAATCCTCAATAGGTTGTTGGGCGAGGCAATCATACAATACACTCCCCTTGATTGCTTTCTGAGAGGTATACTGTATATCATATTCAGTCAAAATCATTTGCCACCTCGCAACCCGTCCGGTCAATGCTGGCTTCTCAAAAATATACTTGATTGGATCCATCTTGGAAATCAATAAAGTGGTATGAACCAGCATATACTGCCTTAGTCGGCGAGCAGCCCAGACCAAAGCACATCAAGTTTTCTCGAGCAGTGAATATCTTGTTTCACAGTCGGTAAACTTTTTGCTAAGGTAGTATATGGCATGCTCTTTTCGACCAGACTCGTCATGCTGCCCCAATACACACCCCATAGACCCCTCGAGGACTGTCAAGTACAGGATTAATGGTCGTTCCTCCACAGGAGGCATCAGAATCGGAGGCTCCTGCAAATACTCTTTTATCTTTTCAAATTCCGCTTGGCAATCATTATTCCACCTGACCGTTTGATATTTTCTCAACAATTTGAATATAGGTTCACACATGGCGGTTAGATGAGATATGAACCGTGAAATGTAGTTCAATCTACCTAAGAAACCACGAACCTCCTTCTCCGTTCTCGGTTCAGGCATTTCTCTTATTGCTTTTACTTTAGCAGGATCAACCTCGATTCCTTTTTCACTTACAATGAACCCCAGCAATTTACCGGACCGCACTCTGAAAGTGCACTTGTTCGGGTTCAACCTCAGTTTGAACTGTCTCAGCCGGTCAAACAACTTGGCCAGATCTACCAAATACCCCTCTTCTGTCTGGGACTTTGCTATCATGTCATCAACATAGCATTCGATTTCATGATGAATCATATCATGAAACAAAGTCACCATGGCCCTCTGATAAGTAGCACCGGCGTTCTTGAGACCAAATGGCATCACCTTATAACAAAAAGTGCCCCACGGTGTGATGAACGTTGTTTTCTCCATATCATCTGGCGACATTTTAATTTGATTATAGCCAGAAAAGCCATCCATGAAGGAAAACACCGAGAATTGAGTTGTATTGTCTACCAACACATCAATGTGAGGTAGCGGGAAATCATCCTTCGGGCTAGCTCTGTTCAGTTCCCGGTAGTCTACACACATTCTCACCTTCCCATCTTTCTTCGGCACCGGCACAATATTCGCAACCCAAGGCGGATAATTAGTGACAGCTAGGAAACCCTCATCCCACTGCTTTTGCACTTCCTCTTTAATTTTCATGGCCATCTCAGGTCGAGTTCTGCGCAACTTCTGCTTCACTGGAGGATAATCTGCTCACAACGGTAACTTGTGCACAACGATATCGGTATCCAACCCTGGCATATCTTGATAAGACCAGGCAAAGATGTCGACATACTCTTTCAACAAGGCTACCATTCTGCTCTTAACACTTTCCTCCAAAGCGGCCCCGATCTTCACTTCCTTTCTGACCTCTTCGGTACCCAGATTCACTATCTCAACATGCTCCTCGTGCGGCTGAATCACCTTCTCCTCTTGTTTTAACAACCTGGCTAATTCCTCCGGCAGTTCACAATCTTCTTCGCCTTCTTCTTCGGCATGATAGATCGGATTGTCGAAGTCATATGAGGGTGTAACAGGATTGTTATCAATGAGATCCGGCGAATGATCGCATCTGCATGAATGTTGATTCATGCATTGCTTTAGAACCGGAGCGAGACAAATTGAAAAGGAAAATGAAAACATTGCCATTTTTATTTTTGTTTTTAAACTGCAAAAATAAATGAAAAACAGGGAACACCGTTTTTAATTGAAAAACATCCTTTTATTTATGATGCAAATTTTGCAAAACAAAACATGAGGTGACCCTTACAATGAACCATCACGTTTCGGGCAAAACGTATGGTTTCCATGCAAATAAAATTGAAAACGGAAAATATTACTCTTCAAGTAGAGTGACAGTGATGATCTGTTCGGCCTTCCAGTTCTGGACTGCCATCCCTGGTACGCACGACTTTATCCACTGATCAATCTCACAGTCGCTGTCAACTTCTTCACCCACCATACAGATGTGATCTGGATCCAGCATTCCAGCACTGGTGAATGTGAATGACGGACGACGTCCTCTACCTTGTCTAGACGAGCCTCAGCCCGGCTGATAACCAACCCCGAATCGATCTTTCTTGGCGGCGATGTCCATCATCTTCCCCCAACCCGGCGCTTCCCCACTCTTCACCACCTCAGCAGCCTGCTTGTACGAAGAAATGGACGACTTCTCCTCTTCTTTGGCAAAAAGAGCATTCTCCACCTTGATGGTTTCGAATGCTTGACTTGGCGTTTCCCATATCTCACCATCCATTTCCACGTATTTGAACGACGACAAGTGGATGACGAAGATATCCTCCTCTCCGCAGACTGTGACGACCTGCCCGTCCCAGATATACTTCAATTTCTGGTGCAAAGTCGAAGTCACTGCCCCAGTAGCATGAATCCATGGGCGACCCAACAGGCAACTGTATGCCGGCTGAATATCCATGACATAAAATACCTACTTGAACACCTCGGGCCCGATCTTCATCGGGAGCTCCACTTCCCCGAACACAGCCCGCTTCGAACCGTCGAAAGCTCTCACTATCAGGTCAGTGGGCGTCAAGATTAACCCTTCGCAGTCCAGCTTCGCCAGGGCATTCTTTGGCAACACATTGAGCGATGAGCCAGTATCAACCAACACATGCGAGAGCACGGCCCCTTTACATTCCATTGCGATGTGTAAAGCCCGATTATGATTCCTCCCATCCACAGTCAGATCAAGATCAGTGAAACCCAGCCCATGAATGGCATTGACATTTGACACCACCGTCTCTAACTGATTAATTGTGATCTCTTGGGGAACATAGGCCCTCTTCAAAATTTTCAGCAAAGCCTCTCTATGCCCCTCGGAGCTTAGCAACAACGACAAGATTGAGATCTTGGATGGGGTTTGCTGCAGATGGTCAACAAGCTTATACTCTAACTTCTTGATGATCCTCAAAAATTCTTCGGCTTCATCATCAAGTTCTTTCTCCGACCCACCAGGCGCCGGTGTCACCACATGAGTACCTTCATTCATCACTTGTTTTCCTCTTGCCCTGGCTAAAGCCTCGGCCTTTTCTTTCTTTTCTCTCTCTCCCTCTCCACTCCTCAAAGCATCCGGTGCAAACAACCTTCCACTGCGAGTGAAACCACTAGGTCCGGCATTATCCACCTTTGAAATGGTGGTTTCACTTGCAGCTTGATCTTCCATCTTCTCCCCATTACAGTACACCTCCCCACCATAATGCCA
The DNA here is from genome assembly GCF_024323335.1 of Lathyrus oleraceus. Taxonomy (NCBI): domain Eukaryota; kingdom Viridiplantae; phylum Streptophyta; class Magnoliopsida; order Fabales; family Fabaceae; genus Lathyrus; species Lathyrus oleraceus. Next base: position 311,732,492 of record NC_066580.1, read on the forward strand.
CGGCACGACATCATCTTTGTCATAAGGAATTGGCCCAGGTACCGTGATAGTAACTGGAGCCGCATCGGCCAGCGTTGACAAATCGACCGGGTCGAAATAAATAGTTATGGTGGAGACATCTTCCTTCACCAAATCTGCTTTCTCAAACCTGAGGCTTCCCTCATCCATCAGCCTATGGATAGCCTCCCTCAACAATATACACCCATCAGGAGCAATAGTGCACGTAGCACAACAGTCATCACAACCCGGAAAGACCCATTCTTCAACAGTTGTCTCTTGACCTCAGCCAAGGGAGTCTTCAACTGACCAACATTCAACAGCCCAATTCTGTCTTCTTCAAAAATTGCATTCACCCCCATTTGACCATGCGCGGGCATGGGATTAGCATTCACATTTGGAGACGGTGCAAAGTTGATGGCCTTAGAATCCACCAAGTCCTGGACCACATGCTTAAAAGCTTTGCAATTTTCTACGTTGTGTCCAGGGGCACCCGAGTGAAATTCACATTTGGCGTTCTCATCAAAACTAGCTGGCCTCTGATCAGGTCTCAACGGTGCCAACGTCCTCAATTGGACCAACCCCAAATCTTTCAGCTTTCTCAACAAGAAAGAATATGTTACAAGTGGTCTATCAAATTGACGATCATTCATTCGCCCTCGCACCTGATACCCAGCCCTCTGCGGGCTGCCGTTGTTGTTGCGGTTGTTGCTGCTGTGCAGGCTGATTATCAGCAGGAATAGTTACCGCAGCAGTGTGTTGGTAGTATTGATCCCTACTCTGTCCTCTTTGAGTATACACGGCACTGGTATCACCCTCCTTTTTCCTCTGGCCATTTCCAAAGGGCTTCTTCGATCCAGATGACGAAGCACTACCCTGGATTTTCCCCAGCTTCAACCAACTCTCAATCCTTTCACCGGCCACCACAATATCGGCAAAGTTAGTAACCGGGCATCCAACCATCCTTTCAGCAAATGTCCCCTGAAGGGTACCCATAAACAGATCTGACATTTCTCGGTCTACCAACGGTGGTTGAACTCTGGCAGCCAACTCCCTCCATCTCTGCGCATACTCCTTAAACCCCTCATTAGGCTTCTGAGACATACCCTGCAGCTGGGTACGACTAGGAACCATGTCAGCATTAAACTGGTATTGTTTAAAGAAAGCATCACCAAGATCTTGCCAGCTTTTAATGTCAGAAGATTTCAACTTGGTGTACCATTCCAAGGATCCTCCAGACAGACTGTCTTGGAAGAAGTACATCCACAGCTTCTGATCCATCGTATAAGCAGAAATCTTGCGAACAAAAGCCTGGAGGTGAGTTTCCGGGCAAGAACTCCCATTGTATCTGTCAAAGGCAGGCGCTTTGAACTTCTGCGGGATCACAATCCCCTCGACCAACCCCATATTTGACATGTTAACAAATCCCGGAGTAGCATGACTCTCTAAAGCTCTGATCTTCTCTGCCAGCAACTGAATTTCTTTGTTTGGCGGTTGGACACTATACTGACCAAAGGGTTCATTTAACATGGAGAATTGATCAGCTTCCCTGTCCTCCTCTCTATCCTCCTCAGCCCCAAAGAAAGGAGGAAACAGACTGTCTTTCAAATTATTGCCCAACGGACCTGGTCTACCACTCATGGCAGCACCGAAACCCCCAGCATTGTTGATCACTACGCCAGCAGTTGTCTTCTTCCCAAGATCTCCTCCATCCCTGGAACCACCAAGGCCATGGTTAGAGACACCTTCTAGATTGACACCACTGTTAGCAGCTGAAGCCCGCTCGAGCTTTTCCACTTTATCAGCAAGTGCTTTCTGCCCGACGACAAACCCTTGCATGACATTGATCAGTTCATTCATCTTCTCCTTCAGCTCGAGAAAATCTGTATTGGGTAGATCCATCAGCCTTGGTGTGTTGTGTCTGGTGAAGTATCTGTGTGGACGTGTTGTGTGCAAGGGTACAACTCTACGTGCACGAGCAATGATTCCTGAAACAACCAAGCACGTTAGAAACTGACACCTGCAAAATAGAAGACAAGTTATTATGATTATGCATGAATGCAATGTCTATCCATATGAGGAACACTCCGTCTTTCGATCCTGGTTTCATCGAGACAGATAATAATCCGGCAGCAATACTCTGACATTCATCATTTGATTTCATCATACAAATCAGAGATATATGATTTAGCAAAGACACCACCAAACCATTGTGTGTGCGATGTGAGTGCATACAGGAAAGCAAATAAAGCTTGAAGATCGATCACTGAATGAAAACAACCATTGTATACCAAGAGTGCACAATAAGTGCGAGAGTCATACATCAAGTGGATACAAGTCAAATACAATTCTCTAGAATCAGAAAGAAAATACAAACAAGTGAATTCCGTCAACAGGCCTGACGGTAATCCACACAAATGATAACAAGAGGCTACACTGAAGAAGGCCCCACAGAAGGCTCCGCATCATCTACCATCTTGGTAAACTTCACGACAAACCTGAGCTCAGTGTTCTCCTGCTGCAATCTCCCTATCTCCTTCTGGTGAATCTTCATCTGTCTGAAATATTGATCTCTCTCAGCAATGTAGTGATCTCTCTCAGCAATGATCTTCACGTTCTCTGCTTCCCTAATCTTCAACTTTGCTTCCCATTCGGCGACGAGGATTCTGACTTTGTCTTCCCTCTGATCCCTCACAAGGATTTGCCTCCTCTTCTCATCTTCAATGACCTTAGAAGCCCTAGCCAACCTCTCCTTGGTGATTTCGTGCTCCTTTGTAGACGACTCCAACGCTTGGCTGATCTTGCGGTAATATGCAGTGTCTACCTCAAAGCGCTTCACCTCCATGGCGTATCTCTTATCCTGATCTTCCATTCTCCCTTTGATCTCCTGATTAGCCATCTGAATCCTAGCAACACTCATCTCCAATTCAGTCTTCTCTGCTTGCAGCTGCTCTTTGGCTTTCTTCATCTCGAGGAACTCTTCCATACTGACAGAAGAACGTGGCCCCTCAATCAAAGGACACCAAGGATCACCTCCAGGAAATGGTAGATGTGTGAGCTCAATCCTCTTCCTAAGCCAATCATCAAATGGAGGAAAAGACCTGTTGTTAACCTTGCCAAAAGGAACCTTGCCCTTCCTCTGAATGTCACGCCACTCATCAGACACTTGCCTCAACTTTGGCTGATTACCCTCAATTGGGAAGTAAAAAGACTCCTGAATCTCTCGCCCGAGAGGAGGACCCTCCACAGCAAATCCCATTTGTCTCCTAAGAAGCACCGGGTTGTAATTGATGCAACCTTGAACTCCTATAAGAGGCACATTGGGAAGACTCCCACAACTGTATATGAAATCTCGTCCAGCCATACCGCTGTGAGTCCAAGCTATGTCATTGGCTCGCAAACCCATCAACCTGACTGACCACTTGACGGTAGGATCAAGACAGGCAAAGGCACCTCTAGAAGGCAAATACCCCATAAACCACTTGTGCAATAGCTGAGCACAACACCAGATCAATCCCCCACGCCGCTTCTCGTTCTGATTATGGACCGAGTAATAGACATCTCCCACTAGAGTGGGAATGGGATTCCTCTGCACAAACAACCTGATGGCATTAATATCCACAAAGTTCTTATGGTTAGGGAACATGATGGTCCCATAGATGCTCACAGCAATCAAGGCACAGACAGTTCTCCAATTACCCACAACAGCATGCTCCTTGGCTTTAGCCTCCAAGAAACTCAGATGAAACCCAGGCAGCTTTCCCTTCTCCTTCAAACCCTCCTTGGTCACCTCCGGGCTCAAATAAAGAGCACGAGAGATCTCAACAACATCAGGTTCCCCCTTAGTGACATAGAACGAAATCTGGTCTCTGATCTGGATACCCAGGATGCTAGCATAGTCCTCCATCAAAGGCCCCAACAAATAATCCGGGAAGACGAAACATCTCAAGCCCGGGTCATAAAACTGGAGAAGAGTATAGATGACGCTCCTATCACTGTTTTTGAGCCTGAAAACCAACTTCAGAATACCACCGTATGCCTCACGGAACATCCCCACATGGTCAGGTGTAATCAATGCTATCATATCTCTCAGCACACCAATCTCTGGGTCGAAGAAACTGTAGACAACATCGTCCTTCAAACTGGTCCTCATGTCTGAGCAAAGAGGTCTCTCAACCAGGATCTCAATCAAAAATGTCCCTGCATATGGATAAACATGTGTTAGATGCAGATAAATGCGAAATGTGAATGATGTTGATGTATGAATGCAATGCACTGTGCCATCCTCCAAGTCATCTGAACATCCACTGCACTGAGTTACGGCCTCTGAACTGATCACAACCATCTGAGGTACTGAGCAACCCACAAATCCGACTTGGGGTTCCGAAATAAACAGAACTAAAGGATACATCACCATCATCACCAGAGATCCTCTGAACAGATAACCACAAGACCTTCTGAACCAGCCCAGGGAATCCTGAAATAAACGGATCCCCACTGATAAATACCATGGACAGCACCCCGGCGTCTCGGAAATAAATGTCCATAAATCCAACTTATAAATAGAACTCTGATAAATAGCTGAACCATTAGTCACCATCAAAGTCACCATCAGGACATGCATCTGTAAGAATCAACCTTCCCCTCACAGGTGAATTCTAATCAGGTCATCCTAAGGCGGATAATGGTCTCGACAATCGGGCAAAGATACTCAACAGTTTGCCCTTTCGGGTGTGCCGTTGCAGCTCTCTTAAGATCGTCTAAACCAAAGATCCGGGAATGAATGGTCACCGAAGTCAATAGCTCAGATGAAGTGACTCAACCAAAGTGGATACTCCACAAAGGAAGAGCTCCCTCAAAAAAACCTCGTCCGGCTTGTGGTATGTCACGTCGCCAAGATCATGTTGACCTAACATGAGAGGCAACATGAGACCACACTAATCCTAGGTGTATACTCGGGCCTGGGTTTTAGCCCCACTCAGAACACCCCCCCCCCCCCCAATCAAAGGAACCACCTTTACAGAAGACAACACAATGATAGTATGATGCATGCAAACATTTATGCAACTATATACACAACATAATAATCATAAATGCAATAAATAGAGCAACACAAGCAACCTAAACTACCCTAGAGAGTGCTAGGAGAGACTCGCTTAGGGAAGATGGACCAGCAAGAGGTCAACTTCTGTAGTCCCCAGCAAAGTCGCCAGCTGTCGCATCCGCGAAAATCAACCGGCGGGAAAAAAAACAAAACAAACAGAGCCGCCACCGTGCGTTATTTATCCCAAAGAGGGAAAGGAAACGCTCGAAGTAAACCTGGAAAAGACATGGTCTCGCGACCAAAGAGAGATGGGATCGGGAGTCGGTTATGCGAAGGGAAGGTATTAGCACCCCTACGCATCCGTCGTACTCGACGGGATCCACGCTCAGAAGGATAGAAGAAAGGTTGCTAAACACTGCTCAAGACATGCACACACACTGGAATAAGACACAAGTGGGAGAAGAGGGGAACGGGCTCGCTAGGATATCGCATCCTATGCCTACGTATCTCATCGGGAATGAGAATCAGAGCTATCGTAGTTCGGCTCACGCACGCCGAAACAAAAACACACAGGAAACCGACTGCCAATCGCTGGACTTACGTCAGACTCCACACAAACAGGAAAACATGGAAACCGAATGCCAATCGCTGGACTTACATCAGACTCCGAACCAACAAACACACACAGGAAACCGATTGCCAATCGCTGGACTTACGTCAGACTCCACACAAACAAGAGGTTAACCGGACGCTGAATCGTCAAAAGCAACAAAGAAGTTGAACAAACAAGCTAACAGGGAGTCTGGCACTCGAGCCTGCTAGTTGCCAAGCAAACACACATAAAAAAGGAAAAGGGTGCCCGGAGAGATCTCGTACGATCTCCTGCCTACGTACCTCATCTTGTATGAGGATCAGGGCAACGTAGTTCCCCTTAACAGGGGAGAAACCTTCTCCTAACCAGAGACTGGGAAATGACAAACTAGAAGGGAGCCTGACTCGAGCCTAATAGTTATCATGCAATCCACAATGGTCCTAGGTTGAGGTTTCTATCTAACTTGCACAGGGAGCAAGCTATCCTAAACAGCACAGTCAAACAACACAAGCACAAAAAGCAAGCACACACACTATATGCACACAATTGGGCTCATACAAGGCTAGGCTGTGAGACACAAGCCAAATGGAATCGGGTGTAGTTAGCTCTTAACCCTAACATTGAGAGTTAGGGTGAAGCAGATGAAATGGGAAGTGAGGATAAGACCTCACAGCTCTTATCCCTAGCCTGGGAGAGCTTCAGACAAATGAAAGTGTGGGAGTTCAGAAAGTTGGAACTCTTCTCCACATGTGACTGACTCAACAAAGATCTTGGGTTAATATCCACAATGCATCAACACATGGTGTAAGCAAAGTGGATGACACACTGAATAGTAGGAGATAGACTACACATCTCTTTTATCTGCCAATTGCCTTATCAAAGGACTTTTCCTGCTTGGCACAAAAATAAACATTCACAAGCATTGCCTCTTAAGGAGGGCTTCAGACAGGTGCCTGCCCAAGTAACAGGACAGGTCTTCCAGACTACATGAAGTCAGAAATATTATACCTAAGTGGTTAAGCAACCAAGCAAAAGCAAGTTCAAAAATGAACTTAAGCAACTTATGTACCTGTTGAAACATCACACAAGTCAGTTCAACTATACAAACAAACAGACAATCATGAATATCAAACAGTCAAACCCAATGAGCAAAGGCATAAGCCAACAAGTCAAACTCAAATGAGTTAACAACCCTACAAAACACACAAGATTAGTAGTCAAAAGTAAACATCAAAGGCTCAAGTGATAGAGCACCAACAATTATGGAACTTGAATGCTCCACCTGAAATCAAAGCTCAAACATAAGCAACTAACCACTAGGTCAAAGCCTAGGGTCAAAGATGGAGAAAAAATCCAAAACAGAACATGAAATTTAACATGAATCAACTTCATTCAATCAAGAACACAATCCAAAAAGTCCCATATCAATATCATTCACCAAAAGTATTTCATGAACCAAACATGGCAAGGCATGCACATTGTAACCACATTGTGACATCAGAATGAACAAATGCACATTAAATCAAAAATGATTCAAATAATCTTGGAAAAAATCATGAGTAAACAGGACATACAACATGATCATCACACAAAGAATAAGATCATTTGGACAACATTAGGCATGGTAATCAAATTGCATAAGTCAAGGCAAGCACAATCAAGCACATATGTGACACAACTTGGCACACCAACTTAGCACAAGTCTAAAACAGAAATGGTAATTGGTAAAAACCTCAAACCAAAGCCAAAACAACCTTTAACATGTCTAGAAATAGTGTGAAAAGTTTCACATTCATAGGATAATCCACAAGCATTTCATGAATGAATGAAGTTCAAGGCAATACAAAAGCTCAAACATGACCATCCAGAATGAAAAATCTCAATTAAATCCGAAATCAATCCCAAAATTCCACCAAAAATCATGAGCATTCACAACATTCATATCAAGCATCATACAAAAAATCAAGGCATTTGGAGTTCATTTGGCATGGTAAATGCATCAACCAAGTTGGACATCACAAGGTGTGACACAAATTGTCACACCTATCTTAGAAAAATCACATGGATCGAAGGAATTAAAGTTCCACATCAAAACTTAAATCACATGGTTCTTCATGGATATAGCACCAAATCGCTCGATTCAAAGTGCAGAATCATCACCATTAAGAGATCTACAAGAATATAACAACAATTTGGAGAATTAAGGAAGTCGAAAAAGTGACCTCTTGATGAGCAGCTTTGAATCCACGTGTTTCCAAGGCTTGGCAATACTTAGATCTTCTTCTAGTATGCTTAGGGATGTAAAGGATGATGAATTGGAAGCTCAAATGCTCTTGAATCAAGCCAAATCCTCAACTGCCATGGAAGCTTCAAGAGATGAACATGAGCTTGTATGCAATGAATTCCTCTGTTTCCACGTCCAAAGATGCTCAATAATAGCTCGGGATGATGAATCAACCAAGGAAAAGTGATTGTGATTGAAGAAATTTGGAGAAAAAAGTGAGAGAGAATTTTGAGATTTTGAGAATTCTAGATCTAGAATTGGGAATTGTGATGAATTCTGTTATGATTAAGCATTTATAGTCCAGGTTAATCACGATTAGGAAAAGGTTTAAGCAAATGCTAATGGAATTAGTGAATTATGAGGTGTTTTGGAAAATTGAGCTTTTCACCCTTATGCATGAAAATGCATGGTGAACAGTACGAATTTTGATCCAATTTCACTCAAAATGCTTTTTGGAGCCAATGGTGATGGTCACATGTTCAAATGATGTACAAAATTTAAAATCCAATTTTTCCCTCCAAAAATGCAATAATTATCAAATGTTCATGTGAATGTAATTCATGCCATGTAATGCAAGATTTGGAGATCATATGTCAAAACAAGAACAATGCAAAAAGAGCCACTTGATTTGGAGTTTTGGTTGAGAAGTTATGCTCATTTGAAGTTCAATGTTCACTTGGTCAAGTTTTGATCATATCTCCTTAACCACACATGCGAAATTGATGATCTTGGACTTTTTGGAAATGGGAGAGAAAGCTCTACAACTTTCATGTTGGACAAAATTTCATTTGAAGCTTTCTTGATGATGTAATCTTGAGTTGAAAACCTTTCCATTTTGCAATTTCAAATTACAAGTCACTTACTATTTTTGGAAAGTTTTGTCCTGACTTTATTTTCTTCAATGTTGATGTTTGAAATGTCAAATGAGACTTGTTTGAACATGAATGAAGTATTTCTAATCACTTCCCACCTCCAAATCCAACAGTTGACTTGGCAGTTGACTTTTGTAGTTGATAGATGACTTGGCCATGCACAGATGATTTTGAACCTCAACCACTTGATGAAATGGCTCCAAGATGACACCCTAGCTTATACAAGCTCAATAAAATCATATGATGATCCCCATCTCATAAAAGACCTCATCTCCTTGAAAAACCCTGATTGGTATAATGCAACTGATTAGGGTTGACCAGAGGTCAAAACCCTAATCCCAAGGAGCTTGATCAGGAACAATGAACCTCTTGGTGATGATAAAACCATGATGATGGTGATGTACCATTGCAATCAAGATAATACCCAATCTCCTTGAGGAACCAAAAACCCTAATTGAAGCACAAACCCTCAAATGACCAGTGATCAATACAATAAGACCCTCAGGCTTGCATCTCTTAACCTCTCCATCTTCTGAGAAAGATCTAGGAGGATAACTTGCTCATTGTTTCCACATGATATGCAAAGATGTAATGCCTAATGTCCTAAAAGATGAAATGCAATATGCTAAGCTAGTCCCAAGAGAGGAGGGCAAATTTTGAGGTGTTACATCATCATGGAAAGAGATGGAAAATTGCTTTCTTATATGAGTATTGTCTAGCATCAGTATTTCTAAGAAAAAGGTATGAAATCTTGAACTTCAAGCAGAAAGATGGTGAGTCTTTGGGAGATACCTACAAAAGATTCAAAAGGGTCTTGGTAGCTTTCCTAACTCATAATATGGATCAGACTGAACAAATGCAGATGTTTGTCAATGTGTTGAAAATAAAGACAAAACAATTGACTGATACAGCAGTCGGTGGCTCGACAAATTTCTCAACAGCCACTGGTATTAAAAGGATCATTAAAGCGATAGCCGCAAATGAGCATCTGGAACTATATGATAGGTGTACAAGCAAACCTGAAGGAGCCATTGATTTGAAACTAGAAGCTAACAAAATTTGTTTGGAAGATACAGTCGCTTCTGAAGTAGAAAAGAAATTGAAAGCAATTAATATAGGTACTCAACAGGTAGCTCAAATTCAACCTGCTCATACCATCACATGTGAAATCTGTAATGGACCTCACCACATTGTGTATTGCTTTACAACTCCTCAAAAAATTGAAGAGATAAAACTCTTAAAGCAGAATAATCCCTACTCCAACACTTACAATCCAGGTTGGAAAAATCATCCAAACTTCTCATGGAATGATCAGAGAGGGAATGTTCCATAACATGGTCAAGGTCAATATCAGACTCAATATCAACAACAACAAGCTCCAAAGAAAATAAACTAGGAGATTTCCATTGAAAACATGACCGCTCAATGTTTGCAATTCCAAGAAGAGACTAGAAACAATTATAAAAATAACACCGCCTCTATAAAAAATCTTGAAGTTCAGCTAGGTCAGATAGCACAACAAATAGCAAGTTCTCGAACACTAGGTTCCTTACCAAGTGAAACAGTTCAAAATCCAAGAAATCAGGAGAATATTAGTATTGTCATAACGAAAAAGAAAAAGGTCGCTAAAAAGGAAAATGTTATACCACATGGAAAGCCAACTGAAGAGGAAATGAAAAAGGAGACTAATCGATGATTAAGTTGCCCTATCCTTAGAGAGTGACAAAGAAGGAACCAAGTGAGTCGGACTTTGAGAAATTCATGACAATGTTTAAAAAGGTAAAGGGTCATGACAAAGAAGGAACCTTGCAGAGGAAAAACACAAAATTGCTCAGAATCAGAGGGAACAAAGGTTAGGGTCAAATCTGATGGCGACTTGTGGGGAAACAAAATCAGCCGAACTGCGCGAGCTGCTGCAAATAACACGCCTACAACTCAAGGGAGGCAAAAATAAAATTCAGCTGGGGAAACCACCGAAACCCGACTCGAGATGCTGAAAAGCTGCTGGGGAATGAAATAGGGATCATACCAACTGCTTGGGATGAACCAATAATACTTCGCATTTAGGGCTTATTGCTTTTCAAACCGCTGTTGATATTCCTTTAATGAAATCAATTGCTCTTCTTAAAAGTATTTGCATTTATTATTTGAGAAAACATGCTTTTTATTTTAAAATTTTAATTTAAAAAATGATCACAATAAAGTTTAATTCTACTTGGCTGAATAAATAAGAGTGGAAATAATTGGATAAAAAACTCAACTTTATTTAATAGAATGGTAGTCTTTAAATGACAAGACTCCGTAGATCTTTATAAAAGTTGAAAAATGGTAATTTACATGGAAAAGGGATACATTGAATACAATGATCACCCATCCTTCTACCGCTTTCAATATGCACTGTGCTCTTAACTTTGGTTGAGAATGAATTAGAACCAAACATTATGCTCGAGAAAGTCTTCAAGACTGAAGATCAACCAGCTTGCAGTTACTTGCCATGATCCCTATTTTTTGCATAAATTTCCCCAAGGTGGGGTACTTGTAGTGGGGTTTTCGTTACCTTTAGGTTTATTGACTAAACCAAAAGTCAACATACAATTCGAGTCGCCACCACACTTTTATTTGTCCAAAGGAAAGGCTAAAAAAGCGAACATAAGCCAAGTAAGAAGTTTTTCAAATCAAAAACTAATAAAAATGTTAGAGATCTAGGTAAGGGGGTTGGTAATGAAATGGGAAGGTTTTACGCATCCAAAACATCCTTAGTACTCTAAGGGAACCTCTTTTTGCAAATATGTGTTGTAGGTTGATATTTGTTAAAAGATGTGTACAAAATATTGGAGGGGTGAGAAGAGAATACATTATATTTACACATTTTGTTGTTTGAATGGATGAACCCATTGCCTACGTACCATCACAAAGGAGGATCAAAACCTCGTAGTTCGTGGTAATTTTTTTTTCAAAGATTGGTGAATTGATTTTAATCAAAAGCCTTAAGGTCTTTTGTTATCAAAGGGAGAAAAACTCAACCTAAACCAACAATCCACCATGTGAGGAAGGCTTCAACATGCTAGTGAGGGGTTAACCCTATAATAAGCATGGAAGGCTTATAATCCAACACTAAGGATGAGGTGAGATTTACATCAACCACTATGATAACTCAAACCTATGACTAATTTTTTTGAAAAGGTTTTAACAAGTGACCATTGGAACCACAAAACAACTTGAAATGGGTTATATTTACAAGTTAAAGTTATTTACAAAATGAGGTCAAAGTTGGATTAAAGTTTATTTACAATGAGTATTTATGAAAATGGTTTGGAAAAGTCAAAGGCCTAAGGCCTAGGTTTTCTAATTTTAAATAAAGTCAAAGTTTTGAAAATGATTTTTGGCTTGGTGAGAGTGGGGAGAAGAGAGAAGGGTTATTCATAAAGCATACAAAGATAAGAGGGGAAGGATAACCCTTGGAGTTCATTTTCTTGGAGTCATAGAGATGACTCAAGATGCTCCTTTCCTTTGGACTTAGCACATAAAACAATAGATCAAATAATTGAATTCAAGCTCCTAGGATCTCCGTTTGACTTGGCTCTTAACTTGACTACTCATGACAATGGTCCTCTTTTCACAATCTTAAGATGAGGTTCCTATCACACAAAAGCACACATCAAAAAGCTCACAACATAATAAAGGAAATGGACAAAGAATAAGTTTGAGGAGAAGTCCTTTGAGGTCAACTTTGAGTTTTAGCATTCTAAAGGCATGAGGCCTAGTTGCTCTTGAACTCCTTTAAGCATGGGTAAATCCTAATTCTAAGTCCTTTCTCCTTTTGCATTTTGGTTCATACAAAATAACACAAAATAACAATATATTTACACAATAATGGGCTCAAATGAGCAAAAGAAAAATGACATAAACATAAAATATGTGCTCAAGTGAGCAAAGATGAAAATCAAGATGAATAATGAGCAAGAAATAAATGACATTGAAAGTAAATGACAAGAATTTAAAAGCTCAAATTAAAGTTAGTAATTAGTAGAGTTATGTTAGTTTGTCATAAGACAATCTAGCGCTATGTTAAGCAATCGTAAGTGGACTAATGTAGTAGCCACACCTATCTGAGGCCGGTCAATAAGAATATAGGCAAAGAACACAAGTTAGAGGTCATGACTAGTAAGCCAAGCTCCATAAACTTTCCATGCCAAACAAAAGAGGAAGGGCCTTGTATTGACTTTTGGTATTTTCTTGACCAAGAAGTAACCTATCTTTGACACAAAATAACTCACTTGATCATGGATCAAGTTAAGTTTGGTTTGGATCAAAGAAGATTAAACTTCTATTTGTCAAGACCAACCTCAAGACTATAACTCATTGGCCATTAAGGGAAAGAAAGGGATGAAGATGAAAGGGGAGGGGTAAGAAGTCAACCACCAATCCCAATTGATCAAGGGATAACTCATCCTTGATCAAATTCATTCATCTTTCTAGGTGATGATCCTTAAGGATTTTCAAACCACAAGATCCAATGAATTTGATCCAAGTTGAATCAATTCAACCTCAATCAACACAAAACAGAAGAAGAATGAAGATAACAAGTCAAGAAGTCAATGATATTTTTTTGGTATTTTTTTGAATTAAAATAAAATACAAATAAAAAATAAACAAATCTAAAATTCAATTCAAAGCAACTTCAAAAAGTCCAATTAAATTCTCATAGGCTCAACATAGTCAAACAAACTTTGACTAATTTTCTCACAAATTTTTAAAGTCAAAAAGCATTTAAAATCAATTAAAAACAACCAAAAATAGCATAATATGAATTAAAATCTCAAATAATCTCAAAACAAACAAGAAATTGTTGAGACTATTTTTCATTGACTTATCATGACCCATAAATGCTATGGAAATGTTTTTTTTTGTATTTTTTAAAAGTCAGAAAGTATTTTAAAATGAATTAAAATCATTAAAAACCAAGTAATTCATAAAAAATATCAAATGAAGTCACACAAATAATTAAAAATCATAATATGAAACTAGATTTTTCATGAAAATTTTCAAAGTTGGTCTCATATTTTTCTGACTTCATATGATTTTTTAATGAATTTTTGAAAATGAAATGAATTAACAGAAAATGAAAAGAAAACGAAATAAGCGAAAAATACTCAGCCACCGGATCCAAATTCATTAATTGACGTGGCACAAGGCACGACTTGGATCCGATGACACGCAGTGGACTCAAGTCAACAGTGAAACACAAAGAATTAAAAGAAGTAATTAAAACGGACGCACACGATTAGATCATGGAAGCAAGATCCAAAGGCTATAAGCATGCACACGTGGTGGTGGCGGTGGAAACCACCGTCTTCTCCGGCCAAGCAACAGATTCCAGCCAAATTTGTAGAGAAATGAACCTCACTGAAAATGAAAAACAAGGTCGTGGAAATAAAGCTCTTGTGATGTAGATCATCACTGTACCAATGGATTTCTTTCAATCTTCATATATTGAGAGAAAGATGAAGGAGAAAATCATGGTGTCCACACGGATTGTTCATGAAATGGAAAATTGAATGCACCAAAAGCTTGCCTCAAGTATGAGGACTTCAGAGAACCACAACAATATAAGAAAACTACATTGAATTAAGAGTTTCAGATCCAAAAAGTTTGAGTTGATACCTTCAAATTGAAGAGTTTCTGGCCACGAATTCTTCAAACTTCTTGCTCCTCTTTGATCTCAGAATGTATGGAAGGTGATTGGATAAGGAATCTAGCTTTGAAACTCAGCTAATGTTGCTGAGTTTCAAGCTCGAAAATATGAAAAATTATGAGTGATTCCTTTGGTGAGGGTTATGATCTCAGTTCTGAAGCATGTGGGATCTCCAAAAGGTTGTGAAATAAGGGAGATGAAACCTCTATTTATAACTGAATGTAGCTGATCATCACACTTTGCTCATGTGCATGGGATTTGAAAATTTGATTACATGGGCCTTTGTGGATGTGTGAGAGGCCCATGGACGGCTGAAGAAGCTTGCTGAGATCATGTGAAAGGCATTTGGTCGTGCACATTGGATGGTAAATGCTTGCAATTCAAGTTTCAACATAAAATATCAAGAATGCACATCAATGAAAAGAAATTTGAATCTCCCAAATGGTGAATCCAAAAGACTATTGTGGGTAATGGTTGTAAAGCTATTGAAATAAGGAACAAACGTCATGTTGGGCAAAAAATCATTTGGCATGCGCAAATTGATCAAAACTGGCCTGGAAAGTTCAAGGGTAAAACATATTCAAATCACTTTGAAAAAGTTAACCAAAAGTAAGCTTAATCAAACCCCTGTCCTCATGATACATGCTCCAAATGAAAACACCTTCAACATAAAACTTTTAGATCTTCTCAATATGGTAAATTTAGAATCAAAGTTTGCATCATTTGAATTTTATATGACAAAGTTATGGGCATTTGAAGTTGGGGACTTTTTCAAATTCAATGAATTAGGTCCAAGATGACCTATAATGTTTTGCAATATCACATGTATTTCCTTTAGGATTATGAAATTGTATCCAACATAACATTTTAATTATACATCTCAATATTTCCAATTCCTTTGGTCTAACCTCAAAATCATAAAAATTGAGAAAATTGTGCCCTTGGCAAGTTGACCCAAAATTAGGGTTTCAGTCAAAATGACCTATAATGTTTTGAAATGAATGATGACCTTCCAAGTTTCAAATTAATTTTGGATGAACATGAAAGTTGTTAATATGGTTCTTAGGAACATATTTTCTCTTGGGGTCATATTCATTTGACAAACACATCAAAAAATTATATCTCATTGATCCTTAGCTTAGTCAAATGACTTGACTGGTCAACTTTTCAAAGTCAAACTTCCAATCTTGATGAATAAATGATTGAGACGCCTTAAATAGGCTCATATATTGTATAAAATGATAAATTAAAGACCTTCCCTTGATTAAATTTGATCAGAGGTTGAGATTGCTTCATGGGAAAGGCACAGTCAAAACACAATGAAATTAGGGTTTCTCTGGGAAACAATCTTCAAGCCCTTTGGGTTATCTTGATCAAATTGGAAAATTGAGATACTTGGGAGACATATATGATGATTAGGAACTTTTTGGACCATTGTCATGCTTTTTATCATCTTCATCTAGCCATTGTATTGGGCTTAGGAGCCTCCTAGGAGCATTGTGCAGCACATGATCACTTGAGCTTCAAAACAAAAATAGTTAGTGACATATTTTTGTGATTTTGGTTAGTAATCAAATAAGAAGTGCAATAACATACAATACAAGCATGCTTGGTGATCTCAAAACACTCAAACAATTCCCAACCCTAGGGTTAAGGAGCCAAGCATGCTAGGATCCTTGAGGCAATGCACTTGTGCAATAACATGAGGCCATGAGGGATCTTAGGGTCAAAATTACGGTCTTACAATACTCAATTTATCGGGATAATTTTCTTCTATTTTATGTCTTTAACTTTTGCCTCGATCGCCCTTTCAGGTTTCAATCCACCGAGACGCTCATTTTTGCCTAAGCCGCCCTTTAAAGTTTTGAACTTAGTGAGCCGTTCTTTTATTTTTAGGCGAAGTATTTCTTGACTGCATTAGCATTCACAGGACAAGTGAACTCTTCACCATCCATAGTTGTAAGAATTAAAGCACCTCCTGAAAAGGCTCTCTTAACAAGATATGGGCCTTCATAATTAGGAGTTCATTTTCCCCTAGAATCTTATTTGAAAGATAGAATCTTCTTGAGCACATGATCACCTTCTTTGAATACACGAGGTCTGACCTTCTTATCAAAAGCTTTCTTCATTCTCTGTTGGTATAACTGACCATGACACATGACAGTTAACCTCTTCTCTTCAATCAAATTTAGCTGGTCATACCTGGTTTGACACCATTCAAACTCTGTCAACTTGGCTTCCATCATCACACGTAATTATGGGATCTCAACCTCTACCGGGAGCACGACTTCCATACCATACACAAGTGAGAAAGGGGTTTCCCCTGTTGAAGTGTGGATGGATGTACGATACCCATGCAAAGTAAACGGGAGCATCTCATGCCAATCTTTGTACGTTATAACCATTTTCTAAATGATCTTCTTGATGTTCTTATTCGCAGCTTCAACAGACCCATTCATCTTATGTCTGTAGGGAGAAGAATTATGGTGTGCCATCTTGAAGTCGCTGCAAATAGCTTCCACCATATTATTGTTCAAGTTAGATCCATTGTTAGTAATGATCTTACTCGGCACACCATACCGGCATATAATCTGATTCTTGATAAACCTCACAACAACCTGCTTGGTTATATTCGCATACGATGCCGCTTCAACCCACTTTGTGAAATAGTCAATAACCACTAGAATAAAACAATGTTTGTTTGAAGCTTTGGGCTCAATCATGCCAATTATATCAATTCCCCACATGGAGAAGGACCATCGAGAGGAAATGACATTCAACAGTGTCAGAGGAACATGAATCTTATCTGCATATATTTGACACTTGTGGCATTTCTTCACAAACTTGCAACAGTTAAATTCCATTGTCAGCCAATAGTAACCTGCTTGCAACATCTTCTTAGCCATAGCATGTCCATTGGAATGAGTACCAAAGGAACCTTCACGGACTTCAGTCATCCACAAGTCTACTTCGTGTCTATCCATGCATCTGAGCAGAACCATATTGAAGTTTCTCTTGTAGAGCACATCACCATTCAGGTAGAAGTTTCCAACCAATCTCCTTAAAGTCTTCTTATCTTTCAAAGATGCCCCAGACGGGTAGATCTGACTTTGGAGAAAACACTTGATATCAAAATACCACGGCTTCTGATCTTTGACTTCCTCACAACAAACATATGAGTTGCCCTATCAAGACGCATCACAGTCAGATTAGGAACTTTGTTTCAGAACTTCAGCACAATCATTGAAGCCAATGTTGCAAGAGCATCTACCATCCGGTTTTCATCTCGAGGGATATGATGAAAGTCAACCTTTGTAAAGAAAGTTGAAATCCTCCTCGCGTAATCTCTATATGGTATCAAACCGGGTTGATTCGTCTCCCATTCACCTTTGATCTGGTTCATGACCAAAGCTGAATCTCCATAGACGTCGAGACAGTTGATTCTGAGGTCAATGGCCTCTTCAAGCCCCATAATGCAAGCTTCATACTCAGCCATTTTATTCGTACACTTGAAAGTCAACCTAGCTGTAAATGGAAAATGCATGCCTTGAGGAGTAATAATCATTGCCCCAATGCCATTACCATATTAATTAACAACTCCATGAAATACCATGCCCCAACGGGAACCAGGTTCTGGCCATTCTCCAAGCAATGGTTCATCACAATCTTTCATCTTCAAGTACAAAATCTTTTCATCAGGAAAATCATATTGCACTGACTGATAATCTTCAATTGGTTGGTAAGCCAAATGGTCATCCAAGACACTACCTTTAATCGCTTTTTGAGATCGGTATTTGCTATCATATTCTGATAACAACATCTGCCAACAGGAAATCCTCCCATTTAAAGCAGGCTTCTCAAAAATATACTTGATTGGATCCATTTTGGATATCAACCAAGTGGTATGATTCAACATATAAGGATGCAGACGCTTAGCCGCCCAAGCCAATGCGCAACACGTCTTCTCAAGCATAGAATACCGAGTCTCACAATCGGTGAACTTCTTACTGAGGTGGTAAATATCATATTCTTTCTTTCCAATTTCATCTTGCTGACCTAGAATATAGCCCATACGCTCTTCAAGCACAGTCAAATACATGATCAAGGGTCTTCCTTCAACAGGCGGAGACAGAATCAGATGCTCAAGCAGATACTCTTTGATACTGTCAAAAGCTTTCTGGCAATCTTCGGTCCAATCGCAAGACTGATCTTTTCGAAGAAGCATGAATATAGGCGCACATGTGGCAGTCATGTGTGAAATGAATCTCGAGATATAATTCAAGCGGCCAAGAAAACCTCTGACTTGCTTCTCAGTTTTGGGCGCAAGCATCTCTCATATTTCTTTGACCTTGGAAGGATCAACTTCAATACCCTTCTCGCTGACAATAAAGCCCAACAACTTACCAGAACGAACACCAAATGTACACTTATTGGGATTCAAGCGGAGTTTGTACTTCCTCAAATGCTGGAATAGCTTCAACAAATACTCAACACGATCTTCTTCGTCACTGGATTTAACAAACATATCGTCAACATAAACTTCAATCTCTTTATGCATGATATCATGAAAAAGAGTAGTCATTGATCTCTAGTAAGTTGCACCAGTATTCTTTAGACTGAAAGGCATCACTCGATAATAGAATGTTCCCCAGGGTGTAATGAATATGGTCTTCTCCATATCTTAGGGTGCCATCTTGATCTGATTATATCCCGAAAATTCGTCCATAAACGAAAAGACTTTGAATTTAGCTGTATTATCTACCAAGATATCAATGTGTGGCAGAGGGAAATCATCTTTCGGACTGGCTTTATTCAAATCTCTATAATCAACACACATACAGACTTTCCCATCTTTCTTCAGAACATGCACAATATTGGCCACCAACTGCGGGTATTCAGCAGTAACAAGGAAACCAACATCAATCTGCTTCTGCACTTCTTCTTTGATCTTTACTTCCATATCGGGATGAGTCCTCCTCAACTTCTGTTTTACTGGCGGGCATTCTGGTTTCAACAGCAATCTATGCTCCACAATCTCAAAATCCAAACCAGGCATGTCTTGATAGGACCAAGCAAACACGTCTGAATACTCTCGAAGAAGATCAATCAACCCCTTCTTAACCTTTAGACACAATTGAGACCCAATCTTGACTTCCTTCACATCATCTTCGGAACCCACGTTGACTAACTCAATATGCTCTTTGAACGGCTAAGTGGCTTTTTCCTCGTGCTCAAGTAGACGAGACAATTCATCAGACACTTCCTCATCACTTTCTTCCTCAGTCTCAAACACAGGGAATTCAAAGTTTGGAGAAGGAGTAGGATCATTGTATTCAATGGGTTTAGAAACCAACCTGCATAATGATTTGATATTTTGATTTTAGATAAGTGATTTGTAACCAAATATTATGCAGATGGACAATTATTATTTATTTATTCATGTTTTTTGTGATTACCATTTTCAGAAAAGCAAAAAGTAAAAAATAAAAACATCATAGATGTGGATGAATAGAATTGCATTTTATTGATGATTAAATTAATAGATGTCAAACAATGTTCACTTCTCCCTTAGGCATAGGAGAAGGATTTTCAAAAACAATAAAAGAAATTACTTAGAGCGATGCATAATAACAGGAACGTCGACAGCGGTCCAATTGTTGCAAGCTTTTCCATGCGTCACAAAATGGGTGCAGTCTTCATGTCCACCCTCCTCGATCGTTGCAACTAAGTGTTGTTCATTACCATGAATGAACCCTCCACTAAGGAAACTGGGTTTCACATCTTCTGCCTTAATCACAGCTGACCCTTATTGGAATCCCAAACCAGCTCTACTCTTATTCTCGGCAACCTCCACCATCCGGCCCCACTGATCAGAATTACCATCTTCAATAACTTTCTGCGTGTCTTTAAAAGAGGACATAGGTGCCCCAATTCTCTTTTCTTCAGCAATAGATAGAGCTTGGAATGGAATTTAAATCTCACCCTCAGCTTCAACATACGAAAAAGATGACAGGTGACTCACCAACAGAGCCTTCTCTCCACCGACGATAACAAGCTTACCATTAATTATAAACTTCAACTTCTGATGCAAAGTTTATGTAATAGCTCCAGCTTCGTGTATCCATGACCTTCCCAATAAGCAACTATAGGTCGGGTGGATATCCATTACTTCGAAATCACTCAGACCTATCTTCACCGGAAGGTCCACCTCTCCTATAACAGTTTTGTGAGAACCATCAAAAGCTTTGACGATCACGCCACTGCATCTCATCGGAGCTCTTTGATACAACAATTTGGAAAGAGTTAACTTGGGGAGTACATTCAAAGAAGAACCGGAATCAACCAAAACATTTGACAGCGCATCCTCCTTGTAATTCATCGATATGTGTAGTGCCAGATTGTCATTTCTACCTTCCTCGAGAAGTTCTTCATCATAAAAGCTCAAGTTGTTGCAGGAAGTGATGTTAGCCACAATATGGTCGAATTGATCTACTGTTACATCATGCTTTACATAAGCTTGCTCCAATAATTTTTTCAATGCTTCTCTGTGCGCTTCAGAGTTCATGAGCAGAGACAACACTAAAATCTTGGAAGGAGTTTGGAGCAACTGCTCCACCACATTAAACTCATTTTTCTTGATTAAACAGAGCACCTCATCATCATCATTAGTCTTCAAACTGCTGGATTCCCCAGACTGACATCTTGGAGCGCTAACCAGATCTATTGCAGGTACATCAACCTTCTTACTGACAGATACATCTTCTACATTCTTCAGGAATACAGTCCCAAAAACATGACCACTACGAGTCACCTTCGTAACATCAGCAATGCTCACAACATAACTGGTTGTAGGAAACAGAACCTCTTGACCATTCTTCAACATAGTTGCATTATACTGATATGGAACAACTCTATCGGATGCGTACGGGACTGGACCCTCTAACCGTATTCCCAATGGCGATATCGATCTATTGATGACACTATTACTGTTGCTGCTGTCAAATTGAATTACCACCCTCTCTGGTGTCTTGAACACTGGCACTATTACATTGACGTCATCTATATCCCTAGACTGTTGAATCTGAATCACATTCTCGTCCGTCAACCTCTGGATATCTCTCTTGACAACCGAACACCCACGGGGGTTCACATTGCAGATTGCATAACTGGCGTAATCATGCTCACAATCACTAATATTACACAGGGTTTTATGCATCTTAACCAACGATCGAGGAATTCATCGCACATCAAACACCCAGAAACTCCTTGGAAAACCATCTACCATGTTGACAGAAGAATTACCATGAGCAGGTAATGGGTTAGCTTTCACATTCGTTGCACGGTCCTCAAAGGACACCATCCCACTCTTTACTAGCTTCTGGACTTCATATTTCAGGGGGTAACATTTCTCAATATCATGGCCAGGAGCCCCTTGGTGAAAGGCACAATAAAGCTCTGGCTTATACCACCATGGAAGTGGTTATGGGATTTGTGGCGGATTTCTCAGTTGGAGGAGTTTCTTGAGAACCAAAGATGGGTACAATTCAGCATAAGTCATAGGAATAGGGTCGAAAGAGACCTTCTTCCTCTCAAAGTTATGTGGTTTATGATTATTGTTGGTGTTGTTGTTGTAGTTGTTTGTTCTTTGTTGTGGCTGTTATTGACATTGTTGTTGAGCTGACACTGATTGATTTTTGGAAAACACTAGAATAACAGATGATACTTGATGATGGTGTTGACGAGGTTGTTGACTTCTTCTGACGTGAGGCCTCCTCTGCCTCCCAATGGATACTGCATTGGTTTCAGCTTCCTTCTTCTTAGCGAAACTGTTACCATACCTCTTGCTTGATGATGCCTCTTCTTTAGACAATCGTCCCTCACTAGCACCTTCTTCTAATCTCATCCCCATGTTTACCATTTCGGTGAAGTCATTGGGGGCACTTGCAATCATCTGCTCATAGTAAAATGAGCTCAGGGTCTTGAGAAAGATCTTGGTCATCTCCTTTTCTTCCAAAGGAGGGATAATTTGAGCAGCTAGCTCTCTCCATCTCTGGGCATATTCTTTGAATTTCTCCTTATCCTTCTAAGACATTGATCGAAGTTGGTCCCTATCAGGCGCCATATCCACATTATACTTGTATTACTTCACGAAGGCCTCATCCAAATCATTGAACATGCGGACACTCGCACTATCCAAACCCATGTACCACCTCAGAGCGGCACCAGTCAGACTATCCTGGAAATAATGAATCAGTAACTGATCATTATCAATTTGCGTCTACATCTTTCTAGCATACATGACGAGATGGCTGAGCGGGCAAGTATTACCCCTATACTTTTCAAAGTCAAGGACTTTGAACTTCATCGGGATCTTAACATTGGGAACCAAACACAGTTCCACATCACTCTTACCGAATAAATCTTTTCCCCTCAAGGTCTTCAACTCCTTTCGCAGCTCAAGGAATTGGTCTTTCATTTCATCCATCTTCTCATAAACATTCGGACCCTCAGACGGCTTATAATAGTAGATGGTTTCTTCAACACGAGGTAGAGTGTGAACGAGTGGAGGTGGAACATACATGCCCGAGCTAGATGCTGGCATGGAAGCAAAAGTAGGCACAAAACCTTCAGGCACAAAATTGGGCGGCATTCCCCACGGCAATCCGCTAGGCATGGCAGGAGCAAACTGGGTGGCAGGCACGGTTGAAGAAACAACCTCTGAAATGATAATCCTCTAAGGAGGAGGAGTTGCAGGTGTTGCGGAATATTGACTTTGAGAAGCTAGAACGAACTCCATCATGGCAGTCAGGCGGGAGATCTCGTCCTTCAACTCTCTATTCTCTTACTCTAAGTGCTCCATGATTCTCAAATGATTGGCGCGGGTATTGTATCGATGAGCCAACTTGGTTGAAGCACAGAAGAATAACCAATGAGACATTTGGCGGAAGAAAAACCTGCTATGAAAATGATGCATGAAATGCAATGCTTTGATTGTTTTTATTTTAAAGGAACATACTATTTTATTTGCAAATATATAATAATAACAATTGCACAATCTGATTGACCATAAAAATCTCTTTTATTTATATAATTGGAAGGATTACACTGGGTACAATTTCAGAAACCAAAAATACAAAAAATACAAGAGAAAGGGAAACTAGTCATCCTAAGGATCCCCTAACAACGGTATCAGACGATCTGGCTGCAGGCGCGTACTTCCTTCGGATGCGTCGAATCTCGGACTCAAAAGAAGTCTTCAACTGAGCCTTTTCGAGGACAAGCTGGTCAACAATCTTCTTCCAAGCACCGGAAGGCTGAGGCGTACTAGAGGGAGATGGACCCTCTGGCTCTCTCTGTCTCTTCACTACTTGGTCTTCAAGAAGCTCAATAAGTACATCTCTGTCCTTAGAGTCAAGCTGCAACTCCTCATGATTTCTGCTCAAAGCATGGAATCGCTCTTCCCACATATCCTTCTCTTGCTTCATCTTGGTGAGTGCATTTTCCAACTCCTCTACATCTTGGTTAGGGAAAGTTAATGTCTCAACCACAACCATAGACATAGGTGTCTCACAAGCTCTCTTCTTCACCCAAAGAGTGTAAGCTTCCAAAGCTACACTGTTGCATGAACCAAGCTCGGATCTACCTTTCCTATGCACATTATGCCAGGCGTGAATCATCTTCTGCTTCAAGAGTTGGGTATCTTTACCCTCTTGATAGAAAATACCTTCTAACTAAGTGTTATTAGGTTTGTCTTTCAAGGGGAACCCAATTTGACGACGAACCAGAGCAGGGTTGTAGTTGATTCCTCCTTGCGTACCAATGAGAGGCACATTAGAGAATTCACCACAACAATCAATAATCTCCAAGCTACTTAATGAAGAATCATACCAAACTATATCATCATTAGTGAGAGGCATAAGTCTCTGAGACCACCTTAGACGTTGTTTGTTCTCCACAAAAGCAGGCGTCTGAGGCAAGTGCAAAATAAACCACTTGTACAAAAGAGGAACACATCATACAATAGTTCCACCACCTTTAGAATTCCTTAGATGTAAAGAGAAATACATATCACCTAACCGAGTAGGCACGACATTCCCAATCAAGAATATTCTAATGGTGTTAACATCAACAAAACCATCAATGTTAGGGAACAATGCCCACCCATAGATGAGCAATACAAAGATAGCTTCAAAAGCATCCACACCACCGGCTTGAGCAAAGGTAGTAGCTTCCTTGATGAGGAACTCAAAAGTCAACCCAAAGATTCCTCCTTTCTTCACCCAATGAGCCTCAATCTCAGACTTCTTTAAGTGAAGAGCTTCAGCTATAATATGAGATATGAGAATCTCCTCCAATCCACTAAAAGGCATTTTGCTAGAAACGGGTATCCCCAAGAGATGGGCATACTCCTCCAACATAGACACAAGCAGATAATCAGGAAAATTGAAGCAACGGTAGAGAGGGTCATAAAACTGAACCAACGCACTCAATAGTCCTTCAACCACATCAGTAGACAATACAAATAGAAGCTTCCCATGACGTTGTTTGAATTCCAAGGGATCTAATACAAAAGATGATAGCTTCCTTAACTCTTTCAAATCCGGACATCTAAAATTGTACTTCTTAGTGTTCCTTCGTCCATAATCCATGGTCTGAAAATATTTGCAAATAAAACCTCAGTTCCTTGAGGCTATTTTTAGTGTGATGAATGTTATGATGCGCATGAATGCATGAATGCAACAATCACAATTAAGGGATCACACACAAGGCAAATAAAGGTTAAGGGATGAATCAAGTCATTGTCAAGATCAATCATCCATTTTGGTGGATTATGGTTTTCACCTTATCAACACCGAAGTTCCATTGATATTGACAAGACTTGATTGGATCAACCAAGAATCAAGGGTTTGTTGTGAGTCACGAGCATGGAGTCAAGTTAATAACCATCCCAAAGGAGTGTACTAAGGGTAAAAACCTGTAGATCATGTTCTAAAAAGTTCCCAGAGTCTTAATTCCATCTATCGGACATTACATGTTAGGATGACTGACTTATCAACTCATAATATTCTCAAGAGAAACTTGTCTAAGTGTAGTATCATGTAACAACTATTATCAAGTCTACACCTGAACAGTCTCCACACTACGTCCTAAATAGGCCAAGATGGGTTAAATGTTCTATGGACCTCAGCTTCTCGGACCCCAAATCAGAGAAAGTAATGCCAAACCACAAACAACTTGTATGACATAAATAACTCCAAAAGGGTCTCAACTGAGTAGATGGGTCTCAAGCCAACTTGTTAAGGACTACTCCACACAAGTCGAACATGACTATACCATTCTTCTATCTTAATTGCACTCAATTTCGGGTTAGAACTTATCTCACCACTCAGAGATCACCAAACACAACAAGCAGATTATATCATACAAACAAATACACATACATAAAATATACAATTATATACACACAAAAAGTAGGATAAACCCAACGGAGACTACTCCCTGGCAGAGTCGCCACTTAATTTCTGCAGTGGTAAATTCATGACCATTAAGCTATGGATAAACTTAACGTCAATTAAACTAGAGTCGCCACCGCGCTTTTATTGTTTCAAAGGGAAAAGCGAAAAGTACGAACAAAACCCGAAGATAAGAAGTTTTCAAATCAAAACTAATAAAATGCCAGAGATTATAGGTAAGGGTGTTGGTTATACAGAGGGAAGGTGTTACACCCAAAGTGTCCTAGGTACTCCTAGGGAGCCCTTTTTTATGTGTACATGTGTTTTGGTATAAAATGATGTTTGCAACAAATAGAATGTGGGGATGAGAAAAGAATTCATTAATTATATTTTTGTTTTTGACAAGACCTTCAGACTTATGCCTACGTACCAACATAAAATGAGGCATCAAAACCTCGTAGTTCGTGGTAACAATTTCAAAGTGAATGAGTTGTTTTTAAAAAAAGTTTAAGTTTAATAAAGGCATAAAAAGGTTTGAATGAGTGTTACTTCTTTTTGTCTTTTGAAATTTTAAGTCAAGTATAGTTAAGTTCATTTACAAATTGGATTAAGAAAAGAGTTTGAAAATACAATGGCATAAAGCCAAAGTTTCTAATTTGCAATAAAGTCTAAGTTTAGAAAACACAAGCAAAGAAGATTTTAAAAGGAGGGAGATATTTGAAATTAAAGATTATGGGAGGAGATGAAGAGACTAATCCTAAGCAAAAAATAAAAGTTAAGAGTTGAAAAGATCTGACCAATGGGATGCAATCCAATAGACAAGAATGTCATATAGAAACCCAATTTCCCTTAGACTTTATAATCAAGCAATATCAATACACACAATAGCAAGGTGAAGAACAAGGCATCAAATAAAGATAGCCATATCCAAGCTTAGCAACTCCATGATCTTCTTCATAATCTCCCATGTATCAGATGACATACTCCTTTTATGGCTCAGAGATAGGCATTAGACACAGGTTCAAAATAACAACTTCATCAAGACCATGTAGCAAATGAGTTCAAAAGGGATCTCAATACTTGTATCAGATGAAAGTTTTTCTTCACAAGCACTTGGTTTTAGAAAAGTTGGCAATGGCCAAGTCCTTTTGCATAGGGAATGTTGCCTAACTCTAAGTCTAATGTCTCAGATCAAATCCAACAGTCCACACCAATCTCTTTTAGAGTTTTTGTTGTTATTATGTACATTAAGGTCAAAAGACCACAAACACAAACAAAAATACACACACAAGTATATACAATCTCAATATAATCACAAGATATGGCTCAAGTGAGCAAAGTGAAAAAATGGCAATGAAGTAAACAAGTTAAATGGTATGAATAATGGAAAATGAATAAAGACTTGAATTTAAATGGCAAAAGATAAATGACTTAAAATTAAAAGTTAGTCAAATGTTAGTTGATTAAAAGTTAGTATTGCTTTTGCTTTTCAATTGTTTAACTCATTCGTTGGAGAAGACTCAACCTTCTATTCACAAGCATGGATCCTTGAACCAAGACATCTTCCAAAGGAAGGAAAAAAGGACAAGTTTCCACAAAATACCATGAAAGGGGGGAGACTTACAATCTCACTTACCAGAATGTTATGCTTTTTGGGTCAAAAATTAGCGCTATGTTAGACAATCGTAATTGGACTTATGTAGAAGTCACAACTATTTGAGACCGGGACATCTTCCCTAAATTTTTTAGTGTTAATGCATGTTAGAGATATGGTATTATGAACCATACTCCTAAAACATACCACACTTAAAAGAAAATGGAAAAAGGGTGGACCTAATCTCATCCATACTTATGTTAATTTTGTAATCAACTAGTCTTAGGATATAGAGATATCATAAGTAAAAAAAGGATGGGGATAAAATGGGATTGAGATGAAGAGGGAGGGGAAATGAAATCAACACAAATTGGTCAAAGGAGGACTTTTATCAAATTAAAATCATTCATTCATTTTAGGAAATGAAATATACATTTCATCAATCCCCTAAATCCAATGATGTTAACTTAACAAAGTCAAACCAACCTTGACCAAGGCCCAACAACAATAGTCAAACTCAACAAGTCAATAAAAATAGCTCAACACACTTTATTTGTAATTAAACAATTAAAAATCAATTAAAAATGCATTAAATTAAATTATGGTTGGTCAAAATCCTAAAACATCTTCAAAACACCAAATAAATTGCCAAGAGATTTATCATAGGTCAAACAAGGTCAAAGGACCTTGGAGAAAAAATTTCAATATTTTTTGAAACTTAAAAGTATTTTTAAACAATTAAAAAATATGCACAAAAACAATTAAATCATGAAAAATATTAATATTGATCCAAAATATAATTTTAATTCTGAAAATGTAAGTGAAAAATATTTGAGAATTTTTGGTGAAAGTCCCATATTTTTTGGATCAATATTAAAATTAATATGAATTAATGAAAATAAGTCAATTAAAATAAAAATCAGAAAATGCAAAAATACGTGGACTACTTGATCTCCCTCAGTAATTGAGGTGGCAGATCAAGTGGATCAGAGTGCGCGTTCCATGATGTTCCCTAGTCAATGTGCCACACGCGTGGTAATCAATTTGGACGCTCAAGATTAAAATAAAATAAGAGGATCACATGGTTTGGAGACACGCCAACGCATCTCCGGAGCCAGAGCTCTGTTCTTCTTCTCCGGTGGACTTCACCGGACTGGTCCACCCTTAACCATCACCAAAATAAAAAAGGAGGACATGAATTTAAAGTAAAAATGCTCAGGAGCTCGAATCTGGCCTCAGTTTCACCTAACTCCAAGTATATTGAAAGACACATGGAGTTGAATTTTGAGGATCATGATCTGAGTTACTTCAATTTGACCTCTAAGCAACTCAATCTTGTTGCCTACATTGGTAGGACTTCAGACAACTAAAAATCAACAAGAATTATGGAGAATTGAGTGAGAATCGAAGAGATGAAAAATTCAGAAATTCACCTTCATTGCAGGTTTAGATGGACACGATCTTGCTCTCAATTGTGCTTGCCCTTGCTCTGGATGCTTGACGGAGTTGAAATGGATCAAGAAAGAAGCAGGACTCTTGGAGATTTAAATCTCAAAACAATGGAGATTCAAACTCGATTTTTAATGAAAATCCTCGAGGTTATCCTTTAAATGTGAGGGTTTAAGGTTGGAGATTCAAAGCTGGCGCACAAGGGTCCTCAATTCTGAGTGAAAGGGCTTCTATTTATAGGCCAAGGCAATGATATTTGCACACTTCTCTTCAAAAATAAAAAATAGTAAAATGCCTTTGCAAGGATGCATGGGCGTTTGATAGCCCCATGTAATAATGCATCCAGGTCCAAAATCATGTGCAAGCAATGTTGAAGTCATGTTAACAAGCCATGCATTTGTGTATGGAAAGTGGAAGTTCAAATATGCCAAATGGTCATCCAACTTTAAGCCATGCGCAAGTCACTCATACTTTGTCCAAATGGGATGAATTTGAACTTTTTGGAAAAATTAAATTAAGAGAAACAACTTTCATGTTGAAGAAGTTTTCATTTGAAGCTTGGATAATGATGAATTTTGAGGTAGAAGTTTGGAAAATCAAACATATCAAAAAAAAAATTCTAAGTAGAAAGCCATATGTTCACTTCTTCCACCTTGAGTAACTTTTTCTATGGACTTCAAATGAGAAACTTTACTTCATAAAAGTTGTATATCTCTCAAAGTACTTCAAATTTGTCACAAATTTGGCCTCATTTCGATTTAGCATGAAGGAATTATGCATTTTATAAGTTGAGGAAAATCACGTGTTCAATGGTATTGGCCCAAAATGACCTATAATGTCTCCTCATATCACATGCATTTAAAAGTTGAATTTGCTCTTCCTCCAAAAACCAAAGTTGAATTAGACATCTTGAATTTGATTTTGCAACTTGAATAGCTTTCATATCATTAAAATTGAGCAAGTTATGGTCTTGGGAAGTTGACCTCCAAATTAGGATTTATACAAAATGACCTATAATCTTTCACCATAAAAAATGACTTTCCAAGAACAAATAGCTCTTGACCTCAACATGAAATTTGTTTGGGATGTAATTTAGAGTAACCTTTCTCTTGGAATCATTTTCATATGATAAATATTGTAGGAGATAGGGTCTAGGGAACCCCAGTTTTGATCAGTTGAGTTTCTCTGGTCAACCACCATGAACCAACTTGCTATCTGGCATTCTCTTGACTTTTGGGACTCATGGGGGATCATACATGCATAAGATGATGAAATGTGAAGTATCACTTGAAATATTTAACAAATTGGTGAAAAAACTTGTTGAAGAAGTCACATAACATACCTAGATGAATTAGGGTTTCCAAGGCAAACAAACTCCAAACTCTTGATAATTTCTTGATCAAAATAACATGTGAAGATCATGGGGATCCATATATGATATATAAGAGAAATTTCGATGATGTGATTTATAAGAGAAATTTCGATATGGTTTTGCTGTGTGGATAGACACGAAGCAGACATGTTGATGACTGAAGTCCATGAAGGTTCCTTTGGTAATCATTCCAATGGACATGTTATGATAAAGAAAATGTTGAGAGCATGTTACTATTGGCTGACAATCGAATCTGACTGTTGCAAGTTTGTGAAGAAATTCCACAAGTGTCAAACTTATGCATATAAGATTCATGTTCCTCCAACAATGTTGAATGTCATATTCTCTCCATGGCCCTTTTCCATGTGGGGAATTGATATGATTGATCCCAAAGCTTCGAACATACATTGTTTCATTTTAGTGGCTATTGATTACTTCACAAAGTGGGTTGAAGGGGCATTGTATGCAAATGTGACCAAGCAAGTTGTGGTCTGATTTATCAAGAATAAGATTATATGTCGTTATGGTATGCCAAGTAAGATCATTACTGATAATGGATCGAACTTGAACAATAATATGGTGGAAGCTCTTTGCAAGGACTTCAAGATTGCACATCATAATTCTTCTCCCTACAGACCCAAGATGAATGGGGATGTTGAAGATACGAACAAGAACATTAATAAGATAATTCAGAAAATGGTTGTAACATATAAACATTGGCATGAGATGCTCATGTTTTCTTTGCATGGGTACCTGATCGGTCATCATTTTCACAATGTTTTCGTTGCTTATCCGACAAGAAACCAAGGATTTTGAGACATTATGTATGCATTATGCTACCTTTAAAGTTAATTCTCATTCCCGTACGTTATTTAAGCAATTTTATTATTTTGTTTTTTTGTGATTTTACACTTTGGTTTTCATGTTTATGCCCTCCAGGTCCACGGAGAAGATCCAACAGACTCAATGTCAGAAAGTGGAAAGTTCTGGCAGTCGAAAAAAAAAGATTTCACAGTTTAGGAGGCTTGACATGGCCACCTGTGTCACCTGACACGGGCCATGTCAGGAGGAAGGCCAAGAAAGAAGAAGTAATGCCCAAGACAGTGGCCTGACACGGCAGCCCGTGTCATCTAACACGGCCGCCCGTGTCATCTGACACGAACCGTGTCAGCCTGAAACGGCTAGTGTCATCCCGAAACGCTAATTTTCTAGTTTTCTGGATTTTTCACCGGGCTTAAGTTGTAGGGACATTTTGGAGATTTCCACCTTTTTCCAAAAGATTTTCCCTATATTAGAAAAGTTTCTACAAGAGAAAAGATCATCTTGGAACAAGGCGAACACAAAATTGTTAGACGATCAAGGATTATAGAGATCAAGGAATTCGGAGAGCGGAAGGTTTTCATGAGCGGAAGCGATTGAAGATCCAAGTCATCCAATTACTTGTAGTGTGTATTTTTTATCTTGAATTTGTTTTGAACAATATGAGTAGCTAAACCCCCCAATGCTAGGGGTGTCCCTGATTTAGAGTTGTAATGAATATGAGTTTACGATTGCATTTATAATATTGTTTTTACGGTAATCTTTTGATGTGTTTAATGCTTTCTTTTTCGGATCAATTGAGATTGTTGTATGGTTATCAATTAGGCTAGACCTCCATTGATAAGGTTTTAATAAGATTACTCTGCAGTAGAGATCACCTAGGACTAGGGATAGCCTGTGTGAATCAGATCATTCTTGATATAATAAAGCTTAACTTCACCCTAATTGCCTATGGACATAGAAATTAGGGTAGAATGATTAAAGGTTTTCTCACTAAGGACGTGGGAGAAAATACCCTTAAGAACAGGTAGTAATTGATATTTGTTGATGAAATAGTGACTCAGAGTTGTTATAGGGATAAATCATACACCTTCCCTGACATTGTTCCTCTTACCTTGTAAACCCTTATCTTTCATTATTATTTTCTTTTGCCTTTATATTTATAATTTTAAATTAAAAAAACCCAATTATAATATTTGTTTAATTGAATGATGAATTGAACTCAACATGAACTTGCAGTCCTTGAGATCGACATTCGGGGAATTTCCTCTTTATTACTATAACAGGAAAAATAGTACATTTTTTATTTTTACGATCATGTTTTTGGCGTCGTTGTCGTGGACTGCCAAAATATAGAGTTCACTTTTAGTTCAATTAAAATTTTGTTGCTCTGTAATAAAATTATTTTTCTATCATTTATATATTTTCATTCACTAATTTGTGTATGCGAGGAGAGCCCTCAGCAAAACTTCTTTTTGATGTAGAAATCGAGAGAACCCTTCACCGGAGACGGAGAAATGCTCCATTGAATTCCAAAGTAAAATTTCCCTTTGATCACTCTGATTCAGAAAAAGAAACTATGGCTGAAATTCCTCCAGTTCCACCTACGGAAATACTCCTAGGTGACTATGGAGGTCCAAATGCACCGGATGGTAGATTGACCATTGTTAACCAATCGATGAATGTGACAAATTTTCAACTACATCCTAGCACAATCAATCAACTTGAAAGAAAAACATTCACCGAAAAGGTTAATGAAGATGAAATCAAGCACCTGCAGAGATTCCTGACCATGAGTACTACTTTGAAAATTGATGGTCATACTGATGAAGCAAAGAAGTTAAGAATGTTCTCGTTCACTTTACCTGAAGAGGCAGAAGAGTGGTTCCACTCTCTTCCAGCTGGCAGTATTACATCATGGAAAGAGATGGAAATAGCTTTCTTATATGAGTATTTTCCAGCATCAGTATTTCTAAGAAAAAGGTATGAAATCTTGAACTTCAAGCAGAAAGATGGTGAGTCTTTGGGAGATACCTACAAAAGATTCAAAAGGGTCTTGGTAGCTTTCCTAACTCATAATATGGATCAGACTGAACAAATGCAGATGTTTGTCAATGGGTTGAAAATAAAGATAAAACAATTGACTGATACAGCAGTCGGTGGCTCGACAAATTTCTCAACAGCCACTGGTATTAAAAGGATCATTAAAGCGATAGCCGCAAATGAGCATCTGGAACTATATGATACGTGTACAAGCAAACCTGAAGGAGCCATTGATTTGAAACTAGAAGCTAATAAAATCTGTTTGGAAGATACAGTCGCTTCTAAAGTAGAAAAGAAATTGAAAGCAATTAATATAGGTACTCAACAGGTAGCTCAAATCCAACCTGCTCAAACCATCACATGTGAAATCTGTAATGGACCTCACCACATTGTGTATTGCTTTGCAACTCCTCAAAAAATTGAAGAGATAAAACTCTTAAAGCAGAATAATCCCTACTCTAACACTTACAATCCAGGTTGGAAAAATCATCCAAACTTCTCATGGAATGATCAGAGAGGGAATGTTCCATAACATGGTCAAGGTCAATATCAGACTCAATATCAACAACAACAAGTTCCAAAGAAAATAAACTAGGAGATTTCCATTGAAAACATGACCGCTCAATGTTTGCAATTCCAAGAAGAGACTAGAAACAATTATAAAAATAACACCGCCTCTATAAAAAATCTTGAAGTTCAGCTAGGTCAGATAGCACAACAAATAGCAAGTTCTCGAACACTAGGTTCCTTACCAAGTGAAACAGTTCAAAATCCAAGAAATTAGGAGAATATTAGTATTGTCATAACGAAAAAGAAAAAGGCCGCTAAAAAGAAAAATGTTATACCACATGGAAAGCCAACTGAAGAGGAAATTAAAAAGGAGACTAACCGATGATTAAGTTTCCCTATCCTTAGAGAGTGACAAAGAAGGAACCAAGTGAGTCAGACTTTGAGAAATTCATGACAATGTTTAAAAAGGTAGAGGGTCATATATCTTTATTTGAAGCACTCGAGAGAATTCCCATGTACGAGAAATTCATGGAAGAGGTAATGGCCGAAAAGAAACCAACAACAGAAGAACAGGTAGCCTGGAAGGAAAAGAATAGTGCATTTTCACTAGAGCAGAAAATTCCAAACAAACAGAAGGATCCTGGAACGATAACAGTACCATGCACAATTAAAAGAAGAACCTTCAAAAGGGTACTAATAGATTCTGGAGCTAGTGTGAGTTTGATGCCATTATCAATCTATCATAGGTTGGATATTAAAAATGTCAGTGATACAAAGACAAATTTTAAGTTTGAGGATCACTCGAGAAAGGATGCATGTGGTATAGAAGAAGACATACTGGTAATAATAGATGACTTGAGTTTTCCTGTTGATTTTGTAATCCTAGACATACCTGAAGATGTGAGGCACCCATCATTCTGGGTCGTCCTTTCATGCAGACAAGTCGATGCAATCTCGACATGGACCAGGGCACCTTAACCTTGAAAGTTCACGACAAAGAAATAACATTGAATGATATTGAAGACCAGGAGCTAGAGGAAGATACAGAATCTCATTATCAAGTAGGCTTGATCAGGACAGAGGCGAGAAGGAAAAGTAACATACCAATATCATAGAAAGATACAACCAGACCCTTTCGACTCTCACCACTCCCATTAGCAACCCTGAATGGAAAGACTCCCATCTCCATTCCAAAAGCCAAGAGAAAGAAAAGAAAACGAAAACAAGGTAAGGAGATGGAGGTGGGAAAGGACTTGTGGCACAAAGGAATCCATACTTATGAAAAAGACGACTTTCTAGTTTTGGACAAGAGGTGCAACAAGGTTTGGAGGCTGAAGTACCCCCCATAACAAGGGAACATGAACCGTCGAGCCATACGACGTTAAACAAAGCGCTTCGTGGAAGGAAACCCATGCATTTTTATTTCTAATTATAGTTTGCGTTTGTTTGTTATTTTAGGTTTACACAGTGCCTTGCATAAAAGGGCGAAGGTACTTACATGGATAAAGTTGGAAAAATGAGCAGAGAAACAGCCTGACACGGCCGCCTGTGTCGGCGGACACGACTCGTGTCAGGCCTGCAGATTTGACATTTGTTTGGAAAATTTGAATTTCGTGTGGGCATGACGCAGTTCCCGCCCCAGCCCCCTCAGTAGGGCACTGTGAGTCACCCTCCTTCTATCTTGTTCTAAAACATTGAGGCCAATGTTTAGTTCAAGTGTGGGGGAGGTTTTACTATGCTTTTTGCTTTTATTTTTCGTTTTGGTTTATGTTTTAGTTGATTATTTCCCAATTTTTACCATTTCACATTTGGTTTATTTTTACTATCGGGTATCATGTGCTGCATGTATTTCAGGTTCTTGGTGTACTGTTGGATTAGGTGATGACCATTAGTGGTAGTGGATGAAAGGATCACTCCATTTACGGTTTCTTTTTGTGAAGGATCTTCCCAAAAAGTTGATACTTTTGAAGAAAAGATCGAACGTAAGTTCTCAAGCTCGACTAACGTAGGCTCCATGTGCATTCCGAGTAGAGTAAGAAGGCGCACCATACTAGAGGTATTGTGGATGTTGTCAAGCTTTACCTAACATGGTGAGTGCATAAAGAGCCAAACACATTGATCATCATGAGATATTCAGGTATGTCTTTATCACTCTGAATTTGCGTAGGTTCTCTGGGATTATCACTACATATATACACACACTAAGGCATGTTGTTTGAATATAACCCTTGAGTCTTTTTAGCCATCCCGGTGATTTTATCCTTTGTTAACCCCATTTGAGCTTGTACCCATTGTCTGTTTAATCACATAAATGTAACCCGTGGC
Organism: Lathyrus oleraceus; assembly: GCF_024323335.1. Lineage (NCBI taxonomy): Eukaryota > Viridiplantae > Streptophyta > Magnoliopsida > Fabales > Fabaceae > Lathyrus > Lathyrus oleraceus. The sequence continues at coordinate 311,768,541 of NC_066580.1, forward strand.
CCAACACATTTCCTTACCCTGTTCAGAGTCAAGGTGATATTATTAAGCTGTGTTAAAATTTTAAGTTTGGGGTAAACCCTATAAGTATCAAAAACCAAGGTGAGTGCGAGAAAAAATAGAATAAGAAAAAATGATCATCGGAAAAAAAGAGAACACTAAATGTACTCGATGGTTCGAAAGAAGCACTCACCGAAGGAAGAACACTCAGATGAAAAGAAAAAAAAGAATATTAAAGAAAAAAACCGAGCGATTGGAAAAAGAAAAGAAGGAAAATGAACAAACACAGTTAAAAGAATATTGACATTAGCTCTGAACCCAAAACCACTTGTTTTTATTTTTGTTTGTATTTCCCACACCATAACCCAAGCTCCGCTACAACCCAAAAGACCTAAAAAAGTGTGTGTCGTGTGTAGTTGATATGAAAGGAGAAACTATTCAAACTTATGAGTTGATATTGCATATTCTGAATTGTGAGTGAAAGCACTTTAACCCAGAGATACTTCGTGAGAGTGTGATATAAGCTTACAGGTGAAGAGGTACCTCGATGTGGAAGTGCGACGGAAAACTCATTAGGAAAAGCAGGGACTATGAACGGTAATTACTTGAGGACAAGCAATGAGCTAAGTTTAAGGTTATGATCGATCACCATTTTCACTATGTTTTCATTGCTTATTCGACAAGAAACCAAGGATTTTGAGACATTGTGTACGCATTATGGTACCTTTAAAGTTAATTCTCATTCTCGTACGTTATTTAAGAAATTTTATTAATTGTCGATTTTATTTTGTGTTTTTGTGATTTTACGCTTTGGTTTTCGTGTTTATGCCCTCCAGGTCCACGGAGAAGATCCAACGGAATCAATGCAGGAAAGTGGAAAGTCCTGGCGGTCAAAAAAGGAAGATTTCCCAGTTCATGAGCCCTGACGTGTCAGGAGGAAGGCCAAGAAAGAAGAAGTAATGACCAAGACAGTGTCCTGACACGGCCGCCTATGTCAGTTGACAAGGCCCGTGTCAGCCTGACACGGTTATTGTTAGCCTAAAACGCTAATTTTCCAGTTTCGGGCTTTTTCACTGGGCTTAAGTTGTAGGGACGTTTTGGAGATTTCCACCTTCTACCAAGAGATTTTCACTATATTAGGAGAGTTTCTACAATAGAAAAGATCATCTTGGAATGAGGCAAACACATAATTCTCAAAAGATCAAGGATTACAGAGATCGACGAATTTGGAGAGTGGAAGGTTTTCATGAGTGGAAGCGATTGAAGATCCAACTCATCCAATTACTTGTAATGTGTATTTTTTATCTTGAATTTGTTTTGAATAATATGAGTATATAAACCCCATAATGCTAGGGGGTTTCCCTAATTTTGAGTTGTAATGACTATGAGTTTACAATTGCATTTATAATATTGTTTTTATCATAATCTTTTGATGTGTTTAATGCTTTCTCTTTCGGATCAATTGAGATTGTTGTATGGTTATCAATTAGGTTGGACCGCCATTTATAAGGTTTTCATAAGATTACTCTGCAGTAGATATCACCTAAGACTAGGGATACCCTATGTGAATTAGAGCATTCTTGATATAATAAATCTTAACTTCACCCTAATTGCCTATGGACATAGAAATTAGGGTAGAATGATTAAAGGTTTTCGCACTAGTGACTTGGGAGAAAATACCCTTGAGAACTGGTAGTAATTGATATTTGTTGATGCAATAGTGACTCAGAGTTGTTATAGGGATAAATCATACATCTTCTCTGGCATTGTTCCTCTTACCTTGCAAACCCTTATTTTTTATTATTATTTTCCTTTGCCTTTATATTTATAATTTTGAATTTAAAAAACCCAATTATAATTTTTTTTAATTGAACGATGAATTGAACTCAATATTAACTTGTAGTCCTTGAGATCGACATTCGGGGAATTTCCCCTTTATTACTATAACAGGAAAAATAATACATTTGCTATTTTTCTTATTAGTACCGTATTTCCATCCGCACTTCAACATGGGCAACCACTTTTTCTATTGTTAAAGGGATGGAAGATGTGCTCCTCATGGAGGTTGAGATCCTATCATTGCGTGTTTTGATGGAAGCCAAGTTGATTGAAGTTGAATGGTGTCAGACCAGATATGACCATCTAAATTTTATTGAAGAGAAAAGATTGAGTGCCATGTGTCACAGTCAGTTGTATCAATAGAGGATGAAGAAAGCTTTTGATAAGATGGTGAAACCTCGTGTGTTATGAGAAGGTAACCTCGTGCTCAAAAAGATTTTATCTTTCAAACCTGATTCTAGGGAAAAATGGACTCCTAATTATGAAGGCCCACATGTTGTTAAGAGAGCCTTTTCATACGGTGCATTGATTCTTACAACTATGGATGATGAAGACTTCACTCGTCATGTGAATGTCGATGCAGTCAAGAAATACTTCGCCTAAAAAAGAAAAGAACATCTTGCTAAGTTGAAAACCCGAAAGGGATGCTTAGGAAAAAATGAGTGTCTCGGTGGATTGAAAACCCGAAAGGGTGATCCAAGCAAAAGTTAGAGACATAAAACAAAAAAATTATCCCGGTATATTGAGTACTCTACCTTGGGGAAATCTAGGCAAAAATTAGGGATTATGGAAAGTAACTGCATTCGGCTGATCCCGATCTTTGAAGCAGTTTTGAGCAGTCATTTGGTTCGGATTTATCATTCTCAACCAAAGACAAGCACACAATGGATTTTGAAGTTGGTAGGGAGAGTAGTGGTCATTGTATTCAATGTAGCCCTTTCCCATGTAAATTACCATTTTCAAACTTTGTAAAGATCCATGGAGTCCCGCCATTTGCGGACTACCATTCTATTAAATAAAGTTGAGCTTTTATCCAATTATTTTGTATCTTAATTATTGTTGTTCTAAAATTGAATTTTAATGATGATAATTTTGAAATAAATAAATCAATGAACAATCATTTTTTTAAAAAAATAATAAGGCATTTACTTTAAGAATAATCGATTTCAAAAAGGAATGTCAACAACAATCTCGAGGACGGTAATTCTTGATGTGTGAAGCATTATTAGTTTTCCCCGAGCAATGGTTTGGTGACTTTACCTCCATAACAGTTTTTTGTTCATCCCCAGAATGATTAGTGGATTTTCATCCCCGGAAGAGCTGATATGTTGTTCCCTGTTCAATTCATCTTTCCCCAGTTGAGGTGTTCATATTTTTGCATTTCCCAGTTTGTGTATAGGTGAATGAACCCTGGATTATCTTGGAACTTTTGTTTGGTCTCCAGATCCCCAATGCCTTTATTTGTGTGTTGCGTAGCCGTGACAATATCTCCCTGCATGAGTCTATAGATTCGGTTGATATTTTGGTACCTTGGAATTGGTTTATTTCTCAATCTCCAAGAAGAGTCTGATGACTATTACTTTCCTTCTAAGGAAATTTTTGTTGATCTTTCTATCCTCGTGTGTCCTTTGATTTGTCCTGTCATATTGTTGTATCCCCAGTGAATCCCCATAGATATTTTTTGGATGGAATCCCCAGTAGATTGTCTGGTTCTCCTCACTTAGAGTTTTGCCACTTATTGTGGCTTGAGACCCTAGCGAACTTCTGTCATCTGATAGAAGACTTCTTCCTTCAGGCGGTATTTGGTTCTGAGTTGTATTTATGGTTCCCCCTGCAAGGTTGTCTCCTATTTGATATGGTATTGACTTAAAATTTCCCACAGTGATGACTTGTTTCTCTGATATAATCCTCAACAGATCCTTCTTTTGGGAATCGTGACTGCAAGTGTATCGTCCTATCGCGTAGTTTTAAAGATTATCGAACCCATAAGGACTAATAATCGAACATATCGTTGTCTAATGTTACTATGTAAATATAAGGTTGATGGTCATTCTAAGATTGGAGGGATGAAGAGAAATAGCTATAACGTAAATAGAATATTAATAAAGATATGAGTTAGAAGGGATACCGATATGTAACGCATCAACCTTCGGGGATCCGATAGATAGTTGCTGTAATCTTATTGGTCAAAATATTCTTCAGTAGAAATTATTTATAGAAAGGACTTAGTCTTACACTCTCGTTTTTATTTACTCTGACCATACTCTTAAACCAAAATGCTTGGCTCTCGCGGTCTCATTTTGAATTTAAAAGTAATTTTTGAATATGAATAAAGTCTAATTAATCCTAAAACGCTCTCGCTGTGTTTAGGATTAATGCATAGTTTCAGCTATCTGGTTTAAATCTCAAACTCTCGTTCTTGTTGACCGTAACCTTAGTTTGTTTTGTACTCTCGTACGAAAAACATTTTGATTAAAACAAGAAACTAAAAACCGGAAGAATAAGTTTTATAAAAACTAATACCAATTTTCAATGAATCTCGCCGTTTTGACGGTATTTACATACCAATACCTAACGGTTTAGCCGGACATAGATCCGGTAACAAACATGCAACAAGGCATAAATAAATAAAATAGCAATCAAAATAAAACCTGGATTACGAATTGAGAACTAGAACTGAATCTTGATTCTTCGATTAAAATAATATTGAAAGGCTATGGCAATGAGTAACCGTTACAATTGAATTCAAATGCGTAAATAATAAATCACAATATTCCCCGATGTGGAGAAACTATCATTGTTACAAAGTAGGAAAAACTGCCTAGGAAACTAAAAGAAAATAATTTTGACTAAAAATAATTCGTAGATTGAAAACTAGAAGCAGAGAGAGAGCCCGGTGTGTAGAAACTTCCCTCCTTATATATTTTCCACATCCCTAATTTGTAGCCTAAGGTGAGTGGATTCGTGGCTAGAATCATGGAGAAAAAGTAGGGAAGACTAGGTTGTGGCGCTTGCCACAACCCTATTCTTTGACTCTGTGGCGAGCGCCACAATTATAGGGCTAAGCGCGACAATTCTTCATGCTTGGTGGCGGGTGCCACCACCTCCTTTGGTTCATGTGGCCGGCACCACACATTTAGGTGATGGGCGCCCCAAGCCCATTTGGTGTGGTGGCCCATTATCTCTATTTTTCTCCATTTTCTTCTCTTTTTCTTTCCTTTTTGCTATTTTCCACTTTCCTTGTTGTAAACCTTTCATTCGATAAATACCTGTAATAAACGTAAAATACTAAAAAATAATAAGTATTAATCAAGTAAAAAGCAATGCATATGAAGTCAAAAATATGATACGTTTTCGCATTATCAAACTCCCCCATACTTAAACCTTTGCTTGTCCTACATTATCAAGACTCGTAGAAGACACAGTTGCATTCGGATACTCATTATAGTCTATAAACTTTACTTTGGTTCAAAATTGTATTAACAGGTACTCACTTCCACACTAAGGGTATCGTTGTAACACATAGTCGCAATATTGCAACCATAAGTCTCCCTCCTATACAAACCAATCCGGATCATGTTGTCATGCCTAAGCCTACCTTACTAAACCTTCTTTTTATCCTTTTTCATTCTGGCGCAATCACATTAAGCCCGTTATCCTGTCACATTCATAGCAAGATAATTTGTTAGTGACTATGATCTCATCATTATTTATTTATTTATTTTTTGCACTTTGGCTTAAATAACAGTTAAAGAGGGTTATACTGTTGGGCTAAATGACCGGGTGAGGATCACCTAACTTAGAGGGAACAACATTTTTCATGCATTTCGTAATCTTTTCTTCTTTTAAGCGTGCAATCATACACTTATTTGCATCGACTTCTTGCGTAGTGTGTGCTTAGGATGGTGATGACTACTAGATAAACTAATTAAGGAAATATTAAAGCATAGAATTTAAGGCTATGGCATGACAAGTACTCAAATCGATCTTATACTTGGGACTTTTAAGGTGTTAAAACGATACCGATCTTATAAAGTTTTTCCAAATCTCCACAATTCAACCTCTGTTTTATTTATAGGTTAGAATTTTCAAAAGATGCACTGTATCTCTAAGTCTAGATTTTTGCGAAAATTTTTGTAAGGCTTAAGCAAATGGGTGAATTAGTAAATAACAGAAACCACGCATAAAGACTCAACATCACATTGATATTTAACTTCAATGACACTTTAACAAAAATAACAAAAGAAAATAACAATAACAATAATTTAAATCTACCTAGAAAGCGATAAATAAAAGCGGTAAAACTTCCACCCCCATACTTAAACCTTGCATTGTCCCCAATGCAACGACATAAGATAGGAAAGAAAGGTAGAACCTAGGTATCCTGCTACTGGCGCCTTCTGCCACATGTACGTGTACGTGCACGTCCACCGTTTCCTGGCTGGTGAGGTGGCGTTTAGTTTTGGAGATCTTCCACACGCATTGCCAATGCTGCCATTTCATCGATCAAGCCAGACATGTTCTGTTTGGTTATGAAAGTGTAGTCGTGTTGATCATGCTGCATTTGGCGAAGGATTTGCATCATTTCAGTTTGCTGAGCTTCCGTTTTTGGATTTATAGGTCGCGTTGAGCGTCTAATTCGCTACTCCGCAACAATTCAACATAGATCTCATCAAGAGTGGCTGGTGCCACATTTCTTCTTCTGGGTCTTTGACTGGAGGGTGTACCTGCAACATTTTCAAATGACATGTGTGTGGTGTGTGGGTCAGTAGCGGGAGCAGTTTGCTTTGGAATGTGATCCTCATCGATGTCCCCGCCAGCAGCTACATTCTCAGGAATGTGCGCAGGGACTTGGTTAGGCACCTGATCATTTGTATAACAATAATTATCCGGGTTACGCACATCTGTGCGATTTGGATTTGGGAGGATGAAATCTTGTAAGACATTATTCGCAATTATTAAATTGAATTTTCCGTCTGGCTTTCATTTACTAATTTCATGCTCCTTGCTATGTTTATGTCAATGGCATGATGAGGGAGCGGGGTTAGCTTGGAGAATTTTTCTTCGAGTCCTAGGACTCTGGCTATGGAGTTTATTAAACCTCCAAAACTAATATGCCCTCGCTTCGCATTGACAATGACCTACATGTGAGATAGCATAAAAGGGACGGTATTCACCTTTTGTGGCAAAAATGCGGCGAACAAATAAAAGAGTTCTTTTTCATTCACCTTGTTAGAATTTGCTCGGCCAAAAATGGTGGCGCCAATATTTGGTGGAAAAATCGAATAGTCGGGTTGTGAATTAAAATGGCTCTGTTTCCCTCAAAACTATGGGTTACTGTACCGGCTATTGCCTTCCAAATTGGTTGGAAGGTGCGTTACCAACCCTTAGTATTTGGGACCTCACTTACTACGCCATCCCCATGGGGGAAATGTAGCAGGTCCGCTAGTTGGGAAAATGTAAGGGCATATTCGACGTTGAATAAATGAAACTGGACAATCCCACTAGAGCAGTTTGTGTTGGGGGTGGGACTAAAAATTAACGAGCTTAGGAATTTTAGTGTTAATTGAGCATAGACAGGGTCCTTAAGGGATATAAAATAATTTAAATTTAAAGTGTCTAGTATATAGTTAACACTATCTAGAATTCCTAAGGCAAATAAACAGGGTTCATCAGCGTATCTTGTTGATTCGATCTTTCTTACGCTTAGAGATGTGTACGTCTCTTCTTGTAATTCACCTGGCTCGCCGTTTCTGAACACTATTTCGTATTCTCTCATATGTGCCATGATGAATTTTACACTTCTTGTGTAATGTGGTAAGAATATAGCAAGAGAGAGGAGAATTATGCTTATGAGAGGTGTGATTTGTTGAGGTTATGTTGGTGGTTTATATAGAGGTGATGGTGGTTGGAATTTTATTGATGAAATAAATTGCATTTACGGTATTCAATGCCTTGGTCAAAGAATTCTGAAAATGGTTGAAAAGGCTTTAAGCAATTGTCAAGCATGCAAGGGACAAAACCATTAAGTGATTTGATGTGACAATAATACACGAGCATGCACGTGAAGGCTTGTGTAGTGGTTGGCGCCACTTTTAATTTTCGTGGCGAGTGCCACTAGGGGCTTGTGGCGGGCGCCATATCCCTCACATGGGAGCCACAGTTGTGTGTGGCAGGCGCCACATGCAGTGTGGTCTTCCCCATGTGTGTGCCTTTATAGTTGCTTTGACCATAATTTTCAATTGAATTTTAGTTTACCGGCATGGAATAATGGTTTAATAACTAGTTAGAAGAGAACCAACATAATATATAGATAGGAATAATAAACATGATATAGTTAAATGAAATTAAATCGCAAAATTGACGAATAAAAGAATGGAGTAGACGGGAAAAGATGATATAATTTGTCTACTGGAATAAAAATAAACGAAGTAGTTAAATAAATTCCCAATGTGTAAAAAAAAATAACAATAAAACTCCAAACAAGAAAATAAAATAAAAGTCAGTAAATCGGTAATACTCCAACAAATTAGCCATTACTGCAACTGCAGGTAGGAGGAGTGAACGAGTAGAAGTGTTGCTAAATGTGATCCAGGTTCTCTGTCACTACATCCATAAAGCCGTGGAATTCCACACGCAGGGTGCTCAGCTTACCTCTCAGGTTGGCAACGTCTATCTGAACAACTTCGATGGTATCATCGTGATCGGTAAGAGGTGCAGCAGGTATAACTGGGGCATGTGATTTAGCATCAGAGAGATAATTGTCATAGTGGTCTTAGATTTGGGGTGTCTCTGGAGGAGAAGGTGGTGTATCTGGTGGTGCATCCAAATCATAGAGCTAGTTGTTCCTATCATGTACACTCGTCCTAGGGTCTGGCAGGGTAAACAGGTGTACTACTTGGCTGTTAATTAGAAATTCAAACACATATGGACCTAGGTTCCTAATGATCCCGGTGTTGACACAAAATCGGATGTTCATAGGTCGTATAACCCTGACGAGTGGGTATTTCAGTCCCATGGCATTTGCTATCATGGTCACTAAGCCTCCCACTGAGATTGGTCCATGGTCTTCCTGTGGTATACGGTACAAATTAGCTATCAAAAAGGTAACGGTGTTAACAGGTCGGGCTTGTGATGCACAATACATTATAAAGAGTTCGTCTTTAAACACAAAGGTTCTGTTCTGTTCCTTTCCAAATAAGGTGTGAGCTAGGATCTTATGAAACTAACGAATGGCAGGGTTATGGATGTTCTCTAAATGCATAAGGTCTGGCTCGGGATGGTCGTTTCCTGTGATGCTACCCCAAAAGAGATCTAATTCATGGTCTACAAGTCTGTCTTCCTAGGTAATGGTAAAGGTATCAGGACCATTAGGGCATCCTAGGAGTTCAGCCATTTCTCTATGGGTATAGCGGTAGTCATTATCAAACAACCTAAAGGTGATTAGGCCTTTGTTAAATCACATACCATGGTTTGGCAGGTACACTAGGGAGCTTAGAAATTCTAAAGTTAACCTACTGTAGGAACTAAATTTTCTTTTGATAGCAAAGGTGTCCCAACCTAGTGGGTTAATTAGGAACACAACACTGTCTCGTATACCTAATTTGGTCATGGTGCGTCCATCTGGGTATAAGGTTAGTGTCATTTATCTCTGAGCTAGAGCCTCAAACTGTCTCCTTTGAGCTATGCCTCTGAATACTATATCCATGAGTAAGACCCCAATTTTGACCCTAAGATTCCTCATGCAATTTCATCATAAGCATTAGCATTGGGATCATACCTTGGCATCCTCCTTACCCCTCTTTCATTAGGTTTGTTTTGGGAGAGATCATCAAGCACTATATGATTGTATCATACTTGTATTTTATCATTTTACTAACCAAAATACCAAAAATATGTCTTTGTGTTTGCTTAACTCTTTTGTAGGTAGGGCATGATCTCCATTGATCTATCAAGTTCATATCTAGGGTTTGAGACCCTCATGACAAAGAGAACCACCATGAATTGATACAATAAGGGTATAAGCATCATATATGAGCCCCAATGATCTCTACATGTTATATTGATCAAGTTTTCTTCAAGAGTTTGAGGGTGATTTGCCTTGGAAACCCTAGTTTGACTGGGTATCTTGAGTAACTTCTCGAACAAGCTATATCACCAATTGATCAAATTTCTCAAGGGACACTTCAAATTTCATCATCTTATGCATATATGATCTACCATGAGCCTAGAAATTCAAGAGAATTGAAGGTTAGCAAGTTGGTTGATGGTGGTTGGCCAGATGAATTCATCTGTTCAAAACTGGGTCTCCCTAGACCCTATCTCCTACAATTTTCACCATATGAAATTTATTCCAAGAGAAACGTTACTCTAAATGACATTACAAACAACTTTCATGTTGATACCTAGATCTATTTTTGCTTGGAAAATCATTTTCTATGTTGAAACATTATAGGTCATTTTGTCTAAACCCTAATTTGAAAATCAACTTCCCAAGGCCATAACTTGCTCAACTTTTATGAGATGAAAGATTTACAAGTTGAAAAATCAATTCAATATGTCTACTTAAACTTTTATGTTTGGAGTGAGATCTAATTCAACTTTTATGAGCATGTGATATGAGGCTACATTATAGGTCACTTTTGACCTATACCATTGAACAAGTGATTTTTCCAAACTTCAAAAATGTATAACTCTATCATTTCAAATACAAATGACATGAAATTAGTGACCATTTTTAAGGGCTTTGAAAGAGCTACAGCTTTGATGAAGAAAATTTTCTCATTTGAAGCTCACATAAAAAGTTAAGCAAGGTGGAATATTGAGACATATGGCTTGGCACTTAGAAAAAATTTCAACATGTTGAAATTTCCAAACCTCCACCTCAAAATTCATCATGATACAAGCTTCAAATGGAAAAGTGTTGAACATGGAAGTTGTTCCTCTTGATCTCTCCTTTCCAAAAAGCCCAAATCCATCAATTTTGGATAAGAAATGAATAGGCTGCGCATGGCATGAACATGGTATCATCATTTGGCAAGATTGAACTTCAAACATACATACACATTTTCCTAGCATTCCAACATGACTTCAGCCTTGCTTACACTCAATTATGGATCAGATGGAGTGATTTCATGGGCCTGTACACGCCCATACACCCATGCATCACACATTGCTAATTTTGGAAGTTCACTTCAAGTGTGCAAATATCAATTGAATTGGCTATAAATAGAGCCCTCTTGCATCAGAACTTCAGACATTCGCGCCAGCTTTGATCCCAAACCTCTAACCCTCTCATTCCAAAGGATAATCCTGAGAATTTAATTTGAAATTGAGTTTGAATTCTCACTGTTTTGTGATTCAAAACTCCAGGGATCCAAGACCTTTTATACATTCCATTTTACTTCTGCAAGCATTTAGAGTGAGATGAAGCACGACGCAAGGCAAGAACAATTGAATCCAAACCTACATTGAAGGTATTTTTCATGATTTTTCATCTCTTCGATTCTCTCTCAATCTTGCTCAATTCTCTTGATTCTTTGGTTGTCTGAAGTCCTACCAATGTAGGCAAGAAGATTGAGTTGCTTTGAGGCTAAATCGAAGTAACTCAGTTCATGTACCTCAAATTTCAACTCCATGTATCTCTCAATATACTTGGAGTTAGGATGAATTGAGGTCAGATTAGTGCTCTACTCCATTTTTTCTTTCAGATCATATCCTCCTTTTTCATTTTTTTAATGGTGATGAGTGAACCAGTCCGGCCAGGGTCGCCGGAGAAGACGACCAGACTTTGGACGCCGGTGATGTGCTGGCTTGGTTCTAACCCATTGATCTCATTTGATTTGTTTTAATCACGAGCTTGCATTGTAATTACCTTTCATGTGGCGCATTGATTCAAGACAACAATGAAACGCGCGCTGGTGGCCACTTGATCTGCCACCTCAATTTATGAGGGAGATCAAGTGGCTCACGTTTTTTGGTTATTTTCTGATTTTCTTTTATTCCTTTATTCATATTAATTATAATATTGATCCAAAAAATATGAGTTTCACCAAAAAAATTCAAAAAATTTCCTCTTTCATATTCTGAATTAAAATTATTTTTTGGATCATTATTAATATTTTTCATGATTTAATTGATTTTTCATTTGTTTTTAATTGTTTAAAAATACTTTTAAATGTCTAAAAATTATGAATTTTTTTCTCCAAGGTCCTTTGACCTTGTTTGACCTATGATAAATCTCATGGTCATTTCTTTGGTGTTTTGATGAGGTTTTAGGAATTGGGCAAACCATATTTAATTTAAATGCCTTATTTTAGTATTTTTGATTTGATTAAATGCCAAATAATTTTGTTGACCAATTGTGATGACTTGTTTGAGTTTAACTATTGTTGTTAGGCCTTGGTCAAGGCTGATTTGACTTTGTTGAGTTAATATCATTGGATTTAGGGGATTGATGGAATGTACATTCCATCTCCCAAAATGAATGGATGATATTAATTTGGTAAAAGTCCTCCTTTGAACAATTTGTGTTTTGATCCATTCCCCTGCCACTTCATCTCATTCTCTTTCTTCATTCATTCATTTCATTTGGCCTATGATGTCTCAAGATCCTAATTCTAGTTGATTGAAAAATTAACATAAGTATGGATGAGATTAGGCCACACCTTTTGCATATTCTTTTTGTGTTTGGTATGTTTCATGGGCATAGTTCATAATACTATGTCTCTAACATGCATTAACACCAAAATTCTATTGCCCGACCTCAAATAGTTGTGACTTTTATATAAGTCCAATAACAATTGCTTAACATAGCGCTAAATTTGTGACATAAAAGGCATATCATTCTAGTTAGTGAGATTTTAAGTCTCACCTCTTTCATGGTATTATGTGGAAACTTGGCCTTTTTTCCTTCCTTTGGAAGATGTCTTGGTTCAAAGATCCATGCTTGTGATAAGTGGGTTGAGTGTTCTCCAAAGAATGTCTAAAAATGAAAAACAAAAGCAAAACAATACTAACTTCTAACTCATTAACAACTAACTTTTAATTTCAAGCCATTTACTTTAATGTCATTTAATTCTAGCTTTTTATACATTTACCATTGTTCATATCATTCTAATTATTTATGTTAATATAATTTTCACTTTATCCACTTGGACCATATTGTGTGATATATTTTATTTGTGTATACTTTGTTTGTTTGTATGGTCTTCGACCATTAATGTACATAATAACAACCAAAATCCTAAAAGACTTTTGTGTGGACTGTTGGCTTGATCTTGGACAAATGGACTTAGAATTTAGGCAACATTCCTATGCTAAAGGACTTGGCCAATGCCAACTTATTGAGAAACCAAGTGCTTGCAATTTGAAATTTCATCTGATACATCATTCAAGATCCTTATGAGTTCATCTGCAACATGATCATTGTGAAGCTGTTATTTTGAACCTGTGACTTATGAAACTCATCTCTTATATGGGCTACTTTGAGGAAAATCATGGAATGGATAAGTTTGGATGTGGCCATCTTTATTTGATGCATTGCTCTTCAAGATAATATAATTGTGAATTTGTGTGTTGCTTGATTCTAAAAGTCCAAGGGAATTCTGGGTTTCTATTGACATTCTTGTCTATTGGATTGGTACCCATTTGGTCAGATCTTTTCAACTCTAAACTTTTAATTTTGTACATAGGATAGTCTCTTCATCTTCTCCCCACTTCTTTAATTTCAAAAACTCTCCCTCCTTTTTCAAAACCGTCTTTGATTGAACTTATTTCGCTCTAAACTTTGACCACTTTTGCAAAAAGGATAGAAACTTTGGCCTTATGCCATTGCATTTTCAAATTTCTTTTCTTAAATAAACTTGTAAATAAACTTAATTATACTTGACTTAAACTTTCAAAAAGCCAAAAAGAACTAACTCATTCAAACCACTTTTAGGCCTTAATGCCTTTCAAACTTAATTTTTGTTAAAAGTAATGCATCCACTTTGAAATTTGTATCACAAACTACGAGGTTTTGATCCCTCATTTTTATGTTGGTATGTAGGCACAAGACCGAAGGTCTTATCAAACACAAAACTATAATTAATGAATTCTTTTCTCATCCCCCCATTCTATTTGTTTGTAAACATCACTTTGTACCAAATACATATGCACACAAAAAGGACTCCCTAGGAGTATCTATGATACTTTGGGTGCTAACACCTTCCCTCTGTGTAACCAACCCCCTTACTTATAATCTATGACATTTTATTTGTTTTGATTTTAAAAATTCTTACCTTTTGGGTTTTGTTCGTACTTTTTCCCTTTTCCCTTGGAAACAATAAAAGCGCGGTGGCGACTTTTGTTATTTGATCTCTAGCTTATTCATAGCTTGATGATCATGAATTTACCGCTACACCATGTAATCTACTTGTTGCAATATGATACTCAGTAGCTAGATAAAATCAAGTAGATAACATCATTAAGTTAGTAATGGTCGATAATAAAGAAAGGTACCAATTAACTTTATGAGAAACAAGAAAGAAAGAAGGAATGAAAATTAAGCAGTAGTAATAATTATAAGTTTGGGTAATGAAATTAAATAGTTAAAGACAGAGTGTGGGTTGTCTCCCACCAAGCGCTTTGTTTATTGTTGTAAGCTCGACAGAAATAGGATAGGTGTTATTCTTTTGAATAGAGCGAAGCTCTGCAAGCTTTAGATTCGCAATAAAATCATTGTTATCAATGTTGTGCTGATGTTTCAAACATTGTCTGTTTACTATGAATGGTTCGCTCGTTTTTCCTTTTATCTCTATTGCTCCATTTGGAAAGATATTGGTAATTTCAAAGGGACCGGACCATCTAGAACGAAGTTTTCCGGGAAAGAGTCTGAGGCGGGAGTTAAATTGAAGTACTTTGTCACCTTCCTTAAACTCTTTCCTTGATATGTGATTGTCGTGCCATTTTTTTGTTCTTTCTTTATAGATTCGGGCATTCTCATACGCATCTAGTCTAAGTTCTTCTAGTTCGTGGATATCTAATATTCTTTTTTCGCCTGCGGCAGTATAATTGAGATTAAGGGTCTTAATGGCCCAATATGCTTTATGTTCTAATTCTACCGGCAGATGACATGATTTTCCATAAACTAGCTTAAAAGGTGTGGTTCCTATTGGGGTCTTATAACCTGTCCTATATGCCCACATGGCTTCTGGTAATTTTGAGGACCAATCTTTCCTAGAAGTGGAAACCGTCTTTTCTAAGATTTGTTTAATTTCTCTATTTGAGACTTCTACTTGCCCACTCATCTGTGGGTGATAGGGTGTTGCGACGCGGTGCCGGACTCCATATTTCAGTAATAGCTTTTCAAAAATCCTTGAAATAAAATGGGAGCCACCATCACTGATGACAAGTCTCGGCACTCCGAATCTAGGGAAGATTATACGCTTAAAGAGTCTAATTACCACTCGTGTGTCATTCGTTGGAAAGGCTATGGCCTCAATCCATTTTGATACGTAATCAACCGTAAAAATGATATACTTGTTACTAAAATAAGATGGGAAAGGTCCCATAAAATCGATTCCCCAAACATCGAAGACTTCTACTTCCAAAATGCCTTTAAGCGGCACTTCGTCGCGTCTAGATATGTTGCTAGTGCATTGACATCGGTCACAATTTAAGATCGCGATGTGGACATCTTTCCACAGAGTGGGACAAAAAAGGCCGGCTTGCAAGATCTTAGGGCAAGTCTTCGAGGTGCTTGCATGTCCTCCATAGGGAGCAGAATGACAGTGGGAGATTACGCTTTCTACCTCATCCTCGGGGACACATCGACGGAAAATATCGTCAGCGCCTTTTTTGAAAAGTAGAGGCTCATCCCAATAGTAATGTTTTTAGATCGTGGAAGAATTTTTTCTTTTGTTGGTAGGTCAAGTCTGGCATAAGCACCCTAGCTGCTAAGTAGTTGACGAAGTCAACGTACCATGGTAGTGTGGTTTTGGTGTGAATTTCTTCCACTACCTCGTTTGTTTTGGTATCCTTATGGGTTAACGCATCTTTAGCTATATTGATTTCCAGTTGGGCTATGAGTCTTTCGTACGGAAAATCATCGTTTATAGGCACTCGTTCAGGTTCAATACCTTCCATTCTTGACAAGTGATTGGCCACGACATTTTCAGTGCCCTTTTTATCCTTGATTTCTAGGTCAAACTCTTGTAATAGTAAGGTCCACCTTAGAAGTCTTGGTTTTGCGTCCTTTTTTCTTAACAGGTACCTAATTGCAGCATGATCGGTATAGATAATTATCTTAGCTCCTACTAGGTAGGAATGAAATTTATCCAGAGCGAACACTCCAGCTAAAAGTTCCTTTTCTATGGTGGCATAGTTCATCTATGCAGGGTCTAGGGTTCTACTTGCATATTATATTGCATGAAGTTTCTTATCCCTTCTTTGTCCTAACACTGCACCTACAACATAGTCACTAGCGTCACACATGATTTCAAAGGGTAATCTCCATTCGGGCGATTGCATGATAGGTGCAGTAATAAGAGTTGTTTACAGTTGTTCAAACGCCGCTAGGCATTTGTCGTCAAAGATGAATTCAACGTCTTTCATCAATAGGCCAGTCAATGGTTTGGTGAATTGCCAGTAGAAACCGACGTGTCCTAAGAAGCTTCGTATTTCTCTTACGGTTTTCGGAGGCTGGAGGTTTTCTATAACTTCTATTTTAGCCTTTTCAACATTAATCCCCTTGTCGGATACTATGTGTCCGAGTACGATTCCTTGTCGGACCATGAAATGGCATTTTCCCAGTTTAGCACGAGGTTCACTTTTACGCATCTTTTTAGTACCATTTGAAGATTCGATAAACAGCCTTCAAAGCTCTGTCCGCATCCAGAGAAATCATCCATGAAGACTTCCATGATGTTATCTATGAAATCAACGAAAATTGACATCATGCATCTTTGGAATGTTGCGAGAGCGTTACACACTCTGAGTGGCATTCGTCAATAAGCGAATGTACCATAGGGGCATGTGAAGGTCATTTTATCTTAGTCGTCGGGATGAATGGGAGTTTGGAAAAATCTCAAATAACCGTCTAGGTAGCAGAAGTGAGAATGCTTAGCTAATCTTTCAAGCATTTGATCGATAAACAGTAAAGGAAAATGATCCTTCCGAGTGGCTTTGTTTAATTTTCTATAATCAATACACATTCTACTTCTGGTGACCACTCTTTGTGCTATATATTCTCCTTTTTCATTATTCACAACTGTGACGCCTCCCTTCTTTGGTACAACATGTACTGGGCTGACCCATTGACTATCGGATATCGGGTAGATAATACCTGCTTCTAACAGTTTTTACACTTCTTTCTTTACTACATCACTCAGAATGGGATTTATCCTTCTTTGATGTTCTCTAGAGGTCTTACTGTCTTCCTCTAGCATTATGTGATGCATGCATATAGAAGGGCTTATTCCTTTTAGATATGAGACATTGTAGCCTAAATCAGTGGGGTATTTTCTCAAAACGTGTATAAGCTTTTCGGTCTCTATCTTCCCTAAGTCTGCATTTACTATTACAAGTCACTCAAGTTCAGTGTCTAGGAATTCGTACCTTATATTTTTGGGTAACATATTAAGTTCTAGGGTTGGTTTCTTTAGGCAAGGCATATGATCGGGCGTTAGTTCTAGGCATTCGCTTAGGTTGTCATCTTGGTATTCCTTACTTAAATTTTCATCTTCAAAACTAGGAGGCCTTGGAATTTTCAGTATTTCGGAGTATGATGTTTGCTCAATCTCCATCTCTCTTATGCATTCGTCGATGACATTTAGTAGACAACAGGTATCGTCTATAGATGGTGCCTTTAGGAATTGTGTCAAAATGAATTCGACTTTTTCCTCACCAACTTCAAAGGTTACCTTGCCTTTCTTAACATCTATAATAGCTCCGGTTGTAGCTAGGAGTGGTCTTCCTAATATGATAGGGATGTTGGAATCCTCTTTTATATCCATGATTATAAAATCAGTAGGAATATAGGATTGTCCTATGCGCATCAGAATGTTTTCTAGCATACCTACAGGAAATTTAACAGAACGATCTGCAAGTTGTATGGACATCCTCGTAGGTCTTAGTTCTCCCATTTTTAGTCTTTCGCATATGGACAAGGGCATTAAACTAATACTGGCTCCTAAGTCGCATAGTGCTTTGTCGATGACAAACTTTCCGATTACATAGGGTATGGAGAAACTACCTGGGTCTTTCAGCTTATGAGGCATATTGTTTTGTATTATAGCGCTACACTCAACAGTAAGTGTAACTATTTCGTTATCCTCTATCTTCTTCTTGTTAGATAAGATTTCTTTGAGAAACTTAACATATGAGGGCATTTGAGTGATGGCTTATGTAAAGGGTATTGTGATATTCAATTGTTTTAGAAGCTCTACAAATTTTTTAAATTTTCCTACACTTTTAGATTTAACAAGTCTTTGAGGATAAGGGATAGGGGGTTTATACAGTGGTGGAGGCACATAAGGTTCTTCTTTCTCTACGGCCTCTTCTTTTTTATCTTCCTCTTGTTCGTCTTCCTTCTCTGTTACCTTACCGGGGTCTTGATGCATGGATGGGTTTTGAGTTCTAGGGTCGGTCCGTCTAGTTCTGTCCCACTTCGTAGTATAATAGAATTTGCATGACCTTTCGGGTTTGGTTGCGGTTGTCCAGGAAATGTGTCTGCAGGAGTAGCAGTAGGTGCTTGTTGTTGAGCCACTTGCGAGATTTGTGTTTCCAACATTTTTTTGTGGGTGACTAATGTATCTACCTTGTTTGCTAACTGCTTGATTTGCTGACTAGTGTGTATGTTTTGATTTGGGTAACTATGAAGTTTTCCATCATTATTTCTAATTTTGATTTCCTATGAGCATTTTGAGTATTTGTGGCAGCTTTATGATATCTTGGTGGTACAGCAGGTGCTTGGTTAGGTGCATACAATGCATTATTGTTTTTGTACGAGAAGTTAGGATGATTCTTCCAACTTGGGTTATAGGTGTTTGAGTAAGGGTTTCCTTGAGCATGGTTTACCTGGTCTGTGGAGGTTCCTGTCAAGAGTTGACATTCTGGGGCAGTATGCCCTTGAACTCCGCATATCTCGCAATTTGGTGCTACGGCAGCCACGGTGGCTGCTAGTGTTATGGTCAAGTTGTCTATCTTTTGAGTAAGAGCATCTACCTTGGCATTAACATGGTGAAGACTAGTTAATTTGTACATGCCCTTCGTTTGAGGTTTCTCTACAGAGGTTCTTTCGCTTCCCCATTGATAATGATTCTGGGTCATACTTTCGATGAGTTGATAGGCCTTATTGTATCGTTTATCCATTAGTGCGCCACCTGCGGCGGCGTCTATTATCAATCTTATATTGTACAAGAGACCATTGTAAAAGGTATGAATGATCAACCATTCTTCTAGACCGTGATGTGGACAAAGCCTCGTCATGTCTTTGCATCTCTCCCAAGCTTCAAAAAGTGATTCATTATCCTTTTGTTTAAACCTGTTTATTTGGGCTCTTAGCATAGCCGTCTTACTAGGTGGGAAACATCGGGCTAAGAAGACTTTCTTCAACTCGTTCCACGTAGTGACAGAGTTGGATGGTAGAGACTAGAGCCAAGTTCTAGCTCTATCTCTTAATGAAAATGGGAAAAGACGTAGTCTTATAGCTTCTGGGATGACACCATTCGCTTTCACTGTGTCTGCGTATTGCAAAAATACTAACAAATGTAGGTTCGGGTCCTCCGTGGGACTACCTAAAAATTGGTTTTGCTATACAGCTGACAACAACGAAGGTTTTAGCTCAAAATTATTGGCCTCAATGGCAGGGGCAGCAATGTTGTTATGTGGTTCATCCTGCGAAGGGATTGCGTAGTACTTAAGAGGACGGTTTTGCACTCCTTCAGCCATCTCTGGTTGAATAACTGATTCAGAAGTAGGGATGTTAAGGTCAGGAATATTTAGCTTGATACAATGTTCTCGTATCAAGTCTCGTATCCGACGTTCTAATCTAAGATAACACTCAGGTTCGTCGAACTGTAGCTTTAATTTCTCGCCTTGAGAGCGAGTACTTGGCATACACTCGACAAATGTAGAAAGGGAAAAAAGAATTGTTTGTCTTAGTCTATACTGGGCAACACTGGAGTTACGATATTGACTAAATTAGTCCCTGGAAACGATTCCAAAACCTTGATCATGACTTAGTAAGTCTATGGGAATCGTGACTGCAAGTGCACAGTCTTATCGCGTAGTTTTAAAGATTATCGAACCCACAAGGACTAATAGTCGAACGTATCATTATCTAATGTTACTATGTAAATCTAAGGCTGATGATCGTTATAAGATTGGAGGGATGAAGAGAAATAGCTATAACGTAAATAGAATATTAATAAAGATATGAGTTAGAAGGGATATCGGTATGTAACGCATCAACCTTCGGGGATCCGATAGATAGTTGGTGTAATCTTATTGGTTAAAATATTCTTCAGTAGAAATTATTTATAGAAAGGACTTAGTCTCACAGTCTCGTTTTTATTGACTCTGACCATACTGCTAAACCAGAATGCTTGGCTCTCGCGGTCTCATTTTGAAATTAAAGTAATTTTTAAATATGAATAAAGTCTAATTAATCCTAAAGCGCTCTCGCTGTGTTTAGGATTAATGTCTAGTTTCAGCTATCTAGTTAAAATCTCAAACTCTCATTCTTGTTGACCGTAACCTTAGTTTGTTTTGTACTCTCGTACGAAAAACAGTTTGATTAAAACAAGAAACTAAAAACCGGAAGAATAAGTTTTATAAAAACTAACACCAATTTTCTAGGGGCGTGTCAACCAGAACAGTAGGCTGACACGGCCACCCGTATCAGCTGACACGGGTCGTGTCAGCCCAAGCCCAAAAATTTAGTTTTTCTCGGGCTTTTTTTCATCGGGCTTTTTAGAGATATTTTTGGACCTGTCCAACTGATGCTGGGAATTTTCACTATAAAAGAGGGACTTCTGCCAAAGGAAAAATCATCTTGGAAGACGGCAAAACACAGTATTGTGAAGCAATCAAGTATTATAGAGAGCAAGGCATTTGGAGAGCTGAAGGTTTTCATGAGCGGGAGAGATTGAAGATCAAAGTCATCCAATTACTTGTAATGTGTAATTTTTATCTTGAATTTCTTTTAAAAAATATGAGTAGCTAAACCCCCCAATGCTAGGGGGTGTCCCTGATTTAGAATTGTAACGATTTGAGTTTACATTTGCATTTATAATATTGTTTTTACGGTAACCTTTTGATGTGTGTATTGCTTTCTCTTTCAAACCAATCAAGATTGATTTGTGGTTATCAATTAGGCTGGACCGTCATTGATAGGGTTTTCATAAGGTTACTCTACAGTAGATATCACCTAGGACTAGGGATACCCTATATGAACTAGAGTATTCTTGATATTATACAGCTTAACTTCACCCTAATTGGCTATGGACATGGAAATTAGGGTAGATTGATTAAAGGTTTTCTCACCAAGGACTTGGGAGAAAATACCCTTAAGAACTGGTAGTAATTGATATTTGTTGATGCAATAGTGACTCAGAGTTGTTACAAGGATAAATCATACACCTTACGTGGCATTGTTCCTTTTTCTCAATAAACCCTTATTTTCATCCTTCTTTACCTTTACTTTTATTATTATATTTTTACACCTAAAAACCAACTTAATACTTTTTGTTTAATTGAATGATAATTTAAACTCAATATTAACGTGCAGTCCTTGAGATCGACATTTGGGGAATTTCCCCATTATTACTATAAAAGGAAAAATAGTACACTTGTTATTTTCCCAATCAATAGCCTACTGGGGAAAATATCAAATAGGATTTACAACTACCGATTACTGGGCAGAAGACCAAAGAGATAATATTCGTCACCGGTTAAAGTGAACATATCAAGGATAAACTCAGAGGAAGAATATTTGTCATCGGTTAGGATGAACATATCAAGGATAGACCACCTGGGTAAATGGGAAGAATATTCGTTATCGGTTAGGGTAAACATATCAAGGATAGACTACCTAACAAAGTAGGAATTATATCTATCGGTTACTGGATAGAATACCAAAAGAGAGAGAAATTCGTCATCGTTTAGGATGAACATATCAAGGATTAACTCTGAGGGGAGAATTAGGATTTATATCTACCGGTTACTAGATAGAATACCAAAAGGGAGAAAATCTGTCATCGGTTAGGATGAACATATCAAGGATTAACTCTCTGGGGAAATGTGAAAACAAATTCGCTGGGGAAATAAAGGAAGTAAATTACTTCTACCGGGTAAATGGGCAGGAGTAAAGTTCTCAAAATCGAGAAGAATATTACCAGTTACTGGGAAATAGACTCTTGGGACCAAAATTATCTATCTAGGTAAGAGCTAGAAAGAAATGGTCAAACAAAGAATCAACCCCATAAGGATATAACTCAGGGCGAGTGGTTCCGTCCAGATAATTAACTGGGGAGGAGACTGAAATAATAATCATCCACGAGGAAACAACTCAGTGGGGAATAAGAAAAGTTAAACTCTTTCTGCCTAAGGGGCCGACACTCTATATTTAAGGAGGACAGACACACCAAATCTGCATAGGGAGATAATATCACCGTAGCAGGGGATCAGAAATAAGGAATCAAATGCAACAAGTGCGTAATGAAATATCTAATGTTGTGCTTTATGCATGAATATGTATGATTGATGATTATGCAGGAAAAACTATCGCAAAGGATACAAACGTCACCGAGTTGAATCATCGCTACAACGCTCGGCTGATCTCGACTAGATGGAAACACCAACTGGAGAAACGTGTTGGGGATGGATGTCAATCACCTGGCTCTGAATATCTCAACCCTGGTTGGGGAAGGAGAAAAATATCTGTGGAGGGTCTAAATTCTGCGGGGATTTTTAGATCAACACCATGTCAAATGGGAGACAACCTTGCAGGGGACCAAATCAAATACTACTCAGGATCAATACTGCCAGGAATCATAAATGAATTATGTCGGGGACTATAGGAGATAGAATTTTGCACGGGGTCCATGCAAACTGTTGAGGATGTGAGCCTCCAACTCATCTAGGGAGGTGATTACAAACTCAGTTGAGGAAAGTTGACTTGCTGTCAGGGAGGAAAAAGTTACCAAACCAACCGCTTGGAGAAGACCAACAATGCTTCGCACTTTAGGACTCACCTGTTCTCAGACTTCTGTTGATATTCTTTACTGAAATTGATCGTTTAAAAGTAATTGCTTTCATTATTATTTAAGAAAAATTATTTTTATTTATTAACTCAAATTTAAAAATTATCATCATAAAATTCAATTCTACTTAGCTGAAAAAATAAATACGAGTAGAAGCAATTGGATAAAAAGCTCAACTTTATTAAATAGAATGGTAGTCTGTAAATGACAAGACTCCATAGATCTTTTACGAAAGTTGAAAAATGGTAATTTATATGGAAAAGGGCTACATTGAATACAATGATCACTAATCCTTCTACCAACTTTAATTTTCGTTGCGCTCTTGGCTTCGGTTGAGAATGATGAATCAGAACTGATTGACTTGCTCAAAACAGATCCAATGACTGGGGACCAACCAAATGCAGTTACTTGCCATAATCCCTAATTTTTGTATAGATCTCTCCAGGGTGGGGTACTCAATCTATCGGGATGAATTTTCTGTGTTTATGTCTCTAACTTTTGCCTAGATCGTCCTTTCGGGTTTTCCATCCACCGAGACGCTAATTTTTGCCTAAGCCGCCCTTTCGGATTTTCAACTTAGCGATCCGTTCTTTTTTTTAGGCGAAGTATTTCTTGACTTAATCGGCATTCATAGGACGAGTGAACTCTTCACCATCCATAGTTGTAAGAATCAAAGCACCGCCTAAAAAGGATCTCTTAACAACATACGGGACTTCATAATTAGGAGTCCATTTTCCCCTAGTATCAGGTTTAAAAGATAGAATCTTCTTGAGCACAAGGTCACCTTATCGGAATACACGAGGCCTGACCTTCTTATCAAAAGCTTTCTTCATTCTCTGTTGATATAACTGACCATGACACGTGTCAGTCAATCTCTTCTCTTCAATCAAATTTAGTTGGTCATATATGGTTTGGCACCATTCAGCTTCTGTCAACTTGGCTTCCATCAAGACACGCAATGATGGGATCTAAACCTCTACTGGGAGCATATATTCCATACCATAAACAAGGGAGAAAGGGGTTGCCCCTATTGAAGTGCAGATGGATGTACAGTACCCATGTAAAGAAAATGGGAGCATCTCATGCCAATCCTTGTATGTTACCACCATCTTCTGAATGATCCTCTTGATGTTCTTGTTCACAGCTTCAACAACCCCATAAATTCTTTGGTCTATAGGGAGAAGAATCATGATGTGCAATCTTAAAGTCTTTGCAAAGAGCTTCCACCATATTATTGTTCAAGTTTGATCCATTGTAAGTAATGATCTTACTTGGCACACCATAACGACATATAATCTGATTCTTGATAAACCTCACAACAACCTTCTTGGTCACATTCACATATGATGTCGCTTCAACCCACTTTGTGAAGTAATCAATAGCCACCAGAATAAAACGATGTTTGTTCAAATCTTTTAGCTCAATCATACCAATCATATCAATTCCCCACATGGAGAAGGGCCATGGAGAGGAAATGACATTTAACAGTGTAGGAGAAACATGAATTTTATCCGCATAAATTTGACACTTGTGGCACTTCTTCACAAACTTGCAACAATCAGATTCCATTATCAGCCAATAGTAACTCGCTCTCAACATCTTCTTAGCCATAACATGTCCATTGGAATGAGTACCAAAGGAACCTTCATGGAATTTAGTCATCAACATGTATGCTTCGTGTCTTTCCACGCATCTGAGCAAAACCATATTGAAGTTTCTCTTATAAAGCACATCACCATTCAGGTAGAAGTTGCCAACTAATCTCCTCAAAGTCTTCTTATCTTTCAAAGATGCCCCAGGCGAGTGAATCTGACTTTGGAGGAAATATTTGATATCAAAATACCACGGCTTTTCATCTTTGACTTCTTCAACAACAAACACGTGAGTTGGCCTATCAAGACGCATCACATTCTAATTGGGAACCTCATTTCAGAATTTTACCACGATCATCGAAGCCAGTGTTGCAAGAGCATCTGCCATCCGGTTTTCATCTCGAGGGATATGATGAAAACTCAACCTTTGTAAAGAAAGTTGAAATCATCCTCGCATAATATCTATATGGTATCAAACCAGGTTGATTCGTCTCCCATTCACCTTTGATCTGATTCCTAACCAAAGTCGAATCCCTATAGACGTCGAGATACTTGATTCTGAGATCAATGGTCCCCTCAAGCCCCATAATGCAAGCTTCATACTCAGCCATATTGTTTGTACACTTGAAAGTTAATCTAGCTGTAAAAGGAAAATGCGTGCCTTGAAGAGTAATAATCACTGCCCCAATGTCATTACCATATGAATTAACAGCTCCATCAAATACCATGCCCCAACGGGAACCATGTTCTGGCCCTTCTTCAAGCAAGGTTTCATCACAATCTTTCATTTTTAAGTACAAAATATCTTCATAAAGAAAATCATACTGCACTGACTGATAATCTTCTATCGGTTGGTGAGCCAAATGGCCAGCCAAGACGCTACCTTTGGTCGCTTTTTGAGATCGGTATTCAATATCATACTCGGATAACAACATCTGCCAACGGGCAATCCTCCCAGTTAAAGTAGGATTCTAAAAAATGTACTTGATTGGATCCATTTTAGATATCAACTAAGTAGTATGATTTAACATATACTTGCGCAGACGCTTAGCAGCCCAAGCCAATGCACAATAAGTCTTTTCCAGCATAAAATATCGAGTCTCACAATCGGTGAATTTCTTACTGAGGTAGTAGATTGCATATTCTCTCTTTCCAGATTCATCTTGCTGACCAAGAACACAACCCATGCTTTCATCAAGCACAGTCAAATACATTATCAAAGGTCTTCCTTTAACAGGCGGAGACAGAATCGGAGGCTCAAGCAAATATTCTTTGTTACTATCAAAAGCTTTCTGGCAATCTTCGTTCCATTCAAAAGATTGATCTTTCCGAAGAAGCTTGAATATAGGTGCACACGCGGCAGTCATACGTGATATGAACCTTGAGATACAATTCAAGCGGTCGAGAAAACCTCTAACTTGCTTCTCAGTTTTGGGCGCAGGAATTTCTTGTATTGGTTTGACCTTGACAAAATCAACTTCAATACCCTTCTCACTGACAATAAAGCCCAACAACTTACCAGAACGAACACCAAAAGTACACTTATTGGGATTCAAGCGGAGTTTGTACTTCCTCAAATGCTGGAATAGCTTGAACAAATGCTCAGCATGTTTGTTCTTCATCACTTGACTTAGCAATCATGTCATCAACATAGACTTCAATCTCTTTATACATCATGTCATGAAAAAAAAAGTGGTCATAGCTTTCTGGTATGTTGCACCAGTATTCTTTAAACCGAAAGGAATCACTCTATAATAGAATGTTCTCCAGGGTGTAATGAATATGGTCTTCTCCATATCTTCAGGTGCCATCTTGATTTGATTATAACCATAAAATCCGTCCATAAACGAAAAGACTTTGAATTTAGCTGTATTGTCTACCAACATATCAATGTGTGGTAGAGGAAAATCATCTTTCGGACTAGCTTTGTTCAAATCTCTGTAATCAGTACACATACGGACTTTTCCATCCTTCTTTAGAACAGGCATGATATTGGCCACCCACTGCAGATATTCGAAGGCTACAAGGAAACCAACATCAATATGTTTCTGCACTTCCTCTTTGATCTTCACTGCCATATCAGGATGTGTTCTTCTCAACTTTTGCTTGACCAGCGGGCATTCTGGCTTCAACGGTAATCTATGCTCCATAATTTCATAATCCAAACCAGGCATGTCTTGATAGGACCAAGCAAACACATCTTAATATTCTCGAAGAAGATCAACCAACCCCTTCTTAGCCTCTGGACACAATTGAGACCCAATCTTGACTTCCTTCACATCACCTTTGGAACCCAAGTTGACTAGTTCAATCTGCTCTTCAAATGGCTGAATGGCTTTTTCCTCATGCTCAGGTAAACGAGATAATTCATCAGATACTTCTTCATTATCAGTCTCTTCCTTGGCCTCAAACACAAGGAAATCAAAGTTTGGAGATGGAGTAGGATCATTGTATTTAATGGGTTTGGGAACCGACCTGCATAATGATTTGATATTTTGATTTTAGAGAAATGAATTGTGACCAAATATTTTGCAGATGGACAATTATTATTTATTTATTTATGTTTTTTTATGATTACCATTTTCAGAAAAGCAAAAAGTGAAAATAAAACATCATAGATATGGATGAATAAAATTGTATTTCATTGATGACAATTGAAATGCCTAACAATGTTCACTTCTCCCTTAGGCATAAGAGAAGGATTTTTCTTCAAAAAATGAAAACAAATTACTTAGATCAGTGAACAACAACATGAATATCAACCGCAACCCAATTGTTGCAAGTCTGGCCATGTGTCACAAAGTTTGCGCAAGCCTCATCTTCATCGTCTTCACCTCGATCACTAAAGCTAAGTCTTGATCATTACCGTGAATGAACCCTCCACTGCGGAAACTTGGTTGCATAACTTTAGTCCTGACGTTGAACGACCCTGTTTGAAATACTAATCCGGCCCTATTCCTGTTTTCAGCAATCTCTACCATACGACCCCATTGAATAACGCTGCCAGTTTCAATAGCTTTTTGGGCATCCTTCAAAAAAGACATAGGTGCCCCAGTTTTCTTTACTTTAGCAATAGACAAGGCTTGGAACGGAGTTCCAACCTCCTCCTCAGCTTCAACATAAGAAAAGGATGACAGGTGACTCACTAAAAGCGTCTTCTATCCACTAACAACGACAAGCTTGTCGTTCATCACAAATTTAAGCTTCTAGTGCAGAGTAGATGTCATAACTCCTGCTTCATGAATCCATGACCTTCCCAATAAAGAAATATAAGTTTGGTGGTTATCCATTACTTGGAAAGTAATTTGGAAATCACTCGGACATATCTTCACTAGAAGGTCCACTTCACCAATGAGAGTTTTACGAGAACCGCCGAACGCTTTGACAATCACGCCACTGTACCTCATAGGGGGGCCTTGATAAGAAAGTCTGGACAGACTTGACTTCGGAAGCACATTCAGAGACGAACCAGTGTCGACCAACACATTGGACAATTCGTCCTCCTTGCAATTCATCGAAATATGGAGTGCTAGGTTGTGATTTCTGCCTTCCTCAGGCAGCTCTTCATCATAAAAACTTAGATTATTGCAAGAGGTGACGTTAGCAACAATGTGGTCGAACTGATCCACAGTAACGTCGTGCTCAACATAGGCCTTCTCTAGTACCTTCTGCAATGCCTCTCTATGTGCCTCAGAGTTCATCAACAGAGACAACACCAAAATCTTTGATGGGGTTTGGAGCAGCTGCTCCACCACATTAAACTCGCTTCTCTTTATCAACCTCAAAACTTCATCATCATCATTGGTCTTCAGCTTATTGGATTCACCAGACTGACATACTGGAGAACTAATTAGATTTACCATCAGCATATCCACCTTCTTATTGATCGAAACATTCTCTACCTCCTTTGGAAAGACCGGACCAAAGACACGACCACTACGGGTCACCTTTGCAATATCAACTATATTCACCACAGAATCTGCTAAGGGCAACGGAATTTCTTGACCATTCTCCATCATGGTGGGATTATACTGTTAAGGCACAGCTTTATCAGATGTATATGGGACAAAGCCTGTTAACCGTATTACCAACGGTGATACCGATCTATTAACGTTGTTGCTGATGCTGCTATCAAACTGGATTACTACCCGCTCAGGGGTCTTGAACACTGGCACAATCACATTGACACCATCTATATCCCTATACTGTTGAATTTGGATTACATTCTCATCCATCAAATTCTCGATATCTCTCTTGAAAATTATACACCCACGGGGGTTCACACTATAGATTGCACAACCATCATGGTCGTGCTCACAACCACTAATCAAACACAAGGTTCTATGCATCTCCACCAGACACCTACAGATACGTCATACATCAAAAAATCGAAAATTCCCTAGACAGATGTCCACCATGTTGACAGTAGCATTACCATGAGCAGGCAATGGATTGACTTTCACATTAGGCGCACGGTCCTCAAAATATACCATCCCACTCTTCACAAGCTTTTGTACTTCATACTTCAACGGGTAGCAATTCTCAATGTCGTAGCCAAGGGCTCCCTGGTGAAAGGGACAACGGAGTTCAGGTTTGAACCACCATGGAAGTGGCTCGGGGATTTGAGGTGGATTTTTGGGATGAAGTAGGTTCTTGAGAACCAAAGATGGATATAATTTTGCGTAAGACATAGGAATAGGGTCAAAAGAGACCTTCTTCCTCTCGAAATTTTGTTGTTGATTACTATTGTTGTTGTAGTTGGTTCTTTGTTGCGGTTATTGTTGACGTTGTTGTTGTTGAATCGGAACAAATTGATTATTGGAATTGTTGGGAAACATGGGAATCACTGAAGAAACTTGATGTTGATGTTGACGCGGTTGAGAACTCCTTCTAACATGAGGCCTTCTCTGCCTCCCCACAGATACTGAATTGGTTTCCCCTTCCTTTCTCTTGGAGAAACTACCACCGTATTTCTTATAGAACGACCCTTCTTCCTTAGACAGTCGTCCTTCACGGACTCCCTCCTCTAACCTCATCCCCATGTTTACCATTTCGGTAAAGTCACTGGGGGCACTAGAAATCATATGTTCATAATAAAACGAACTCAAGGTCTTCAGGAAAATATTCGTCATCTCTTTCTCCTCCAAGGGAGGATTAATCTGGGCAGGAAGTTCCCTCCACCTTTGGGCATACTCTTTAAACGTCTCCTTCTCTTTCTGAGACATAGACCTCAGTTGGTCTTTATCAGGCGCCATATCAATTTTGTATTTGTATTGCTTAACAAAAGCTTCACCCAAATCGTTGAAAGTACGGACACTTGCACTGTCCAATCCCATATACCATCTTAGAGCAACACCTGTTAAACTATCTTGAAAGTAATGAATCAGGAATTGATCATTATCAGTTTGAGTTGACATCTTCCTGGCATACATAACAAGGTGGCTTTATGGATAAGTATTTCCCTTATACTTTTCAAAGTCGGGGACTTTGAACTTCATCGGGATCTTCACATTTGGCACTAGGCAAGGCTCAGTTGCACTCTTACCAAACAGGTCATTTCCTCTCAATGTTTTCAACTCCTTTCGCAGCTCAAGGATCTGATCCTTCATTTCATCCATCTTCTCATATACGTCTGGGCCCACAGATGGCTCAGAATGGTAGATGGTGTCCTTAACACGCGGCAAAGTATGAACAACTGGTGATGGCATAAACATGATCGAGCTAGATACCGACATAGAGACAAAGGTAGGTGCAAACCCTGCAGGCACAAACTTTGGTGGCATTCTCCACGGGAATCCAGCAGGCATGGATGAATCAAATTGGCTAGCAGCGTAAGGAACAGTTGAAGTAGCAACCTCAGAAATGACAGTCCTCTAAGGAGGAGTTGCGGGAGTTGGTGAAGATTGATTCTGCACAGCAAGAACAGACTCCATCATGGAAGTCAACCGTGCAATCTCAGCCTTTACCTCTCTATTCTCTTGTTCCAAATGTTCCATGATCTTTGGTTGATTGGCGCGAGTGTTGTATCAGTGAGTCAGCTATGTTGAAGCACAGAAGAATAACCGATAAGATATCTGGCGAAAGGAAAGTTGTTATGCAAATGATGCATGAAATGCAATTTTTTTGTTTATTTTTAATTCCAAGGAACACATGAAGTTCTATTTTCAAATATATTCAAATAATAATAGTAATGAAAAGTTGATTGACCATAAAATCTCTTTTTATTCATAAAATTTGAAAAGATTACACTGAGTACAATTTCAGAAACCAAAAGTACAAATACAATAGAAAAGGCAACTAATCATCCTAAGGATCCCCTAGTAACAATGTCAGATGATCTGGCTGCAGGTGTGTACTTCCTTCGGATGCGTCGAATCTCAGACTCAAAGATGTCTTCATCTGAGCCTTCTCAAGGACAAGCTGATCAACAATCTTCTTCCAAGCACCAGAAGGCTGAGGCATACTAGAGGAAGATGGACCCTCTGGCTCTCTCTGTCTCTTTACTGCTCGGTCTTTAATAAGCGCATCTTTGTCTTTCGACTCAAGCTGCAACTCCTCATGCTTTCAGCTCAAAGCATGGAACTACTCTTCCCACATGTCCTTCTATTGCTTCATCTTGGCGAGTGCGTCTTCCAACTCCTCTATATCTTGGTTAGGGAGAGTTGATGGCTCAGCCACAACCAAAGATATTGGTCTTTCACAAATGTACGGAATCTTCAACTCCAAAACTCTCTTCTTCACCCAAGTAGTGTAAGCTTCCAAAGCTACACAATTGCATGGACCAAGCTCGGATCTTCCTTTCCTATGCACATTATGCCAAGCATGTACCATCTTCTGCTTCAAATGTTGGGGATCTTTACCCTCTTGATAGAAAACACCTTCTTGTAGCGGGGTTTTCGTTACTTTTAGGTTTATTGACTAAACCAAGAGTCAACATCCAATTTGAGTCGCCACCGCACTTTTATTTGTCCAAAGGAAAGGCTAAAAAGCAAACAAAAGCCAAGGTAAGAAGTTTTTCAAATCAAAAACTAATAAAAATGTCAGAGATCTAGGTAAGGGGGTTGGTTATAAAATGGGAAGGTTTTATGCACCCAAAATATCCTTAGTACTCTAAGGGAACCCTTTTTGCAAATATATGTTGTAGGTTGGTATTTGTGAAAAGATTTGTGCAAAAAAATATTGGGGGGGTGAGAAGAGAATAGATTATATTTACAAGTTTGTTGTTTGAATGGATGAACCCATTACCTACATACCATCACAAAGGAGGATCAAAACCTCGTAGTTCGGGGTAAAAATCTCAAAGGTTGGTGAATTGATTTGATCAAAAGCCTTAAGGTCTTTTGTTATAAAAGGGAGAAAACTCAACCTAAACCAAAAATCCACCATGTGAGGAAGGCTTCAACATGCTATTGAGGGGTTAACCCTATAATAAGCATGGAAGACTTATAATCCAATCACTAAGGATGAGGTGAGATTTACATCAACCACTATGATAACTCAAACATATGGCAAATGTTTTTGAAAAGATTTTAACAAGTGGCCATTGGAACCACAAAACAACTTAAAATGGGTTGTATTCACAAGTTAGACTTATTTACAAAATGAGGTCAAAGTTGGATTAAAGTTTATTCACAATGAGTATTTATGAAAAGAGTTTTGAAAGTTCAAAGGCTTAAGGCTTAGGTTTCTAATTTGAAACAAAGTCAAAGCTTTGAAAATGGTTTTTGGCTTGGTTAGAGTGGGGAGAAGAAGAGAAGGGCTAGTCCTAAAGCATACAAAGATAAGAGGGGAAAGATAAACCCTTGGAGTTCCTTTTCTAGAAGTCATAAAGATGACTCAAGATGCTCCTTTCCTTTGGACTTAGCACACAAACAAGCAATCAGAAAAATTGAATTCAAGCTCCTAGGATCTCCATTTGGCTTGTCTCTTAATTTGGCTACTCATGACAATGGTCCTCTTTTCACAATCTCAAGGTAGAATCCCTATCACACAAAAGCAAACATCACAAAGTTCACAAAACACAATAAATGGAATGGACAAAGAATAAGTTTGGATGGGAAGTCCTTGAAGATCAATTTTGAAATTTATCATTCTAAAGGCATGAGGCCTAGTTGCTCTTCAATAAGTTTTTCATTCTAAAGGCATGAGGCCTAGTTGCTCTTCAATAAGTTTTTCATTCTAAAGGCATGAGGCCTAGTTGCTCTTCAATAAGTTTTTCATTCTAAAGGCATGAGGCCTAGTTGCTCTTGAACTCCTTTAAGCATAGGTAAGTCCTAATTCTAAGTCCTTTCTCCCTTTTGCATTTGGTTCACACAAAGCAAACACAATATGACAATATACAATAATGGGCTCAAATGAGCAAAAGTAAAATGACATAAACATAAAATATATGCTCAAATGAGCAAAAGGAAAATCAATATGAATAAATGAGTAAGAAATAAATGGTATTAAAAGTAAATGGCAAGAAAATTAAATGCTCAAATTTAAGTTAGTAATTAGTGGAGGTTATGTTAGTTTGTCATAAGACAATGTAGCGTTATGTTAAGCAATTGTAAGTGGACTAATGTAGTAGTCACACCTATCTGAGGTCGGTCAATAAAAATATAGGCAAATAAAGACAAGTTAGAGATCATGACTAGTAAGCCAAACCCCATAAACTTTTCATTCCAAAACAAAAGGGGAAGGGCCTTGTATTGTCTTTAGGTTATTTGCTTGACCAAGAAGCCACCTATCTTGGACACAAAACAACTCACTTGATCATGGATCAAATTGAGTTTGGTTTGAATCAAAGAAGGTTAAACCTCTCTTCTGTCAGGACCAACCATAAGAACTTAACTCATTGGCCATTGATGGAAAGAATGGGATGAAGATAAAAGGGAATGGAAAAGGAAACAAGTATCAAACCCAATTGACCAAATGTGAATCAAAACCAACATCAATCAACACCAAACAGAAAAGGAATAAAGGTTACAAGTCAATAAGTCAACAATAATTTTTTGTTTTTTTTTTAATTAAAATAAAATGCAAATAAAAAATCAACAAGTAAGGTCAAACCTCAAATTCAATTCAAATCAACTTCAACAAGTCCAATTAAATTCTCATAGGTTCAACATGGTCAAACAAGCTTTGACTAATTTTCTCAACAATTTTGGAAATCATAAAGTATTTAAAAACAATTAAAAACACTAAAATATAACACAATATGAACTAAAATCTCAAATAATTATCAAATCAAATAAAAAATTGATGAGATTATTTTTCATTGACTTATCATGATCCATAGGTGCTAGGAAAATATTTTTGGATTTTTCAAAAGTCAGAAAGTATTTTAAAATAAATTAAAACTATTAAAAACTAAATAGTTCACAAAAAATATTAAATGAAGTTACAAAATATGAAACTAGATTTTTCAAGAAATTTTTTGGAATTCGTCTCATATTTTTATAACTTCAAATAATTTTTTTATGAATTTTTGAAAGTCAAATGAATTAATTGAAAATAAAAGAAAATAGAAATAAATGAAAAATGCGCAGCCACAGGATGGACTTCATTAATTGACGTGGCAAGGAGAAACGGTCCAGATCATGAGGAACACGGTACAACCAAGTCAAACGCGCCACAAAGTGAATTAAATAAAGTAAACATAATGGATGAATGAGATTAGAACGTGGCATTCAGATCTAAGGGCCAGGAAGTAAGACACGTTGATGGTGGTGGTGGAAACCACCGTCTTCTCCGACGAGCCAACAGAATCCGACCACCAGTTGCAGAGAAAAAAGTTTAACAAAAATGGAAAGTAAGGACATGGAAATGAAGCTCGTGTGATGGAGATCACCACTGTATCCATGGATCTTCCTCACTCTTCCTATATTGAGAGAAATGTGAAGTGGAAGATCATGGTGTACCAACTATAAATGCATGAAATGGAAATTTGAAACCACCACTGGCTTGCCTCAAGTGTGAGGACTTCAGAAAACCATACAAACAAGAGAAAGCTACATTGAATTGCAAGTTCTAGATCCAAAAAGTTTGAAGGTATACCTCTGAATTGGAGCACTTTAGGCCATGATTTCTTTAGGATCTTGACTCCTCTTTGCTCTAGGGATGTAGTGGAGATGAAAGGTTAAGGAATTGAGCTTTGAAGATCAACTAATGATGTTGAATTTCAAGCTTGAAAGTGTGAAAAAATTCTTAAAAATTCCTTTAGTATGGCTATGGTTTCAATGTTGCAGTGTTTCAGATCTCCAAAAGGTTGATGAATGAATGAGAATGAGTGTTTATTTATAGCTGAAATTGGTTGTGCATCATGCTTCCCTCGTGTGCATGACATTTGAAATTGGATATGCATAGGCCTGTACAGGCGTATGGAAGGCCCAATGATGGGTGCAAAACCATGCTGAGTTCATTTGGAATGGATCTGGACGTGTACATGTAGTGGGATTAGCTTGCATACCAAGTTCTAACATGAAATGCCAAAATGCACATAAATTAAGAGTTCTTCAAAACTCCCAAATGGTAAGTTAAAAAAAGTAATGTGAGTAATGGTTGAAAAGCCCTTGAAATAAGGAACAAAAGTCATGTTGGGAAAAAATTCATTTGGCATTTGGAAATTAATGAAAATTGGCTGTGAAAATCCAAGTACAAAACATGTTTAAGTCACCTTTGAAAATTTTCACCAAAAGTAAGCCTAATCAAACCCCTCTGTTTTCATGATGCAAGCTTTAAATGGAAAACCTCAAGCATAAAAATTGTAGACCTTTTCAAGGTGATCAATTTAGACTCAAAGTTTGCATCATTTGGATTTTCTATGACAAAGTTATGGGCATTTGAAGTTGGGTACTTTTTCAAATTCAATGAATTAGGTCCAAGATGGCCTATAATGTTTTGTATCATCGCATGTATTTATTTTAGGATTATGAAATTTTGTCCAACATAACATTTGAAGTAGACATATCAAGCTTTCCAATGCATTTGGTATCACCTCAAAATCATAAAAATTAAG
The DNA here is from genome assembly GCF_024323335.1 of Lathyrus oleraceus. Classification (NCBI taxonomy): domain Eukaryota; kingdom Viridiplantae; phylum Streptophyta; class Magnoliopsida; order Fabales; family Fabaceae; genus Lathyrus; species Lathyrus oleraceus. The sequence continues at coordinate 311,804,216 of NC_066580.1, forward strand.
GATGTTATGCCCTTGGTAAGTTGACCCAAAATTAGGGTTTCAGTCGAAATGACCTATAATGTTTTGAAATGAATGATGACCTTAAAAGTTCCAAATGGACTTTTTATGAACATAAAAGTTGTTCATATGGTTCTTAAGAACAGTTTTTATCTTGGGGTCATCTTCATTTTACAAGTACATCAAGCACATTATTGTGTATACTATTGCCTTGTGTTTGTTTTGTTTTGTTTGTGTGAACCAATGCAAAAGGAGAAAGGACTTAGAATTTAGGACCTTACCTATGCTAAATGGAGTTTCAAGAGCAACTAGGTCTCATGCCTTTAGAATGCTAAAATATGTTGAAGAGCAACTAGGCCTCATGCCTTTAGAATGCTTAATCTTGAAGCTGATTTGAAAGGACCATTAATTCTAAACTCTCTCTTTGTCCATTCTTTTATTGCATTAAGAAACTTTTTGACTTGTGTGTTCTTGTGTGATAGGGATTCTAAACTTGAGCTAATTAGAAAGACCATTGTCATAGATATCCAAGATAAGAGAGACAAAGCCAATTGGAAGATTCCTAGGAGCTTGATTGAATATTTGCTTGATTGCTTGAGTTAATTGCTTATTGCTTGCTAAGTCCAAAGAAAAGGAGCAACTTGGATCATCTCTATGATCTCAAGAAGGGAACTCCAAGTGGTTTTATTTCTCTTCCCTCACCTTTTCATGTTTAGGACCTAGCCCTTCTCTTCTTCTCTCCACTCTAACCCAAGTCAAACTTTATGTGCAAACATTAATAATGTTTTCAAAGTTAGAAACCTAGGCATTATGCCTTTGATTTTTCAAACTCTGTTCATAATACTTATTTTGAATTGAACCTTAAGTCAACTTTGACTTTATTTTGTGAATACTTTTCATTTGTAAATATAACTCACTCAAATTGTTTTATGGTTCCAATGACCATTTGTGTTAAAGCTTTTAATAAACATTAGCTATTAGGTTTGAGTTATCATAGAGGTTGATGTAAACCTCACCTTATCCTTAGTGATTGGACTACAAGTCTTTCATACTTATTATAGGGTGGATCCCTCACTAGTATGTTGAAGCTCTCCTCACATGGTGGATTGTGGTTTAGGTTGAGTTTTCTCCCTTTGATAAAAAAAGACCTTAAGGCTTTTGACCAATCAATTCACCCACTTATTTTGAGATTTTTACCCCGAACTACGAGGTTTTGATCCTGCCTTTGTGATGGTACGTAGGCAATGGGTTTATCCATTCAAACAACAAAATTGTAAATAATTTGTATATTCTTTTCTCATCTCCCCAATCATGTTTGCACAAATATTTTCACAAATACCAACCTACCATACAACATTTGCAAAAAGGGCTCACTTAGAGTACTAAGGATGTTTTGGGTGCTTAAAACCTTCCCATTGCATAACCAACCCCCTTTTCCAGATCTCTGACATTTTTATTAGTTTTTGATTTGATAAAACTTCTCAGTTTTTGTTCGCTTTCTAACCTTCCCTTTGGATAAATAAAAGTGCAGTGGCAACTCGAATTGTATGATTTACTTTTGATTTAGTCAATAAATCTAAAGATAACGAATACCCCGCTACAGAAGGGATTCCAAGAAAATAAATCGATGGAGAGACTTGAGCTGACGCAAAGATGCATGTATTGGGGAATATGCCAATACAACAAAACTATCCACGAAGGATACATCGGATAAAAATCCGGGCTCAGATGAGGATGTCCACAAAGGACTCAGCTGAGGATGAAATAACGAGATATTACCGGTTACTAGGTAATAACCTCAAAGAGGGACATGTTGTTAAAACACCGGTTAATGGGTGAGAGAACAACACGCTCAAGGAGAAAGAATATCTAAGACCGGTACAAGGGTGAAAGATATCAATCATCCAAAACATCTGAGAATGACCCAAAAGGCACATCTCAACTCAGGGAAATCTGACCACAGGGGACAAAAGTCATAATAGGGAGCAGAAGGAAGGAACACCAGGGATACCGGTTACTGGGCATATAATAAGTGACCAACCATGCGTGAATTGGGAACATATCCAAGACACTCATCATCCGAAAGGAGGGCTGAAAGAGAAAACTCGACTTACAGGATGGGCATTCGATTCCACAAGGAAATACGAATCTTACTCGACTGGGGAAGAAAAAGACTTCGACTGGAGAGCGCATGAGATATATTATCTATTATAGTCATAACATGGATAATATGCTCGCATGGAAATTATCCATAACTAGTTACTGGGTTAATAAAGGATAAATCGACCGAAAAGAAAGGACATCGGGAGACCGGTTACTAGGTATAAAATGATGACCGACCAGAATGGAGAAACAATCATTACCAAACAAGGGTAATTGAAAGATGACTCGCAAGGGAGAAACTGCCTGACAAAAGCAATTATCCAAGAGATATATCACCGATTACTGGGTGGTATACTCAAAAACGAAGGAATATCAATACCTGTTATTGGGTAAAGATAACCAACAAAGAGGGGATTACATCTACCGGTTACTAGGTAAAAAAACCACAGAAATAGGACTTACAACTACGGGTTACTAGGTAGAAGGCCACACGATCCGTTGGGGAAAGGATGAATAATTACTGGTTACTAAGTAATTGAACAACTAGACCACAAGGAATTGCATGGAATAACAAGAAAAGACATCAATCTAGGAACAAACTAGAAAGACACAATCAGACAAGACTCAACATGATGAGGATATAACTCAAGGGAGTAATTCCTATCCCAATACACAATTGGGGAGGAAACTGAAACAATAATCATCTACAAGGACATAACTCAGTGGGGAATAAAGAGGAAAAGATAGAAACTTTCTGCCTATGGGGCTGACTCTATATAGAGAGATCAGACACAAACATCTGCTTGGGGAAGAGTATTTCACCAATAGCAGGAGATAACAAGCAAGGATATATGGCAAAGAATGCAACATGAATATCTAAATGCTATGATTATGCATGTATATGCATGATTTGTGTATGATTAATGTTGACGAACAGACATATCTAACACAAATAGGTCCAAGAATCAAGAACAGACGACCGGTACAACGTCTCAACAAGAAGGGCAAAGCCTACTGGAGAAATCAGCTTGGGGAACAACCCGAGCAGGATGAAAATAAATCATCGGGGATCTCAAACCCTTATCCCAAAGCTACACCTGCTGAGGATACAAAGAAGATGTATTCAAGAGCAGTGAAAGAAGGCAATCCCATATGGAACTCAAGTTCTGATGGGGATTATCCATGGAAGAAACATAATCACGGGAAGACGTCGACCACAACTGGGGACGGGCAAAGTCACAGCTTCCAACTGCAAGAAATAAACACCCTGCACAGGAGGAGTCTTCCAGGGGCAGATAATCCTGACATAAGGAAGACACAGAAGATCTGTCCGGAAGATTCCATCAATTCTCTCGGGGACAAGCTGTTGAACATCAATAAGATCCGCCGGAGAAGAAACTCTACTGGGGAATTTATCAAGGAATGATGTGAAACTCCGTGGGGAACAACCACCAACCAAATACACATCAATCAAAACACTCCTTTCTATCTGCTGAAGAGGAAAACTCCGCTGAGGGGAGAAATAGCATTTTGCTCTACTGGAGAAGGAAATAAACATCTTCAACACTAGCCTCAATGCTAAAAGAAATATTCAGACTCAGAGGGGATACAAACATCAAACTCTGATTTGGTAACCCTACCGGGGTCAAGCTGCAAATGTTCTCGAAGGAACTACCCTGGCTGAGGAAATCGGAAATGAATCCTTTGTCAACAAGCGACATGATGGGGATGAAAAAGGAAACAAGCCCTTCATCAATTGCTCTAGGCAACTTCCTGTTGAGGAGACACTTACCTGGAAAGATAGCTTTGTAGGGAACACATGCTTACTCCGCTGGGAACTTCCACACATACTGGGGAAAGACGAACCTCCTTGCGAGTAGAATAGCATATAAACTTTTATCAATCTATAAGAGATTTTAGGTCAGTCCACACAAGGGGTGACAACCATATAATTGATAAAACACAAATGCTAGTGCCTAATAAAGAAGGATACATGTCTGTAAAATATCAAGGCAAAAACTGGAACAGGAAGAATCATCCACAGATCAAACCATACAACCAAACACGGGTTGCTCAGCCTCCACGGGGGAAACAAACTACCAGGGAATGCATCCAAAATCTCACTAGGGGAAAGCAATCCAATAAGATAGATCAATCCACTACCATCAAAGAGAAACTTCTCAGACCATACACTTTGGGAAGCTGATGATGTACTACTCTTTCTACGCTCGACGGGGAGACAACTGAAAGCTGATGAAGAAGATATACAAATGCTAGAGTATGAACAAATATCCTACCCTTTGATGATCATACTATCCTTGGGAGAGCACTGAGGACATTTCATTTATCCTTTCAGTCATTATGAATGTTCATTTTGTTTAAAATAATTTATTTGTTTAAAACAAATGATATTCGTCAATTAAAAACATGCAAACATTTGTTAAACAGAAACAAATAAGAATATAAATAATTGGATAAAAGCTCAAATTTATTTAATAGAATGGTAGTCCACAAATGGGGAGACTCGATGGATCTTTAAAAATTTGAAATTGGTGATATACATGGGAAAAAGGGTTACATTGAACATAATGACCATTTCTCCACCGTCTCTGAATCCACTGTATTCGAAACTTCAGTTGATGATGACTGAACGAGAATCTTTGACAGATGACAGTTGTAGAACAAAGTCTTGTCAGGATGCAGTTACTTGCCAAATCCCTAATTTTTTCCTAAATTGCCCCAGGGTGAGGTACTCAATCTAGCGGGATATATATATATATATATATATATATATATATATATATATATATATAGATATATATATATATATATATATATATATATATATATATATATATATATATATATAATATATATATATATATATTATATATATATATATATATTATATATATATATATATATATATATATATATATATATATATATATATATATATATATATATATATATTTCATTTATTTTTTCAAGTCTCTAACTTTTGCCTGGACCGCCCTTTCGGGTATTCAATCCATCGAGACGCTCATTTTTGCCTAAGCCTCCCTTTCGGGTTTTCAACTTAGCGAGCTATTCTATTTTTATTTTTTAGGCGAAGTATTTCTTGACTGCATCTGAATTCACAGGACGAGTGAAATCATCTTCGTCCATAGTTGTAAGCAACAAAGCACCGCTTGAAAAGGCTCTCTTAACAACCTATGGACCTTCATAGTTTGGAGTCCACTTGCCCCTGGAATCGGGCGCGAAAGATAAGACTTTCTTGAGCACGAGGTCACCTTCTCGGAACACACGAGGCTTGACCTTCTTATCAAAGGCTTTCTTCATCCTCTGCTGATACAACTGACCATGACACATGGCAGTTAATCTCTTCTCTTCAATCAAATTTAGTTGGGCATAACGACTCTGAACCCATTCAGCCTCAGTCAACTTGGCTTCCATCAAGACTCTCATTGATGGGATCTCGACCTCTACCGGGAGTACAACCTCCATGCCATATACAAGAGAGAAAGGGGTTACCCCTGTTGAAGTGCGGACATATGTACGATAGCCATGTAAAGTAAATGGCAGCATCTCATGCCAATCTTTGTACGTAACAACCATCTTTTGAATAATCTTCTTAATGTTCTTGTTAGCAGCTTCAACAGCCCCATTCATCTTGGGTCTATAGGGAGAAGAATTATGGTATGCAATCTTGAACTCTCTACACAACTCTTCCATCATCTTGTTGTTCAAGTTAGATCCATTATTAGTAATGATCTTGTCTGGCACACCATAACGGCATATGAGTTGGTTCTTAATAAACTTCACAATAACCTGCCTGGTCACATTCGCATACAATACCGCTTCAACCCACTTGGTGAAGTAATCAATGGCTATGAGAATAAAACGGTGACCGTTCGACGCCTTAGGTTCAATCATGCCAATCATGTTAATTCCCCATGTGGAGAAAGGCCAGGGCGAGGAAATAACATTCAGAAGTGTCGGGGGAACATGAATCTTATCCGCATAAATCTGACACTTATGGCATTTCTTCACATATTTGCAGCAGTCAGACTCCATTGTCAGCCAATAGTAGCCTGCTCTCAACATCTTTTTAACCATAGCGTGTCCATTGGAATGAGTACCAAATGAACCCTTATGGACTTCAATGATCAATAAGTCTGCTTCGTGTCTATCCATGCATCTGAGCAGAACCATGTCAAAATTCCTCTTGTAAAGCACATCACCATTAAGGTAGAAACTGCCAGATAATCTCCTCAAAGTCTTCTTATCTTTAACAGATGCCCCAGGCGGGTAAGTCTGACTTTGGAGAAAACACTTTATATCATAATACCATGGCTTATCATCTTTCACTTCTTCAATTGCAAACACATGAGCTGGTCTATCCAAGCGCATCATAGTAATATTTGGGACTTCATTCCAATACTTCACTACAATCATTGAAGCAAGAGTAGCGAGAGCATCTGCCATCCGATTCTCATCTCGAGGAATATGATGGAAGTCAACCTTAGTAAAGAAAGTTGAAATCCTCCTCGCATAATCCCTATATGGAATGAGGCCAGGCTGATTCGTCTCCCATGCACCCTTAATCTGATTAACAACAAGGGCCGAATCACCATAAACATCAAGATGTTTGATCCTAAGATCAATGCATTCTTCCAAACCCATAATACAAGCCTTACACTCCGCCATATTATTCGTGCATTTGAAAGTTAGTCTTGTTGTAAAAGGAAAATGTGTGCCTTGAGGAGGAATAATTACTTCCCCAATACCATTTCCATACTGATTGACAGCACCATCGAACACCATACCCCATCGGGAACCAGGCTCTGGCCCTTCATCGAGCGTAGGATCGTCACAATCTTTCATCTTTAAATACAGAATCTCCTCATAAGGGAAGTCATATTGCATAGACTGATAATCTTTAATTGGTTGATACGCCAAATGGTCAACCACTATAGTACCTTTAACATATTTTTGAGCTCGATACTCAATATCATACTCAGATAACAACATCTGCCAACGAGCAATTCTCCCAGTTAAAGAAGGCTTCTCAAAGATATACTTGATTGGATCCATTTTGGATATCAACCAAGTCGTATGATTCAACATATACTGGTGTAAGCGCTTAGTAGCCCATGCCAAAGCACAACATGTCTTCTCAAGCATTGAGTACCGAGACTCACAGTCAGTGAACTTTTTACTCAAGTAGTATATTGCATATTATTTCTTTCCTGATTCATCTTGATGACCAAGGACACAACCCATGGAATCATCAAGCACAGTCAAATACATAATCAACGGTCTCCCTTCAACAGGCGGAGACAGAATCGGAGGCTCAGACAAATACTCTTTGATACTATCAAAGGCCTTTTGGCAATCCTCAGTCCAATCATGACGCTGATCTTTCCGGAGGAGCTTGAATATAGGCGCACATGTGGCAGTCATGTGGGATATAAATCTCGAAATGTAATTCAAGCGGCCAAGAAAACCTCGGACTTGCTTCTCAGTTTTGGGTGCAGGCATCTCTTGTATTTCTTTGACCTTGGCAAAATCGACTTCAATACCTCTCTCGCTGATAATAAAGCCCAATAACTTGCCGAAACAGACTCCAAATGTACACTTGTTCGGGTTCAAGCGGAGTTTGTACTTCCTCAAACGCTAGAAAAGCTTCAACAAGTGTTCTACATGTTCAACTTCCGTTTTCGACTTCGCAATCATATCATCAACATACACCTCGATCTCTTTGTGCATCATGTCATGAAACAAGGTAGTCATAGCACGTTGATACATGGCCCCGACGTTCTTCAAATCGAAGGGCATCACCCGATAACAGAATGTTCCCCAAGGTGTGATGAATGTTGTCTTCTCCATATCCTCGGGTGCCATTTTAATCTGATTATAACCGGAAAATCCATCCATAAACAAAAAGACATTGAACTTAGCTGTATTATCTACCAACATATCAATGTGTGGTAGAGGAAAATCATCTTTCGGACTAGCTTTATTCAAGTCACGGTAATCCATGCACATTCGGACTTTTCCATCTTTCTTAGGTGTAGGCACGATATTGGCCACCCATTGAGGATATGTAGAAGTCACCAGAAACCCCGCATCAATTTGCTTCTGAACTTCTTCTTTAATCTTCACTGCCATGTCAGGATGAGTTTTCTGAGTTATTGCTTCACAGGCACACACTCAGGCTTCAACGGCAAGAAATGTTGCACAATATCAATATCTAGACCGGGCATGTCTTCATACGACCGGGAAAAGACGTCGACATATTCTCATAGCAACTCAATCAACCCCTTCTTAACAGACTCTTTAAGGAGTGCCCCAATCTTTACTTCACGAATGCAGTCCTCAGACCCCAAGTTAACTGTTTCCAGATTCTCAAGATGCGGTTGAATGATCTTCTCCTCGTGCTCAAGCAGACGGGTAATCTCGTCAGGAATCTCTTCAACATCATCTTCTTCTGGCTCAAATACAGGGAACTCAAAGTTGGGAGATGGTGTTGGATCATTATGTTCAACGGGTTTGATTAACCTGCATAATGATTTTGAGTATAAAAGAGATTTTAGAATTCAAACAAGGAAAATCATTATGAAGATGAAAAGATTGATTTTATTCTCCTTTTTTAGGGTTTTATGGTGATTGCCAATTTCATGCAAAAAGCAAAAAGGAAAAATAATTTGAGAAAAATAAACATTTAACATGTGATTATTGAATGAATATCATTGTATTAATCAATTATGCCAACAATGTCTTCACTTCTCATTTTGGCATGGAAGAAGGGTTTTTAATCAAAATGAACACATTGCGTCGACTTATGGATAATTGTTGGAACATCCACAGCGACCCAATTATTGCAGATTCCTCCGGGTACGACAAAGTTGCCAAGGTCTTCCTCTTCATCTTCTTCAACGATGGCAGCAGCTTCTTGCTCTTCAACGGTGTGGATGAAACCTCCACTCTGAAACATCCCAAGATCATTGGAAACACCAGAAGAGTACCCTATGCCAGCCCGGGATTTATTATCTTCCAACTTGATCATTTTCCCTAAACCAATAGTTGCACCATGCTCAATGGCCAACTTCGCATCATTATAGGAGACAAATGAAGAAAGTCATTTCCTCGAAGGCTCAGCAATAGACAAGGCTTGGAACGGCGTTCCAACCTCATCCTCAGCATCAATATAGGAGAAGGAAGATAAATGGCTGACCAAGAGAGCCTTCTTTCCCCTATCACCACCAACTTTTTGTTCTTCACGAACATCAACTTTTGGTGCAGGGTGGATGTCACGGCGCCTGCCTCGTGAATCCATGGTCTACCAAGAAAACAGCTATAAGACGGATGAATATCCATGACCTGGAAAGTGATCTGGAAATCACTAGGTCTAATCTTGATCGGGAGTTCTAATTCATCAATCACAGTTTTGCGCAATCCATCAAAAGCTTTGACTACCACTCCACTCTGCCTCATGGGAGGTCCCTGATATGAAAGTTTGGTAAGAGTGGATTTTGGCAATACATTGAGTGGTGACCCTGTGTCCACCAACACATTGGACAAGGAATCATCTTTACAGTTCATGGATATATGTGTAGCACCTCAAATTTGCACCCCCCATTTTGTACGTTCATTTTTCATTTTAAGTCATTAGCATTGCCTTGTCCACTGCATAGCATTGCATTGTCCATTGCCTAGTGCAAGTCATCAGTCAAGACTGGTCAGGAGATTCAGTTGTGCAAGCAAGCAAGTGCATTTCCTATTGAAGAAAAACCCTAGGGTTGGCTCATTGAGTTCATATGACCTAGGGGTCATTTTGAAGTGGTTTGGCCAAAGATTGGATGTTCAGAGATCATCAGTCAAGATGCAATCCATCTGAAACCCTAGAAAGTCAACTAAGGTCAACTGTGCATGAAATCATGGATTTGAAGGTGGGAGATGGTTAGAGAGACCTCATTCATGTCCATATAAGTCTCATTTGATATTTAAAACATCAACAATGAAGAATTTGAGGTCAGATCAAAACTTTCCAAAAATAGTAAGTGACCTATAATTTGAAATTGCCAAAAATGGAAAGGTTTTCTCCTCAAGTTTACATCATCAAGAAAGCTTCAAATGAAATTTTGTCCAACATGAAAGTTGAAGATCTTGTTCTCCCATTTTCAAAAAGTCCAAGAACAAGAATTTCCCATGTATGGTTGGGAAATTATGGATCAATCTTTGCCAAGTCAATTTGAAGTTCAAAAGTGCATAACTTTCACACCATAAGGCCAATTGATGTGGTTCTTTTTGTAACATTTCTATTTTAACATGAGCTATCCAAAACATACATCAAAAACCATGCATCTCCATTACAAAATTTTTGCATTTTTCATTTGAATTTCATTTGAATTTGGAGGGAAAATTGCAATTTGAAAAATAAGCATTGTCCATGCATTCCAACATTGGCATTTGGCTAAAAATGATATTTCAAGGTGAATTAACACATGAACTCGGGTATTGTAGCAATCATTCCATGCACATAAGGTGAATTGACCAAATTTGCATAACACTTGCATTTCACTTAATTCCAATTGCATTGCTTAATCTTAATTAGCAAACATGATTAACAGACCATATATATTGCAAATCATAACAGAAATTAGGGTTAACACATCAAAATCTCAGATCTAGATCCATAATGCATTTTTTCACAAACTTTTTCTCTCAACTTTTCTGCAAAAACTTTGCACAAACCTTGCATTGTTCTTCATTGATTCATCATCCACAAGTGTAATTGAAGTATTTGGAAGCAAGATCCATGAGCTGTCATCGAGATTTGGAACTGTTGAAGCATGAGTTCATCAATGGCAATTGAAGATTCCAGCTAGGTCGTGCATGTTCAACGCTCAAATCTTCATCCATTCATTCATCCAAGAGTTGAAGAACATCTGTTTCTACCTTGCAAGGCTTGAAAGTCACGAATCCACTTCTGCACTCCAATTCAGGTCAGGAATCGAATCTCACAATTCATGCAATTATCATATGCTTTCGGTAGATCTTTGATTGTAGAGTAATTTGAGCTTTGTAGCATTGAATTTCATCAAGAAACAAGAAAGTTATTGTGAATCTAAGTTTGATGCATGGATGTTCTTGTGCTTGAATCTTTAAATGTAATTTGAATTAGAGAAATCCAAGCATAGCATGTTGTTGTACATTGAAAGATGAACACGATGGTATAACTTTTGTTAATTTCTGTGACAAAATGTTCTTGAGCCTGGAAATGATGAAGAACGCGTATGAATATTGCATGAGCCCTAGTTTTTTTCTCCAGGAGCGTGTTTGATCTTTCAGTGTATGTTTTGCATGCGATTCCGTGTTTGTGTGCATGTACTGGTACAACGTGTCCCTAGCGTGGCATTTCGATTGGCTAATATTGATTCTCCTTGCCACCTCACATTAGTGAAACGGTGCGTTTCACATGAAACGCGCCTTGTTTCAAATTGTAACATAGATCGATTCCTGGCTCCAGCAAATCCAATTAGGCCATGTGCATTTTATTTCATCCATGTTCATGCTAGTTCTTCACATGCTTTTTAATTTTTTCTCCATTTTAAAAATTCATAACTTATTGATGGATTGTCCAAATGAGATGAGGTTTTTTGCACTTTGTTCCTTGCCATGTCTACTAATTTTTGATGATTTTTCCAGAAATTGTGCACGCATGGATTTAATATTTGCTTAGGGATTGCTCATACATGTGTTTTCTTGACATGCCTTACCATTTTGATTGTGAAATTATGAGATTTTATCCAACACTCTTGAAATTTTGCATGCTTAAAATAGACACCTTAATGGTCATTTTGGTATAGAGTTTGCATTTTTCCCATTCCTGGTTGATGAGTTATGATGTGATTAATGTAGGTGTGACAATGTGTGTCACACCATTGCTTGCTCAACTTGTAGAATTTATTTTCCATGCCAATTAATCTGATTTTTTGCATGATGCTACTTCTGGATGTTAGGATTGATCATGAGTTTTTGTAGAATTTTTGGATGCATTTCCAATTTGTTTGAGATTTTTTTGCTGATTGGTCATGTTGGGACTTTTTGGGAGTCATGAACTTAGATGATTTGTGAAATGCTTGATGTTTATCCTATAAGCTTGAAATTTTTCACATTGATTCTAGACACTTTGAAGTTAATTGTGGCTTTGGTTTGATACATTTATCATGTGTGGATTCTGTTTTATGCTTGTATGAAGTTGATGCATCTAATTGTACCTTGTTTGAGCTTGTTTGTGCATACCTTGCCTTATGGAATTTATTTGCTATGATTCCACTTGTCCAAATGCCTTGAATTTTGGTGTGATGATCATTTGATGTGTGCTGTTTAGCCATGATTTTTCTTGAGATTTATTGAATCATTTTTGAGTTGATGTGAATTGGTTCATTCTGTTTGCTTCTATGAGTCTTGAACTTGCATGCCTTGCCATGATTGCTTTGTGAAATGATTTTGGTGAATGTTATGGATATGAGACCACTTGTATTTTGTTCTTAATTGGTTTAATTTGATTCATGACAATTTTCATGTTCTGTTTTGAATTATTTCTCCCTCTTTGACCCTAGGCCATGTCCTAGTGGTTAGTGCTTATGTTTGAGTTGTGTTTTCAGGACAAGAAGCATATGGCCTTGAGGAGTTTGATTCATTTGCTCATTTGGATTGATATTTGATTGATGTTGATTAACATTAAGTTGTTTTGTAGGTGGAATAGCTCCTTTGAGTTGAGCTTGTGCTTTGCTTGATGCATTGCTTGTTGTCTGTTTGTATAGTTAACTGTTGACTTTTAGTCTGTCTGTTTGACTTTTTGAGTTGTGTATTGACTGAGGTAGATTGTTTTCAGGTACATTAGTTGCTATAGTTCATTGTGAACTTGCTTTTGCTGTTGCTTGGTTGCTTAACCAATTTGAGGTATAATGTCTCTGACTCCATGTAGTCTGGAAGACCTGGCCTGTTATTTGGTCAGGCACCTGTCTGAAGTCCTCCTTAAGAGGCAATGCTTGTGTTTGTTTATGTTTGTGCCAAGCAGGAAAAGACCTCTATGAGGCAATTGGCAGATAAAAGAGATGTGCAATCCATCTCCTGCTATTCAGTTGAGTCATCCCTTTGCTCACACAACTGGTGTTGACGCATTGTGGATATTAACCCAAGATCTATGTTGAGTCAGTCATAAGTGTAGAAGGGTTCCAACTTTCTGAACCCACACTTTCCTCTGTCTAAAGCTCTCCCAGGCCAGGGATAAAAGCTGTGAAGTCTTATCTTCACTTCCCATTTCATCTGCTTCACCCTAACTCTCAATGTTAGGGTTAAGAGCTAACATCACCTGATTACAGTTGGCTTGTGTTTCACAGCCTAACCCTTGTGTGAGCCCACTTTGTTTGTATATAGTGTGTGCTATTTGTGTGATTGATTGCTTTTGCCTGTGCTGTTTAGGATAGCTTGCTCCCTGTGCAAGTTAGATAGCAACCTTAACTTAGGGATGATATGCATGATAACATCTAGGCTCAAGTCGTAGTCTCCCTAGTTGTGTCTCCCTTTGTATCTGGTTAGGCTAGTCCTTTGTCCCTGCGTAGGGGAACTACGTCGCCCTGATCCTCATACCAGATGAGGTACGTAGGCAGGAGATGAGCTGATCTCTCCAGGCGCCCTTTTGTTTTGTTTGTGTGAGTTGTTTCTCCTTTTCTGGTTGGAGTCCGATGTAAGTCAAGCGATTGGCATTCGGTTTCCAGTTTCTTTGTTGGAGTCTGACATAAGTCCAGCGATTGGCAGTTAGTTTCCAGTGTGGGTGTGTTTTCCTGTTTGTGTGGGGTCTGACGTAAGCCCAGCGATTGGCAGTCGGTTTCCTGTGTGGTTTTGTTTGGCGTGCGTTAGCCGAGCTACGAGTGCTCTGATTCTTCTTTAGTCCGAGAAGATACGTATGCATAGGATGCGACATCCTAACGAGGATGTTTTCCCCTAGTCCGAACTACGTCGACTCTGATGTTTATGCCTGATAGACTACGTAGGCCCAGGATGCGATATCCTGCCGAGTCAGTTTCTTTTGTTTTTGTGTCTCTTTCAGCCAGTGTTTTTTTGTTTGTGAGCAGTGTTTTAGCAACCATATTCCTTCCTTTTGTGCGTGGATCCCGTCGAGTTCGACGGATGCGTAGGGGTGCTAATACCTTCCCTTCGCATAACCGACTCCCGATCCCATTCTCTTTGGTCGCGAGACCATGTCTTTTCCAGGTTTACTTCGAGCGTTTCCTTTCCCTCCTTTGGGATAAATAACGCACGGTGGCGGCTCTGTTGTTTTGTTTTCCCGCCGGTTTTTCGCATAATGCGACAATATGTAAAGCCAAATTGTGGTCTTTTCCCTCCTCGAGAAGATCCTCATCACAGAAGCTCAAATTGTTGCAGGTGGTTATATTTGCAACAATGCTATCAAACTGCTCAATTGTAACATTGTGATCCACGTATGCCACGTCCAACACCCTTTGCATTGCTTCACGGCGTGGCTTTGAATTCATCAGCAAAGATAGGACAGATATCGTTGATGGAGTTTGTAGCAACTGATCCACAATATTATACTCACTCCTCTTGATGAGCCTCAGTATCTCATCACCATCCTCTTTCAAAATGCCAGACTGGCCAACCAGGATAGGAGTATTATTGGATTTAACAACAACAGGGTCAACACCCTTCACAACAGGAACGGGCTGATTAGAAGAAGAAGTCCCCACAGGATCGGCAGGACTGACAACACCTTTCCTTACAATGTCTTCGTGGGATTTCGGCTGAGCCGAGAAAACACGACCACTACTGGTCATTCCACTGACATCTGAAATTTTTACTACAGAAGTTGAGGGCAACGACACCTCCTTTCCATCTTCTAACATAACAGCGTTATAACGGTACAGGACCGCTTTATCTGATACATACGGGACAGGACCCGCTGACTTAATCACAAGAGCCGGTGATACCTTCTTCTTGCTGCCATCATACTTGATAATAACAGGATCAGGAATTTTAAACACAGGAGTAATAACATCAACTTCGTCCTCATTACGATTCTGAAGTATCTCAATCATCCCTTGATCTAGCATCTCTTGGATGTCCTTTCTCACTTGATGGCATCCTCTATCATTGATAGTGCACACCTGGCACCTATCATGATCATGCTCATAATGGTTGTGTTTACACAATAGCTTATGCATCTCCACTAAGGACTGCCTTATGATGTTCACATAAAGGACTTTGTACTTGCCAGGGCATCCCTGAACCATATTAACAGCTGCCTTCCCATGATCGGGCAATGGGTTCTTCTTCACATTTGGGCCTACGTCTTCAAAGAACAGTATCCCACTCCTCACGAGGTCTTGCACCTTGGTCTTCAAAGGAAAACAATTCTCCACATCATGTCCGGGCGCACCAGAATGATACACACAATGAAGTTCAGGCTTGTACCACCATTGGGGATTGGCTGGCACAGTAGGAGGATCACGAGGAGTTATCAGCTTCCTATCGATTAAGGAAGGATAAAGCTCAGC
Organism: Lathyrus oleraceus; assembly: GCF_024323335.1. NCBI lineage: Eukaryota > Viridiplantae > Streptophyta > Magnoliopsida > Fabales > Fabaceae > Lathyrus > Lathyrus oleraceus. Next base: position 311,819,905 of record NC_066580.1, read on the forward strand.
ATAAGTCATCGAAATTGGGTCAAAAGTCACCCTCTTCCTTTCATAGTTGTTGGTGCTGGTGTTGTTATTGTTGCGAGACTGGTAAGCCTGTTGTTGTTGACGATGTTGTTGTTGTGGTTGTTGTTGAACTTCTCTAAAAGCAGGTGCTATATGAGCCACCTGGTGCTGGTTAACAGTTGGACGGACTTCTCTCCTCTTCACAGAGGGCCTTCTTTTAACATGGAAAGACACAACATGAGTCTCCCCTTCCTTCTTCCTAGCAAATCCTCCATATTTCTTTGCTGAGGAACCATCATCACGAGATAAACGTCCTTCACGGACCCCTTCTTCTAGACTCATCCCCATATTCACCATTTCGGTGAAGTTCGAGGGAGCACTAGCGATCATGCGCTCGTAATAGAAAGAGCTCAAAGTCTTCAAGAAGATCTTTGTCATCTCCTTCTCTTCCAAGGGTGGCTCTATCTGAGCTGCCAGTTCTCGCCACCTCTGGGCGTATTCCTTGAAGGTCTCCTTGTCTTTCTGGGACATTGCCCTCAATTGGTCCCTGTCCGGAGCCATATCCATATTATATTTATACTGCTCCACAAAGGCCTCGCCTAGATCGTTGAAAGTGCGGATGCTTGCACTCTCCAACCCCATATACCACCGGAGCGCAGCACCTGTCAGTCTATCCTGAAAGTAGTGAATCAGCAGTTGATCATTGTCAGTTTGTGTTGACATCTTGCGAGCATACATCACAAGATGGCTGAGTGGACATGTATTTCCCTTGTACTTCTCAAAGTCAGGAACTTTGAATTTAACAGGGATCTTAACGTTGGGCACCAAGCACAACTCAGCAGCACTTTTCCCAAAGAGGTCCTTACCCGTCAAAGTCTTCAGTTCCTTGCGCAGCTCAAATAATTGATCTTTCATTTCATCCATTTTCTCATATACGTCTGGTCCCTCAGATGGCTCGGAATGATAAATGGTGTCTTCTACACGTGGGAGGGTGTGCATAACGGAAGGTGGCACAGACAGGACCGGGCTAGATGCCGGCATAGAAGAAAGAGTAGGGAAAAACCCTCTAGCATGAAATTAGATGGCATTCCCCAAGGAAATCCAGCTGGCATAGTAGGAGCGAAGTGGGTTGTAGCAGCAGGCACCGTTGAAGTAGCCACTTCGGAAATGACAGTCCTCGGGGGAGGAGTTGCAGGAGTTGGTGAAGCTTGACTTTGCGTGGCTAGAACTGACTCCATCATGGCAGTCAGTCTAGTGATCTCTTCCTTTAGGTCCCTGTTCTCTTGCTCGAGGTGTTCCATTATCTTCGGATGATTTGCTCTGGTGTTATACCGGTGCGCCAGCTTGTCTTCAAAATAAATGAAGAGCAAAGAGTTAGACCACTGATCAAGAGCTCAGAACAAAACCTGCTTATGCATATGATGCATGCAATGCTTGTGCACATGATTTGTTTTTATCAGAGGAACTTTATAGAGATCTATTTGCAAACATTTGAAAATATTGAACATATATGGAATACTCATAGCAATATAATATTTGGAAACTTTTTACACCAAAGAAGTAGTACAGTCTTGGTAACCAAATACAATACAAGATAAAAGGAGAATAAACATCCTATGGAGCCCTAGAAGCAATCGTCCAAAGCCTTCGAGATCGAAAGATAAGTAGCACGAAGCCTCTTCACCTCTCTCTCATAAGCTGCTTCCATGTCGGCCTTCTCCTTGGCAAGCTGATCATACCTCCTCTTCCAAAACCTAGATGAGTGAGGAAGGAGAGAAGTAACCACATCATCAGGCTCATCAATAACCTGATGTTCCAGAAACTCTATCACTGCATCCTTTTCCTTGAGCTGCTGAAGAAGCTCCTCACGCTCACGAACCCATGCACGCGAGATCTTCGTCTCTCAACTCCTCTACTCCTTGATTAGGGAGGGTTGAAGGCCCAACCATAACCATAGGGGTAGGTCTTGGATAATCATAAGGCATGCGGTACTCAAGAGCTCTCTTCTTCACCCAAGCGATGTAAGGTTCCAAAGCGACACAATTCTTCGGACTAAGCTCACTCCTCTCTTTCCTATGAACCTTGCGCCAAGCGTGGACCATCCTATCCTTCAAGTTTTGAGGATCTTTACCCTCTTGAAAGAACAAGCCTTCCAATGAAATGTTGTTAGGTTTATCCTTTAAGGGGAACCCAAGCTGACGGCGAGCTAAAGCAGGGTTGTAGTTAGTTCCACCACATGTACCAAGAAGAGGTACATTGGAGAACTCGCCACAAGAATCGATAATCTGAACGCCATCATAAACACAATTATACCAAGAGATATCATCATTAGTGAGAGACATAAGTCTCGCGGACCACCGTAGACATCCCTTGTTCTCCTTGAAGGCAAGCGTCTGAGGCAAGTGTGAAATAAACCACTTGTACAACAGAGGCAGAGAGCATACAATGGGACCGCCACCCTTTGCATTCCTCATGTGCAAAGATAAATAAGTGTCACCCAATAGAGTCGGAATGGGATTAAGAGAAAAGAAAATTCTAATAGCGTTCACATCCACAAAGTTGTCGATGTTAGGAAATAACACTAGCCCATAGATGAGGAGTACAAATATGGCTTCAAAAGCTTCCTTACTCATGGCCTTCCCAAACAAAGTAGCTTTGGCAATCAGAAAATTGGACGGGAGACCTTGAATTCCACCTTTAGTAGTCATATGGGCAACAATGTCAGATACATCTACATGAAGTATGTCAGCAATCTCTTGAGAAGACGGAATCTTCTCCAAGCCACTGAACGGCAACTGGTCCAGAATAGGTATACCCACATGATAAGCATACTTCTCAAGTGTAGGAAAAAGCTGGAAATTCAAAAAAGTGAAGCACCGATACAGAGGATCGTAGAATTGCAGCAATACACTCATCAGACCCTGATCCACCTTGGTAGAAAGAATAGACAAAAGCTTCCTATGGCGAGCTTTGAACTCCGAAGGTTCTAATACATAATATGCCAAACTCCTTAACCTTTCAAGCCAGGTTATCTGAAACTGTACTTCTTTGTATTCCTTCTTTGCTTATCCATGTCTGAAAATTTGCAAATAAACCTCTTAAGTTCCTTGAAAAATCTTTATTGTTGATGGCATGAATGCGGATGAATGCATGAATGCACGAATGCAACAAACACACTCAAGGATCAAGCAAGTCACACCACACAAAGGTCACGGGATGGCTCAAGTCATCGTTAATATCAATCATCCATTTTGGTGGATTATGGTTTACACCTTATCAACACCCAAGTTCCATTGATATTGAGGATATACGAGAACGGATCAACCGCGAATCACAGGTTTGTTGTAAGTCACAAGCATGGAGTCTTGGTTAAGAACCACCCAAAAGGAGTGTACTATGGTTAAACTTGACGATCATGTTCTAAAAAAGGTTCCCATAGTCATCATCCCATCTTTCAGATATTATCGGATAAAACGACTACTCGTCCTCCAAAAATATTCTCAAGAGAAACTCTTATGAGTGTAGTATCGTGTAACAATCGCCTCAAGTCTTACACTTGAACGACCTTCGCACTACATCCTAAAATAGACCAAGAGGGGCTAGGTATCTAAGGTCCTTGGCTTCTAGGGTTCCTATTGGAAAAAGTAATGCCTAACCACGACTGCTCGTGTGACATTATTGATCCTAATAAAAACCTCCACCAAGTGAATGGACTTGCAAGTTAACTTGTTAAGAAATAACTCCACACAAGTCAACAAGACTATGCCATTCTCCTATCATAAGTGCACTCGAGTTCGGGTATAGAACTCATCTCACAAGGAACCACCAAGCATACAAGCAATTAATATATCAAGCAATTCATACATTACAAACAATACAGTCATCCCAAATTTGCACAAAAATATGTCACGAATAAACAGACAACGCACATAAGCAAAAAGTAGGCTACACCCACGGGGATTGTGATTTCTCCCCAGCAGAGTCGCCACTTTTCTGTAGTAGGGTTTACGTTACTTTAAGGTTTATTGACTAAACCAAAAGTCAACATACAATTTGAGTCGCCACCGCACATTTATTTGTCCAAAGGAAAGGCTAAAAAGCGAACAAAAGCCAAGGTAAGAAGTTTTTCAAATCAAAAACTAATAAAAATTTCAGAGATCTAGGTAAGGGGGTTGGTTAGGAAATGGGAAGGTTTTGCGCACCCAAAACATCCTTAGTACTCTAAGGGAACCCTTTTTGAAAATATGTGTTTTAGGTTGGTATTTGTGAAAATATTTGTGCAAAAAAAGATTGGGGGGATGAGAAGAGAATAGATTATATTTACAAGTTTGTTGTTTGAATGGATGAACCCATTGCCTACGTACCATCACAAAGAAGGATCAAAACCTCGTAGTTCGGGGTAAAAATCTCAAAGATTGGTGAATTGATTTGGTCAAAAGCCTTAAGGTCTTTTGTTATCAAAGGGAGAAATCTCAACCTAAACCAACAATCCACCATGTGAAGAAGGCTTCAACATGCTAGTGAGGGGTTAACCCTATAATAAGCATGGAAGACTTATAATCCAATCACTAAGGATGAGGTGAGATTTACATCAACCACTACGATAACTCAAACCTATGGCAAATGTTTTTGAAAAGATTTTAACAAATGGCCATTGGAACCACAAAACAACTTAAAATGGGTTGTATTCGCAAGTTAGACTTATTTACAAAATGAGGTCAAAGTTGGATTAAAGTTTATTCACAATGAGTATTTATGAAAAGAGTTTTGAAAAGTCAAAGGCTTAAGGCCTAGGTTTCTAATTTGAAACAAAGTCAAAGCTTTGAAAATGGTTTTTGGCTTGGTTAAAGTGGGGAGAAGAAGAGAAGGGCTAGTCCTAAAGCATACAAAGATAAAAGGGGAAAGATAAACCCTTGGAGTTCCTTTTCTAGAAGTCATAAAGATGACTCAAGATGCTCCTTTCCTTTGGACTTAGCACACAAACAAGCAATCAGACAAATTGAATTCAAGCTCCTAGGATCTCCATTTGGCTTGTCTCTTAATTTGGCTACTCATGACAATGGTCCTCTTTTCACAATCTCAAGGTAGGATCCCTATCACACAAAAGCAAACATTAAAAAGTTCACAAAACACAATAAGGGGAATAGACAAAGAATAAGTTTGGATGGGAAGTCCTTGAAGATCAATTTTGAAATTTAGCATTCAAAAGGCATGAGGCCTAGTTGCTCTTCAACAAGTTTTGCATTCTAAAGGCATGAGACCTAGTTGCTCTTGAACTCCTTTAAGCATAGGTAAGTCCTAATTCTAAGTCCTTTCTCCCTTTTGAATTTGGTTCACACAAAGCAAACACAATATTACAATATACAATAATAGGCTCAAATGAGCAAAAGGAAAATGACATAAACATAAAATATATGCTCAAATGAGCAAAAGGAAAATCAATATGAATAAATGAGCAAGACATAATTGCTATTAAAAGTAAATGGCAAGAAAATTAAATGCTCAAATTAAAGTTAGTATATAGTGGAGGTTATCTTAGTTTGTCATAAGACAATGTAGCGTTATGTTAAGCAATCGTAAGTGGACTAATGTATTAGTCACACCTATCTGAGGCCGGTCAATAAAAATATAGGCAAATAAACCCAAGTTAGAGATCATGATTAGTAAGCCAAACTCCATAAACTTGTCATGCCAAAACAAAAGGGGAAGGGCCTTGTATTGTCTTTAGGTTATTTGCTTGACCAAGAAGCAACCTATCTTGGACACAAAACAACTCACTTGATCATGGATGAAGTTGAGTTTGGTTTGAATCAAAGAAGGTTGAAGCTCTCATTTGTCAAGACCAGCCATAAGAACTTAACTCATTGGCCATTGATGGAAAGAATGGGATGAAGATAAAAGGGAATGGAAAAGGAAACAAGTATCAAACCCAATTGACCAAATGTGAATCAAAACCAACATCAATCAACACCAAATAGAAAAGGAATGAAGGTTGCAAGTCAATAAGTCAACAATAATTTTTTGGTGTTTTTTGAATTAAAATAAAATGCAAATAAAAAATCAACAAGTAAGGTCAAACCTCAAATTCAATTCAAATCAACTTCAACAAGTCCAATTAAATTCTCATAGGTTCAACATGGTCAAACAAGCTTTGACTAATTTTCTCAACAATTTTGGAAATCGGAAAGTATTTAAAAACAATTAAAAACACAAAAAAATAACACAATATGAACTAAAATCTCAAATAAATATCAAATCAAATAAGAAATTAATGAGATTATTTTTCATTGACTTATCATAATCCATAGGTGCTAGGAAAATATTTTTGGATTTTTCAAAAGTCAGAAAGTATTTTAAAATGAATTAAAACTATTAAAAAACTAAATAATTCACAAAAAATATTAAATGAAGTCACAAAAATAATTAAAAATCAAAATATGAAACTAGATTTTTGAGGAAAAATTTTGGAATTGGTCTCATATTTTTGACTTCAAATAAATTTTTTATGAATTTTTGAAAATCAAATGAATTAATTGAAAATAAAAGAAAATAGAAATAAATGAAAAATGTGCAGCCACAGGATGGACTTCATTAATTGACGTGGCAAGGAGAAATGGTCCAGATCATGAGTAACACGGTACAACCAAGTCAAACGCGCCACAATGGATGAATGAGATTAGAACGTGGCATTCAGATCTAAGGGCCAGGAAGTAAGACACGTTGATGGTGGTGGTGGAAACCACCGTCTTCTCCGGCGAGCCAACAGAATCCGGCCACCAGTTGCAGAGAAAAAAGTTTAACAAAAATGGAAAGTAAGGACATGAAATGAAGCTCGTGTGGTGGAGATCACCACTGTATCCATGGATCTTCCTCACTCTTCCTATATTGAGAGAAATGTGAAGTGGAAGATCATGGTGTACCAACTGTAAATGCATGAAATGGAAAATTGAAACCACCACTGGCTTGCCTCAAGTGTGAGGACTTCAGAAAAAGTTTGAAGATGGAGCTAAAGTTCTAGATCCAAAAAGTTTGAAGGTATACCACTGGCTTGCCTCAAGTGCTAAACCACCACTGGCTACTTTGAATTGCAAGTTCTAGATCCAAAAAGTTTGAAGGTATACCTCTGAATTGGAGCACTTCAGACAACGATTTCTTCAGGATCTTGACTCCTCTTTTCTCTAGGGATGCAGTGGAAATGAAAGGTTAAGGAATTGAGCTTTGAAGATCAACTAATGATGTTGAATTTCAAGCTCGAAAGTGAGAAAAAATTCTGAAAAATTCCTTTGGTATGGCTATGGTTTCAATGCTGCAGCGTTTCAGATCTCCAAAAGGTTGATGAATGAATGAGAAGGAGTGTTTATTTATAGCTGAAATTGGTTGTGCATCATGCTTCCCTCGTGTGCATGGCATTTGAAATTTGATATGTATAGGCCTGTACAGGCGTATGGAAGGCCCAATGATGGGTGCAAAATCTTGCTTAGTTCATTTGGAATGGATTGGGATGTGTACATGTAGTGGGATTAGCTTGCATACCAAGTGAAATTCTGGTATCAGATATAAGATGTCGAAGGTAATGTTACGACACTGATATCTGCTAACACACAATGGATAAAATAAACAGAATGGTAAAGCGAATAACACAAGCAATTGTTAACCCAGATCGGTGCAACTCACCTACGTCTGGGGGCTATCAAGCCAGGAAGGAAATTCACTAAAATAGAATTAGTTCAAAGACTATCCGTACACTTCAACAAGTTACAGTCTTTCTCTCCTAATCTCTACCCGTGCAACTTCTACCTAAGCACTCTTAGATATGAGATCCCACTCACTTCCCTTACAATCACACACCAGTGATCTTAAACAACAATCCCTTATGAAAAGAAAATACTTTTCAATTACAAACTCTTGATTTTACTTCACAGTTTCAATCAAGAAGACACACTCTTGATCTTGCTTCACAGCTTTGATCAAGAAGACACACACTTGATCTTGCTTCACAGCTTTGATCAAGTGGACACACACTCTTGCTTAACAGCTTTAGAGTGACAAATTACAACCACAAATCAGTCCAATTCAATCATCAATGGATGATTTGAATGACCTACAAGTCTTACGAATAAACAGACACAAACCCTAGCTCTCTCTCTCTATTTCGCTCAGTCTTGGTTGTGTGTTCAAACAGGTTTTCTAAGTCCCTTTTTATAGAAGCATTGGACATCATGAAAACCCTAAATATATTTTCCAATCAAATCTTTTTATAACAGCTGTAGAGATCTCCTTGGAAAATAAGCAAATCTGGTTGTAATCCATGATTGAATGCGCCAGCTAGCCATATCTTCAATCATCCAATGATTGTCATTAATTGTGCAATCACAAAACACCAGACATTCATACTGAATGTTCTGTGCACAGGATGTCATGACATCGGGTCTGACATCCTGGAAAAATCCCGCATAATCCAATTTCCTTTTATAGCAGGTACAGCCATATCAGATATCATGACATTGTGTATGTCATCTGAAACAATCCTGCATGAACATGTCTTCCATATAAGCTCCAGCAGGTACAACCAATATCAGAAGTCTTGTCATTGTATGTGGCATTCTGAAACAATCCTTCTTGCACATGTTCTTTAAATCCAACAGGTACATAGGATATCTCATGTTAAGACATCACACATGACATCTTGTGAACACTCTTTGTTTTACCAAAATTGCTGCCAACACTTAGAATCAACAAACTCCCCCTTTGGCAAATTTGGCTAAAACATATATTTGTCCTTTTTGTTCACAAGGCTAACTATCAGCAGTTAAACAACATAACAGAAGTTTAATCAACAGCAGAAGCAAAATAATTACTAGCTATGGCTACTAGTAATACACACATGCACAAGGGTACTTCTCCTCCCCCTAAATCTGTGCAACAATCAACAGAATTACTAGTTATGGATGCAACTAGTAAGACACACAAATGCACATTGCACAAGGGTACTTCTTCTCCCCCTAAATTTGTGCATGTAACAACCATAACAGCTACTGAACTCCAGTACCTGTACCAGCCAGAATGTCATACTGACATTTGCTACAACATCAGCACCTGCGCACCATATCAGACATCCTCTTTGACATCTGCAAACAGAACAACAGAAACATTATGTTTTAACACCTGTGCACTTCTTCCAAAAATAGTTGTCCTTCTGTCCAGCCACATACAACTTCCATATCAGCACTTCTCCCCCTTTTTAGTCAAAATTGACCAAAGGTTACCAATTAGACAAAATAAATGTCTATTAGCCTAGCAGAGAATGTTAGAACAGATGTTATAACATTAAGCATGTTAAAACAAAAAGTCAGGAAGTACACACCATCATTAAACACAGCTGTGATAGCTGGAATAATGAACAAATCCAAGAAACTCATTAAGAGCCCTAAATATTACATAACAGGCATCAAGAGGACTGCCACAAAATACAAAAACAAAAACCAATCAAGACAACAGCCTTCCAAACAGCAGCCCAGCTTCCACCACACCTCCCAGTCTTCAATTCAGGCAGGAACCATTAATCAAAAGAGGAAGTATCACCTTCACCTTCATCTTCATCTTCTGAACACTCAGAGCTTCCAGAGCAGCCACTGGATTGTGCTTTTCCATCTGAGTCCTTACCATCCTTTTCTAACTCTTCTTTTTCCAGGTTACAAATAAGAGCTTCCAAAGCTTCTTTTCTTGCCTTTTCCACCTTCATACCCTTCTCCAATTCCTTGCAGGTATCTTTCAATTGATCAATTAGGCTTCCTTGAGATGTAGGCTCTCTTCTGACTGATGTCATAACAACATCATTTATATGACTTCCCTCAAACAGCTTATAATGAATGGATAGAGGGGTTTTTCTCCTGCTTGGCATGTCATTAGTATTGAGTATGCCTGGTTGTTGGCTAAGGATAATGCCACACATAAGGGAAGGGAATGCAATAGGTAACTTCACAGCATTTGTAGAAGCATGTCTGATGGTTTGATCAAATATGAATTTCCCAAAATCATAGTTTATCTTGGTTCCAATTGCATGAATGATCCTTCCCAGGGCAATGGAGATGGTAGAGACATGATTAGTAGGTACCGAATTTGCTGAACCAATCTTATGCAGAATGGCATATTGCACATTGAGCTTACTAGCTGATAGGTGTTTCCTACTAGGCCATTCCTTAACTTGGCCAGCTGTAATAATTCTACAGACCTCATTGTCTGTGGTCTCTAGATCTACTCCTCCATCAGTTCCTCTCCCTAGGAACTTGTTGATGATAGTAGGTGAAAGTTTCACACACTTACCCCTTACAAAAACTTTGCAGTCCTCCCTGCTGCTTCTTTCATATGTCTCCTCAGGGATGTTCACAATGAATTCTTTGACTAACCCCTCATAGCACTGAGGTAGAGCAGTCATAGTTTTCATAAGACCAACTGTCTTAATTAACTCCATGACTTCCTTTACTTCACTTGCTTCTTTTCCCAATTCTCTTTCAACTGCTACCCTTCTTTGAGTCACAAACTTCCATTTGGCAGCACCACCTTCCACGTGAAACGAGATATTGTCAAGATGAACAGCAGCCACTTTGTTTGGAGACTTCTTTACAGGCTTCCTTTTAACAGGGGAAATGTCTGAGACATCATATTCGACATCCTCATCAGATTCAGAACTCTCACTTTCCTTCATCTTCCTGACCTCTACTTTACTCCAAGTCTTAGAGGGACCTATACCAGCAACCCTTTTCTCTTTCCTACCTGTCCTTATCTCAGTCATACTCTTCCTTTTTCACAGTCTATTAGCTACACTTGTTTTCACAAGATTGACCAATATGTCATCTTCTTCCTCAGACCCTTCTTCCTCAATGTCCTGAGCAGTATCAGGGGACATACTAGGTAAGTTTTTTCCAAGAGAACATAGTCCCTCAGCAGCTACTTCCTTTTCTGTTTTAGATGAGTCATCATCTTTCTCAGCTTGGGTTTCCACCTCAAGTGAGGGGTCCCTTCTGGACATAGGGGTACAAATGTCCTTATCTTCATGCTCTTCATTCAGTATCCTAGTAACTAGGTTTCTTATGATGCGATCAGTAGAGTGCATGTCCTCTTTATCAGGCGATTTTTCAGGAGTGTTACCTTGCTTAGCTCTAGCCATGGAAGGGGAGCTTGGAATGTTACCTGGTATCATACGCAGAGGAGTCACGTCCATCAAATCTTCATCTAAAAATTCCATGGAGGAAGTTCTAGTATGAAAGGATTTTGAGCTAGATGTTGACGGATGTTGAGACATGTTGTTGAACTTTTGAGAAAACTTTCTTTGCCCTAGCAGAGGTTCTTTGAGAAGTTTGATGAAGATGGAAAGAATTGTGTTCAGGCAGAGTGTGCAAATGAAATAGATGTTATTTCCAATACTAGGAGATGATTCATTATTAATGTCGCTTTTTCTTTTCATTGGGCAGACAATATTTTTGTTACCTTTTCCACTTCTCATTAATTGCCATATTTTCTCAAGAAACCAATCCCCTAATTTTCCCTTTTCATATTTCAGTTGAACAACATACCAATCCCTTGCAGTCCTGTTGGTTAGTTGCATTTCATGCTGTAGAACTATGAGTTTGTTTTCAACATATTTTCTACATGAGTGATGAAAGCAAGTGATGTACTTGGTCCAGCTGTGCTGAATATGTTCTTTGGACAAAGGTGTACCATCCAGGTTGTCATAATATAATGTCATAACATCGAGTGTGACATTGTATATAATTATCAATAATTTCATCCAACTTGGTTGAGCATTGTTGCTTTCATCTGATATTTTCTCAATTTCCTTTGCACTCATAGTCCCTTGTGTCTCAGCAAAGCTCTTACTACCTTCAGACTTCATACCACTAGTCATATGTTCAGGTGTTTGGGCCATCATGACCTTTTCTTCCTTGAGGTTAGGTCTTAGCATCCTTATTTGACACTTTTCCTTTCCCTTGATGATTCTTCTTGCAACTGTACTCATCTTAGATGGGTTATCCATTTGAGAGCTCCACATGTAGCAGTTGTTGTTGGTCCTTATTCCTTTCATAATTACTTCACTGTCTTTGTTCACAATCAGACATTCAGTTTTAGTGAAGATGATATTCAGACCTTGATCCCTTAGCTGACTGATGCTTATTAGATTTGAAGTCAAGCCCTTGACCAGTAGAATATTTTCAAGTTTAGGAGCTCCAGGACACTCAAGCTTGCCTATCCCCTTTATTTCACCTTTAGCTCCATCACCAAAGGTTACATAACTTAAGTCATGAGGGTGAAGATCAGTTATCAAGTCTGAGTTCCCAATCATGTATAGAGCATCCACTATCAAAATACCACTCTTCTTTGTGAGCCATTAGACTTGTAACATTAGTCTTAGGAACCCATTGCTTCTTGTTGATAGGCCTGTGATGTTTGGGTTTGGGTTGATAGTGAGTCTATTGATGAACATGGCTAGGATAACCATACAACTTATAACAGGAAGACCTAGAGTGTCCAGATTTCCCACAGTATTGACATCTCCATCTTTGGTGTTTTCCATCCTGCTGTTTTCTCTTCTGATGATGTTAATGAAAGGAGGTAGGGTAACCATACAACTTATAGCAGAAGGGCCTTGAGTGTCCAAATTTCCCACAGTAATGACATCTCCATCTTTGGTGTTTGTCTTTCTGCTGTTCTTTCTTCTGATGGTGTGACATATGATGTGACATCTTGGAACTGCTCTTACTATTGCTGCATTTAGGTTTAGCTTGAGGTTTGTAGCCAGTGTAACTACTTTCAGTCTTAGTTTTATGGTACCCTATTCCAGATTTGACTCCTGTGACTTGTCCAGTTTGAAGAATCTTGTCTAAGGAGTCAGATCCATTGTTCAGCATCCTTACATACTTGGTTGTCTCTTCTAGTTTTGAGTTTAAGAGCACAACTTCAGTTTTTAGCTTGAAGATGGTTTCCACATGTTCTGCTTTTTCTTTCTCCAGTTGAACTATCTTCTGGCTCTCAACTTGTTGATCTTCATCTAGCTTGACCTTTAGAGCCACAGCTTCTGTTTTCAATTTGGAGATGGTTTCCAAGTATTCTACCTTCTCATTCTCAAGTTGAGTTATGTCTTTCTCCTGGTTTAAAGACTGCTTGTTTAGCTCTACACTTTTCTGACACAGCTCTTTGTAGGTAGAGGCCAATTCCTCAAAGGTTACTTCACCATCACTTGAGTCTTTATCAGATCCCCATCTTCCTGTCAAAGCAGTCACAAGATTTGCAGCCTCCTCTGTATCACTCTCATCTGACCAGGTGGCAGCAAGACTCATCTTCTGCTTCTTGAGGTAGGTACCACATTCTGTTCTAATGTGTCCATACCCATCACATTCATAGCACTTTACTTCTTTTCCTTCTTTGGGCTTTTCTTCTGACCTTACTCTTCTTTCATTGCTGATGTCAGATGAGATGTTTTTGACATTTGCCTTGGATCTGACATCCATTTTCTTTAACAATCTGTTAAACTATCTCCCCAGCATTGCAACTTCATTGGCCCACTCTTTATCCACATCTTGACTGTTTTCCTCTTCTGTGTTGGATACAAAGGCAATGCTCTTGGTTTTCTTTTCAGTTCCCTCAATCAATCCCATCTCAAAGGTTTGGAGGGAGCCAATTAGCTCATCTACCCTCATGTTGGAGATGTCTTGAGACTCTTCTATGGCAGTCACCTTCATTGCAAATCTCTTAGGGAGTGACCTGAGTATTTTTCTTACCAACTTTTCATCTGTCATTTTCTCTCCCAGGGCTCCTGAAGCATTAGCAATCTCAAGGATACTCATGTGAAATTCATGAATGTTTTCATCTTCTTTCATCCTTAAGTTTTCAAACTTGGAGGTGAGCAGCTGAAGTCTAGACATCTTTACCCTAGAGGTGCCTTCATGAGTGACCTTGAGAATGTCCCAAGCATCTCTGGCCACTTCACAGTTATTTACCAGCCTGAAAATATTCTTGTCTACCCCATTGAATATTGCATTCAAGGCTTTAGAGTTTCCAAGAGCAAGATCATCCTCCTCCTTGGACCATTGTTCTTCAGGCTTCTTCTCAGTGGTGCCTTCTCCTTCTTTAGTAATGACAGGATGCACCCAACCTGTTAGCACAGCTTTCCAAGCCTTGTTATCAAGGGATTTCAGAAACGCTACCATTCTAGGTTTCCAATAGTCATAGTTAGAACCATCCAAAATTGGTGGCCTATGAACAGATCCTCCATCTCTCTCCATTGTACCAGAAAGTATTGCCCCTAGATCTCACCCAGAACCAGAGCAGGATGCCTGCTCTGATACCAATTGAAATTCTGGTATCAGATATAAGATGTCGAAGGTAATGTTACGACACTGATATCTGCTAACACACAATGGATAAATTAAACAGAATGGTAAAGCGAATAACACAAGCAATTGTTAACCCAGTTCGGTGCAACTCACCTACGTCTGGGGGCTACCAAGCCAGGAAGGAAATTCACTAAAATAGAATTAGTTCAAAGACTATCCGTACACTTCAACAAGTTACAGTCTTTCTCACCTAATCTCTACCCGTGCAACTTCTACCTAAGCACTCTTAGATATGAGATCCCACTCACTTCCCTTACAATCACACACCAGTGATCTTAAACAACAATCCCTTGTGAAAAGAAAATACTTTTCAATTACAAACTCTTGATTTTACTTCACAGTTTCAATCAAGAAGACACACTCTTGATCTTGCTTCACAGCTTTGATCAAGAAGACACACACTTGATCTTGCTTCACAGCTTTGATCAAGTGGACACACACTCTTGCTTAACAGCTTTAGAGTGACAAATTACAACCACAAATCAGTCTAATTCAATCATCAATGGATGACTTGAATGACCTACAAGTCTTACGAATAAACAAACACAAACCCTAGCTCTCTCTCTCTATTTCGCTCAGTCTTGGTTGTGTGTTCAAACAGGTTTTCTAAGTCCCTTTTTATAGAAGCATTGGACATCATGAAAACCCTAAATATATTTTCCAATCAAATCTTTTTATAACAGCTGTAGAGATCTCCTTGGAAAATAAGCAAATCTGGTTGTAATCCATGATTGAATGCGCCAGCTAGCCATATCTTCAATCATCCAATGATTGTCATTAATTGTGCAATCACAAAACACCAGACATTCATACTGAATGTTCTGTGCACAGGATGTCATGACATCGGGTCTGACATCCTGGAAAAATCCCGCATAATCCAATTTCCTTTTATAGCAGGTACAGCCATATCAGATATCATGACATTGTGTATGTCATCTGAAATAATCCTGCATGAACATGTCTTCCATATAAGCTCCAGCAGGTACAACCAATATCAGAAGCCTTGTCATTGTATGTGGCATTCTGAAACAATCCTTCTTGCACATGTTCTTTAACTCCAACAGGTACATAGGATATCTCATGTTAAGACATCACACATGACATCTTGTGAATACTCTTTGTTTTACCAAAATTGCTGCCAACACTTAGAATCAACACCGAGTTATAACATGAAATGCCAAAATGCACATAAATGAAGAGTTCTTCGAAACTCCCAAATGGTAAGTCAAAAAAAGTTATGTGAGTAATGGTTGGAAAGCCCTTGAAATAAGGAACAAAAGTCATGTTGGGAAAAAATTCAGTTGGGCAAAAATTCATTTGGCATTTGGAAATTAATGAAAACTCGCTGTGAAAATCCAAGTAAAAAACATCTTTAAGTCACCTTTGAAAATTTTCACCAAAAGTAAGCCTAATCAAACCCCTCTGTTTTCATGATGCAAGCTTCAAATGGAAAACCTCTTACATCAAAGTTGTAGATATTTTCAAGGTGATCAATTTAGACTCAAAGTTTGCATCATTTTGATTTTCTATGACAAAGTTATGGGCATTTGAAGTTGGGTACTTTTTCAAATTCATTGAATTAGGTCCAAGATGGCCTATAATATTTTGTATTATCACATGTATTTATTTTAGGATTATGAAATTTTTTCAAACATAACATTTGAATTAGACATCTCAGTCTTTCCAATGCATTTGGTCTCACCTCAAAATCTTAAAAATTAAGGAAGTTATGCCCTTGGTAAGTTGACCCAAAATTAGGGTTTCAGTCAAAATGACCTATAATGTTTTGAAATGAATAATGACCTTCCAAGTTCCAAATGGAATTTTTATGAACATGAAAGTTGTTCATATGGTTCTTAAGAACTCTTTTTCTCTTGTGGTCATCTTCATTTGACAAGCACATCAAAAGTTATATCTCAATGGTGTTCAGCCTAGTCAGATGACTTGACTGGTCAACTTCTCAAGGCCAAACTTCCAATCTTGATGAATAAATGATTAAGTATCCTCAAAGAGGCTCACATATGCATAAAATAATTAATTAAATAACTTCCCTTGATTAAATTTGATCATAGGTTGAGATTGCTTCATGGGCAACGCACAATCAAAGCATAGTGGAATTAGGGTTTCCTTGGGAAACAATCTTCAAGCCCTTTGGGTTATCTTGATCAAATTGGCAAATTGAGATACTTGGGAGACATATATGATGATTAGGAGCTTTGTGGACCATTGTCATGCTTTTTCTCATCTTCATCTAGCCATTTTATTAGGCTTAGGAGCCTCCTAGGAGCATTGGAGCACATGATCACTTAAGCTTCAAAACAAAAAGAGTTAGTGACATATTTTTGTGCTTTTGGTTAGTAATCAAAATAAGGAAAGCAATAACATAAAATACAAGCATGCTTGGTGGTCTCAAACCACTCACACAAGTCCCAACTCTAGAGTTAAGGAACCAAACATGCTATGATCCTTGAGGCAATGCACTTGTGCAGTGATATGATGCCATGAGGGATCTTAGGGTCAAAATTAGGGCCTTACACTTCTAACTAAGTGTTTTTAGGTTTATCTCTTAAGGGGAACCCAAGTTTACGATGAGCCAAAACACGGTTGTAGTTGATTCCTCCTTGTGTACCAATTAGGGGCACATTAGAGAATTCACCACAACTATCAATAATATCCACACTACTTGATGTAGAATCATACTAAACAATATCATAATTAGTGAGAGACACAAGTCTCTAGGACCACCATAGACATTGTTTGTTCTCCATAAAAGCAGGCGTCTGAGGCAAGTGCAAAATAAACACCTTGTACAGAAGAGGAACACAACACACAATAGTCTCACCACCTTTAGAAATCCTCAAATGCAAAGAGAAATACATGTCACCCAACAGAGTAGGAATAGGATTCCCAATCAAGAAGATTCTAATGGCGTTAATATCAATAAAGTCGTCAATGTTAGGGAACAAAGCTAAACCATAGATGAGCAACACAAAGATGGCTTCAAAAACGTCCATACTACCAGCTTGAGCAAAGACATTAGCTTTACTTATGAGGAACTCAGAATTCAACCCAAATATTCCTCCTTTCTTCACCCAATGAGCCTCAATCTCATACTTCTTCAGATGAAGAGCTTCGATTATGATATGAGATCTGGGAATCTCCTCCAATCCACTAAAAGGTGCCTTGTCAGAAACAGGTATTCCCAAGAGATGGGTATACTCCTCTAACGTAGGCACAAGTTGATAATCTGGAAAAGTGAAGCAACGGTAGAGAGGGTCGTAGAACTGAACCAAAACACTTAAGAGTCCTTCAACCACATCAGTAGATAATATAGATAAAAGCTTCTCATGACGTTTCTTGAAGTCCAAGGGATCTAATACAAAAGATGATAACTTCCTTAGCTCTTTCAAATTAGGACATATCAAACTGTACTTCTTAGTCTTCCTTCATCCACAATCCATGATATGAAAATATTTGCAAATGAGACCTCAGTTCCTTGAAATTTATTTTTCTATGACGAATGTCATGATGCGCATGAATGCATGAATGCAATAATCACAAATAAGGAATCACACACAAGGCAAACACAAACAAAGGTCAAGGAATGGATCAAGTAATCATCAATATCAATCATCCATTTTGGTGGATTGTGGTTTTCACCTTATCAACACCCAAGTTCCATTGATATTGACAAGACTTGATCAGATCAACCAAGAATCAAAGAGTTTGTTGTGAGTCACGAGCATGGAGTCGGGTTAAGAACCATCCCAAATGAGTGTACTAAGGATAAAAACCTGTAGATCATGTTCTAAAGAGTTCTCAGAGTCTTAATTCCATCTATCGAATATTATAGGATAGGATGACTGACTCATCAACCCATAATATTCTCAAAAGAAACTCGTCTAAGTGTAGTATCATGTAACAACTGTTATCAGGTCTACACCTGAACAGTCTCCGCACTACGTCCTAAATAGGCCAAGTTGGGTTATATGTTCTACGGTTCTCAGCTTCTCGGACCCCAAATCAAAGAAAGTAATGCCTAACCACAAATAACTTGTGTGACATCAATAACTCCAAAAGGGTCTCCACTGAGTAAATGGGTCTCAAGCCAACTTGTTAAGAACTACTTCACATAAGTTGAACATGACTATACCATCCTTCTATCTTAATTGCACTCAAGTTCAGGTTAGAACTTATCTCACCACTTAGAAATTACCAAGCACAACAGACAGTTTATATCACACAAACAAGTATACAAACATCAAATATACAATTATGTACACATAAAAAAGTAGGCTAAACCCACTAAGGACTACTCCCCAGCAGAGTCGCCATTTAATTTCTGTAGCGGTAAATTCATGAGCATCAAGCTATGGATAAGCTTGACGTCAATAAAACCAGAGTCGCCACCGCGCTTTTATTGTTTCCAAAGGAAAAGGGAAAAGTACGAACAAAATCCAAAGATAAGAAGTTTTCAAATCAAAACTAATAAAATACCAGAGATTACAGGTAAGGGGATTGGTTACATAGAGGGAAGGTGTTAGCACCAAAAGTGTCCTAGGTACTCCTAGGGAGCCCTTTTTCATGTGTATATGTGTTTTTGGTGTAAAGATGTTTGAGAAAAATAGAATGTGGAGATGAGAAAAGAATTCATTGATTATATTTTTGTGTTTGACAAGACCTTTGGACTTGTGCCTACGTACCAACATAAAAATGAAGGATCAAAACCTCGTAGTTTATGGTATCAATTTCAAAATGAGTGGATTTCTTTTAGTCAAAATTTAAGTTAAAAAAGAAACAAAGGGCCCAAGAGTTTGAAAGGGTGTTAGTTCTTTTTGTCTTTTGAAGTTTTAAGTCAATATGATTAGATTTATTCACAAGTTTGATTTAAGAAAAGAATTTGAAAATTCAATGGCATAAGGCCAAAGTTTCTAATTGAAATAAGGTCAAAGTTTGAAATCACAAGCAAAGAAAGTTTTTGAAAAGAGGGAGAGATTTTGAAATTTAAGAAGTGGGAGGAGACGAAGAGACTAATCATAAGGCATAAAATTAAAAGTTAAGAGTTGAAAAGATCTGACCAATGGGATGCAATCCAATAGACAAGAATATCATATAGAAAACCCATTTTCCCTTTTGGACTTTGAATCAAGCAATAATCAGCAAGAAATTAGCAATATCTTAATCAAGGATTTTCTTGCCTTGATCTCTATGATGTCTGATAGTCTCATGTATCAGATGAAATACTCCTTGATTAACTCAAACTAATGCAACAGACACAAGATCAAAATAACAGTTGCATCAAGACCATGTAGTAGATAAGTTCAAATAGATCCTAATACTTGCATCAGATGAAAGCTCAAATCACAATAACTTGGTCTCAAAATGTTGGCATTAGCCAAGTCCTTTTGCATATGGAATGTTGACTAATCATAATTCCAAAAATTTAGATCAAGCTCAACAGTCCAAACAAACAGTTCTTACGGTTTTTGTTGTTCATTAGGTATTTTAAGGTCCTATGACCACAAACACAAACTAAATACACAAACAAATACATACAATCACAATATATGGCTCAAATGAGCAAAGTGAAAATGGCATAAACATAAACAAGTTAAATGATATGTAAATAATAATGAATGGTAAATGACTTGAAATTAAATTGCATAAAGTAAATGACTTGAAAGTAAAGCAATATTAATAAGAATTAATCAAATGTTAGTCTAGGTTAATTATATGTTAGTGGTGTTTTGCTTTTCAATTGATTAAGTCATACTTTGGAGAACACTCAACCATCTATTCACAAGCATGCATCCTTGAACCAAGACATCTTCCAAAGGAAGGAAAAAAGGCCAAGTTTCCACACAATACCATGAAATATGGGAGACTTACAATCTCACTTACTAGAATGTTATGCCTTTAGGGTCAAATTTAGCTCTATGTTAAGCAATCGTAATTGGACTTATGTAGAAGTCACAACTATCTGAGACCGAGCAATAAAAATTTAGGTGTTAATGCATGTTATAGATTTGGTATAATGGACCAAACTCCTAAAACATACCACACACTAAAAGAAAAGATCAAAAGGGATTGGCCTATCTCATCCATACGTGTATTGGTTCATCTGACACAAAGTCATTGATGAACCAATTAGCCTTAGGATATTGAGATTTTATTGGTCAATGAAAGGGATGAGAAATAATGAGAATAAAGATGAAGAGGGAGGGGAGATGAGAGAAACACAAATTGGTCATGGGAGGAATTCTATCAAATTAAAATCATTCATTCATTTTGGGAGATGAAATGTACATTTCATCAATCCCCTAAATTCAATGATTTTAACCCAACAAAAGTCAAATCAACCTTGACCAAGGCCCAAACAAATAGTCAAACATCACAAGACCATAAAAATGGCTCAACACAATTTCTACACAATTAATCAATTAAAAATGCATTTAAATTCAATTTAATTTGATCAAAACCAAAAATCTCTTCAAAACACCAAATAAATGGCCAAGAGATTTATCTTAGGTCAAACAAGGTCAAAGGACCTTATACAAAAAATTTCATGATTTTTGAAAAGTCATAAGTATTTTTAAACAATTAAAAATATGCATAAAAATATTTAATTCATGAAAAATATCAAAGTTAATCCAAAAAATAATTTTAATTCAGAAAATGAAAGAGATAAATATTTGAAGATTTTTGGTGAAAGCCCCATATTTTTTGGACAAAAAATGAAATTAATATGAATTAAACAAAATAAATGATTAAACATAAAATCAAAAATTAAAAAGAAATTAAAAAAAACAAGGGCAATCAGATCTCCCTCATTAATTGAGGTTGCAAATATGATAGCCGCACTCGCGCGTTCCACCTGGCTCCTTGGTCAATGCATTGTACGCGAGGTAATCACAATGAGCGCTTCAGATTAAAACATTGGAATCAGATCAGATGGTTTGGGCTTCGCCAACACACCACCGGAGCCCTAGCTCCGGTGATCACCACTGGTCTGGTTCAAGCTCAACTTCATGAAAAATGGAAAATGAATACACTAATTTGAAGAAAAAATGCTCAGGAGCACGAATCTGGCCTCCATTTCTTCCAATTCCAAGTATATTAAAAGATACATGGATTTGAAATTTGAGGTTCATGAACTGCGTTGCTTCGATTTAACCTCAAAGCAACTCAATCTTATTGCCTACATCGGTAGGACTTCAGCCAACCAAAAATCACAAAGAATAGTGAATAATTGAGGGAGAATCGAAGAGATGAAAATTCTGAAAAATCACCTTCGAGGGAGCTTCAACCTTGCTTGATTTTGATTCCAATTGTGCTTGGCTTTGTTTCAGAAGCTTGTAGGAAGTGATTAAGATCAGAAAATGGCTTGGACTCTTGGAGTTTCAATCTCAAAACAGAATGAGATTTGAAGCTCAATTTTCAAATGAAAACCTTCAAGATAATCCTTTAATGGTGAGGGTTTGGATTGCAGGTTCAAATCTTGGGTATGAGGTCCTCAATTTTGAGCATGAGGGGTTGTATTTATAGGCCATGAGATTCTTTTCCACACACTTCCAAATTTTTCCATTTTTAGCAATTTTCAATGTATGCTTGGATGGGCCTGTGATAGGCTCGTCAAGTGATGTTATCAGGTCCAAAAATGCTTGAGAACCATGCTGAAATCATGTCATGTGGCCATGCATTTGTGTTTGAAATGTGAAGGTGAAAATCATCCAATTGACCCTTTGAAAAGAGCCCATGCGCAAGTCCTTCATTCTTTGGCCAAAAGAGATGATGTTGAACTTTTTGGAAAGATGAGATCAAGGGGAATAACGTTCATGTTGAACACTTTTCCATTTGAATCTTGGATCATGATAAATTTTGAGGCGGAGGTTTCTAAAATCAAACATGTTTGAACATTTTCTAAGTACCAAGTCAAATGTTCACTTCTTCCTCCTTGAATAACTTTTTCTATGGATTTCAAATGGAAAATGTTCCTTCACAAAAGTTGTATCTCTTTAAAACCTATTCAATTTGGTCACAAATTTGACCTCATTTGGATTTGTCATGAAGGGGTTATTCATTTTAGAAGTTGGGGAAAATCACTTGTTCAATGGTAATGGCCCAAAATGACCTATCATCTTTCCTCTTGGAACATGCATTTGAAAGTTGAATTTGAACTTCATCCAAACATCAAAGTTGAATTAGGCATCTTGAATTTGATCATGGAATTTGAACGGCTTTCATCTCATAACAATTGAGCAAGTTATGGTCTTGGAAAGTTCACCTCCTAACTAGGGTTCAGACAAAATGACCTATAATATTTCACCATAAAAATGCATTTCCAAGCAAAAATAGCTTTTGACTTCAACATGAAAATTGTTTGGAATGTCATTATGATTAACTTTTCTCTTGGATTCATTTTTCTTATTATAAAAAGTGTAGGAGATAAGGTCTATGGAATCCCAGTTTTGACCAGTTGACTTTCTCTGGTCAACCACCATGAACCATCTTGCTAGCTTGACATTATCTTGATTTTTGGGACTCATGGAGGATCATATATGTACAATATGATGTAATAATGAAGTATACCTTGAAATATTTGATCCAATGTTGAAGAAACTTGTTGAAGAAGACACACAAGATACCGAGATGAATTAGGGTTTCCAAGGCAAATAAGCTTCAAACTCTTGATGATTTCTTGATCAAAATGATATGTGAAGACCATGGGGATCCATATATAATGTATAGAGTCAACGTGAACCATCTCTTTATTGATCTCCTTTCATTTAGGGTCTCAAACCCTAGATATGAGCTTGATGGAGCATGGGTGAACTTACATACTACCTCTAAAAGCAACAAACTATACATGGACATATTTTTGGTATTTTGGTTAGTAAATAATGAAAAACAAAGTATAATACAATCAAATATGTTTGGTGATCTCTTCCAATGCAAAACCAATGAATGAGGGGTAAGGAGGATGCTAAGGTGTGATCCCAATGCTAATGCATATGATGAGATAGCATGAGGGATCTTAGGGTCAAAATTAGGGTCTTACAGCTGTCTACCCATACGGCCCGAAATATAATCCTAATGTTTCTTATGTGTTCCATGCCGGATACGTAGGACATGCTACCGAAGATTACGGTTTGTTCAAAACCAAGGTACAAGAATTTATTGATCAGAAGATCTTATCCTTCTCTGGTGAAGAACCCAATACCAAGGCTGAAAAGGGTGAGTGCAGTCATTAATGAAGAATGTTCAAGAATTGAGGTTGTATCTACAGAAGAATAATGAGGTCAATTATACCAGGGATCATGTTGCTTTTAAGTATGTTCATTTATAATATTTTCTTGTATGTCAATATACTGTTCAATTGTGAATTTTTTTGTTTTTTAATAATGATAATAATAAAATAAACCTGCATGTTTTACTTAAATCCATTCGTGTTCACTCATACTTTATTTTATCAGTATCACACTGTTTGTCAAATAAAATCAAAAGAGAATGATGCAGTTAAAAATGCGCAAGATCGTTGCTTATATTCTTTTGAATAAGACCATGCTGATGATGTAAGGCATTGTTCAATCCCTAAACACCGGAGATATCAGGAAGTTAACCCCCAGTCAACCCCTTTGGGCCTTGAAGTAGGAGTTTCTTTCTTTATACACATAAAACCCTCATGTTTAACCAGGGGCAGGGTGGTCTTCAGTTAGTTTGAACTAACATTCCAATTTCAGAATGAGAATATCTCGTCAAGTGATCAATCATATCATATCCCCCTCAAGAGGATGGAATCACAAATTCATAATGGTTGTCCCTTACCAATCAAAGGAGTGAGATAATCATGACCCGTGCAATAAATCAAGAAAGCAGTGTCACTGGATTTTCTACAATACAAAAAGAAAAGAAGAGAAATAAGAAAGATAAAAAGATAACCAAAATCCTGCTAAGTCAAAAGCTTGAAAACAAGATTGACTTAGGTAAAAGTTAGGGCATCCCGGTGGGCTGCAGACCCAAAGGATCAGCCTAGGAAAAAATAAGGGTAAACAAAATAAAAGAAACGGAGGATCAATATCAAAATTCTCAGCAAGAGCAAATCCATGTGATTGCAAACAAAAACAGAAGGTGAGTGGCTATCGCTCCAAACTCTCATAGGATTCCTTAACCATCATTGTTGATATTCTGAAATCCTTTCTAAAAGATGAACGTATGTTTTAAGCTAATTGAACGTAGGACTGAAGAAGATCACGTAGAATGGGCGGGTTAGAATAGGTTTTAAGCATTATATTCTTTCCTTCTAAAGCCGTGAACCAGGCCACATTACAACCCTCAAAAGACCTAATTAAAGCATGGTCTATTTCAAAAGCATACTATGGTAAGATCGCGTTAAGCTGACTCCTAAAATATTTACTTATCATCTGTATTGATACTGATATGGAATTCTAATCAGTGATTCGTTCACTAGATGTCATAATCTTAGTGAACACATTTGAGTTTTCAAAACATGCATGAACATGACATTACAATTATCATTTTCAAAATGAGCATTTTACATTCGAACAGTCATTTGACATCAAGGAAGCTTACAGTGGGGAAGTTGATCAAATTCCTGATATACCATAGCTCAGATCTCTTCATGATTCAATCAATCTGGGGAAACTACGTCGAGATTCTACAAATCTCTCTGAATCAGCCAAATAGGGGCAAAAGTTACTTCAAGGCTCATATTGGGGCAAGCTACCTCAAGAGCGCGAGAAGTCAATCACACCCAAGATGGTTAATCAAGAGAACACAACTTCAAGACGCTGGGGCAGGCCAATTTGAGATATTCAGATGATGAGACTACTCCATAACTTGTAATTGGGGCAGTTGGTGCAGATATCCAATATATTGGGGTAGAAGCAGGCTACGCAGGTATAGGCTCTCTCCAGGTTTTAGACCGAGTCCAGAGGTGTTACTACAACTATTAGCTCGAAGTAGGTGTTGGAGATTCATGTTTGGATGACCTTACCCTAGCCCAAAATTCCCACCCCCTACAACATGAGCATCTGGTGTAATGAATACATAAATCATTATCATGCATTAATCATGTCGTTTCACTCATGCATATCATTCAGTTAGCATAGCATGAGGCCTTGCAAACAAGAAAAGAAAAAAATATCCAGTTTTGTTGACTAACCCAAAGCCCAACCTTTGCTTGGTAAACCACATAATTCTCATCACATTACCTTCGTCCTCAACGGGAAAAAATTTGGATATGTTAATGTTTAATCCTCTTCTACCTTGAATACCAGAAAAACTTCTGCAATTCTTTTATTCAGGTTCAAGAAGATTAAATAGGGGAAATTGTCGTACCCCAAAATTTGCCCTCGCCTTTTCACTTTTCATTTGACCCATGACTTAAGATTCATCTGTATTCATTCATGCGTCATTCATATGCATCATACCTTCATGTTAATACAAGCATATATAGATGCAAAGCTGGTGATTGATTGAAACCCTAATTTCAATACAAATGGTTGACTGAGGTCATTGGTTGACTCTAGTAGTGATACCTCACCTTGAAGGTCATGAACCTTGGCACTCTTTTTCAACCTTGAAGGGTATTAAACCCTGGCAAATCAATCTATCAATATCCTCTTTCCTTATCAATCATCTTACTTTCAGTCGTAGTAGGCTGAACTACGATTGCTCTGATTTTCTCATTGCACGATGAGAATAGATAGGCATGAGGGTTCGAATCCTCCATGAGCATACTTATTTATTACTCCTGCCTTAGGGAATTCCTTCTATTCATCTCCATGGAACATTAATCACGAACTACATTCATATACTACCTTCATTCACTTCATGTGATATATCTATCCTTTGAGCCAAATACACTATCTCTTTATGCTCCATCTTGTACCTCTTTGTGAGCCAGGAGTTGTTGGTGCTATGAAACCAAACACTTAATTCCTTTCTTTTTAGGTTGTTCCAATACAGCGATATTGTGCTATAGGCCCTCACTTGTTGGTTCATACCATTTTTACTCTTGTGTTCATATGTCACCCCTTGTTGGAGTTCAAATCATATTATTCTTTGGTTCGTACCATAATTTGATCACAATTCTTTTCATCTCCCACCATTAGTTCTTTGAACTACGGAGCTCTGAATTCCTCATTGCACCATGAGGATACGTAGGCATGAGGGCCCTAATCCTCACCGAACACTTTATCTATTTCTTTCCTTTTCCCATTCTTTCATGAGTAATCTTCAGATATAACACCTATTCGAGCAAGAACATTCAAAATGGTTCCCATGGAGTACCACGGATGTTTGGGGTACTAATACCTTCCCCTTGCATAACCGACTTTCTTACCCAGCATATCTCTTTTCCCCAGTTTTTATCGTTGTTTCCCCTTTTCTTCGGGAATAAAAAAATTCCGATGGCGACTTTATTGTATGTTCGAGTGTGCGATACATTCGGGTATATTTCCGCTAGCTTCACCAGTTGCTGGGCAACAGACTATCGGAGACCAAAAGATCTATCTAGGTAAGAACTAGAAAGAAACAATCAATCAAAGACTCAACCCAATGAGGATATAACTCAAGGGGAGTGGTTCCATCCAGATGATAAACTAGGGAGGAAACTGAAATAATAATCATCCACAAGGAGATAACTCAGTAGGGACGGAGAAAGGATAAACTCTTTATGCTTAAGGGGATGACACTTTATAATTGAAGGAGGACAGATACACCAAATCCGTATGGGGAAATAATATCACCAGAACAGGGGATCAGAAGAAAAATCAGTGCGATAAAATGCATAATGAAATATCTGATGTTCTGTTTTATGCATGAATATGTATGTATATGATTTATGATTATACCGATGAAACAACACAAAGGATACAAATAACGAGGATTTGAATCATTACTACAAAACACTCGGCTAATCTCAACAAGATGGAAACACCAACTGGAGAATCTGCTAGGGATGAAAATAAGTCATCTAGCTCCGAATAAATCAACTCTGGCTGGGGAAGGACATAGATAACATGTTTCCAACCAACATGATGAGGATCGAGAAGGATCTGCTAAGGATCCAAATAAATCAACGCTACGAGGAATTTTTAGTCAACACCATATCAAATGGGAGACAACCTTGTTGGGGACATAACCATTATTGCTCAGAACTATGCACTGTCAAGCATGAGGGAACTTTCATCAGAAGACAAACTCCGTCGGGGATAAAATAGGTAAAGATCTGAATGAGGAACCAGGTAAACTGTTGGGGATGTTGTGACCTACTGGAACAAATCAAAGACCATCAAATTCCTCAATAATCATCAGATTCTTCTTGGAAATCAAGAAATAAAACAATTCCAAGGCAAAGATAATCGGATCTGACTCGCACAGGGGAGAAACTGGTGCGGTTATGCAACACAAATGCAAATGGGGATCTGGAGACCAAATAAAGGTTCCGAGATAACTAGGGTTCAATCATCAAGTCACAACTGGGGAACACAAAACGTGAACACCTCAGCTGGGGAAGATGAACTGCAAAGGGGACCAATCATCAGTTCAAACGGGGACAATAGGTTGCTTGGGGAGAAACTTATCAACCATGCTAGGGATGAATGACTAACTGTTGGGGAGGATGAGGTTACCAAACCAACTGCTTGGGGAAGACAACAATGCTTCACACTTCAAGACTTACCTGTTCTTAGATTGTTGTTGACATTCCTTGCTGGAATCAATTATTCTTAAAGTGAATATTTTAATTATTTTAAGAAAAGTAATTATTCATTGGTTTATTTCTTTCAAAATTATCATCATAAAAATTCAATTTTAAAACAGAAACAATAAGAATAGAAATAATTGGATAAAGTCTCAACTTTATTTAATAGAATGGTAGTCCACAAATGGCAGGACTCCATGGATCTTTAAAAAGTTTGAAAAATGTTAATTTACATGGAAAAAGGGCTACATTGAATACAATGATCACTACTCTCTCCACCAACTTCAAAATCCACAGTGCTTGTCTTTAGTTGAGAATGATGAATCATAACCAAATGACTATTCATAACTACTTCAAAGATCACGACCAGCCGACTGCAGTTACTTGCCATAATCCCTAATTTTTGCCTAGATTTCCCCAAGGTGGGGTACTCAATCTACCGAGATAAATTTTTTGTTTTATGTCTCTAACTTTTTCCTGGATCGCCCTTTCGGGTTTTCAATCCACCGAGACGCTCATTTTTGCCTAAGCCTTCCCTTCGGGAACTTAGCGAATTGTTCTTTTCTTTTTAGGCGAAGTATTTCTTGACTACATCAACGTTCACAGGACGAGTGAACTCTTCACCATCCATAGTTGTAAGAATCAATGCACCGCCTGAAAAGGCTCTCTTAACAACATATGGACCTTCATAATTAGGAGTCCACTTTCCTCTAGCATCAGGTTTGAAAGATAGAATCTTCTTGAGAACGAAGTCACCTTCTCGGAACACACGCGACTTGACCTTCTTATCAAATGCTTTCTTCATTCTCTGTTGATATAACTGACCATGACCATGACAGTCAATCTCTTCTCTTCAATCAAATTCAACTGGTCATATATGGTTTGGCCCTATTCAGCTTCTGTCAACTTCTCTTCCATCGAGACACGCAATGATGGGATCTCAACCTCCACACAACCTCCATGCCATAAACGAGAGAGAAACGGGTTGCCCCTGTTGAAGTGCGGATGGATGTACGATACCCATGCAAAGAAAATGGGAGCATCTCATGCCAATCTTTGTATGTCACAGCCATCTTCTGAATGATCTTCTTGATATTTTTGTTTGCAGCTTCAACACCCCATTCATCTTGGGTCTGCAGAGAGAAGAATTATGATGTGCAATCTTGAAGTCTTTGCAAAGAGATTCCACCATATTATTATTCAAGTTTGATCCATTATCAGTAATGATCTTACTTGGCACACCATAACGGCATATAATCTATTTCTTCATAAACCTTACAATAAATTGTTTAGTCATATTCGCACACGATGTCGCTTCAACCCACTTTGTGAAGTAGTCAATAGCCACTAAAATGAAATGATGTCCATTCGATTATTTGGGCTCAATCATACCAATCATATCAATTCCTCACATGGAGAAGGGTCATGGGGAAGAAATTACATTCAACAGTGTCAGAGGACCATGAATTTTATTTGCATAAATTTGACACTTGTGGCACTTCTTCACAAACTTGTAACAGTTAGATTCCATTGTTAGCCAATAGTAACATGCTTTTAACATCTTCTTAGCCATATTATGTCCATTGGAATGAGTACCAAAGGAACCTTCATGGACTTCAGTTATCAACATGTCTGATTCGTGTCTATCCATGCATCTGAGCAAAACCATATCGAAGTTTCTCTTATAAAGTACATCACCATTCAGGTAGAAGTTACCAGCTAATCTTCTCAAAGTCTTCTTATCTTTCAAAGATGCCTCATACGGGTAAATTTGACTTTGGAGGAAACATTTGATATCATAATACCATGTCTTTTCATCTTTTCCTTCTCCAACAGAAAATACACGAGTTGGCCTATCAAGACGCATCACAGTCAAATTAGGAACTTCATTCCAAAATTTCACCACAATCATGGAAGCCAGTGTTGCAAGAGCATCTGCCATCCGATTTTCCTCTTGAGGGATATAATGAAACTCAACCTTTGTAAATAAAGTTGATATCCTCCTCGCATAATCTCTATACGGTATCAAACCGGGTTGATTCGTCTCCCATTCACCTTTGGTCTGATTAACCACCAAAGCTGAATCTTTATAGACGTTGAGATATTTTATTCTGAGATCAATGGCTTCTTTAAGCCCCATAATGCAAGCTTCATACTCAGCCATATTGTTTTTACATTGGAAGGTCAATCTAGTTGTAAACGGAAAATAAGTGCCTTGAGGAGTAATAATCACTGCCCCAATGCCATTACCATACGAATTAACAGCTCCATCAAATAACATGCCTCATTGGGAACCAGGTTCTGGCCCTTCTTCAAGCAATGATTCATCACAATTTTTCATCTTCAAGTACAAAATCTCTTCGTCAGGAAAATCATACTGCACTGCCTGATAATTTTCAATAGGTTGGTAAGCCAAATGGTCAGCCAAGACACTACCTTTAATAGCTTTCTGAGATCGGTATTCAATATCATACTCGGATAACAACATCTGCCAACGGGAAATCCTCCCTGTTAAAGCAGGCTTCTCAGAAATGTATTTGATTGAATCCATTTTGGATATCAACCAAGTAGTATGATTCAACATATATTAGCGCAGACGCTTAGTAGCCCAAGCCAATGCACAACATGTCTTCTCAAGCATAGAATACCGAGTTTCACAATCGGTGAACTTTTTACTGAGGTAGTAAATTGCATATTCTTTCTTTCTGGATTCATCTTGCTGACCAAAAACACAGACCATACTTTCTTCAAGCACAGTCAAATACATGATCAAAGGTTTTCCTTCAATAGGTGGAGACAGAATCGGAGGCTCAAGCAGATACTCTTTGATACTATCAAAAGCTTTTTGGCAATCTTCGGTCTAATCATAGGATTGATCTTTCCTAAGAAGCTTGAATATCAGCGCACATGTGGCAGTCATATGTGGTATAAATCTTGAGATATAGTTCAAGCGTCTGAGAAAACCTCTGACTTGCTTCTTAGTTTTGGGCGCAGGCATTTCTTGTATTGCTTTGACCTTGACGGGATCAACTTCAATACCCTTCTAACTGACAATGAAGCCCTACAACTTACCATAACGAACACCAAAAGTACACTTATTGGGCTTCAAGCGGAGTTTATACTTCCTCAAACGTTGGAATAACTTCAACAAATGTTTAACATGGTCTTCTTCATCACTAGATTTAGCAATCATATCATTGACATAGACCTCAATCTCTTTATGTATCATATCATTAAAAAGAGTGGTCATGGCTCTTTGGTACGTTGCACTAGTATTCTTTAAATCGAAAGGCATCACTCTATAACAGAATGTTCCCAAAGGTGTAATGAATATGGTCTTCTCCATATCTTCAGGTGCCATCTTGATTTGATTATAACCAGAAAATCTGTCCATAAACGAGAAGACTTTGAATTTAGTTGTATTGTCTACCAACATATCAATGTGTGGCAGAGGAAAATCATCTTTCGGACTGGATTTATTCAAATCTCTATAATCAACACACATGGATACTTTTCCATCTTTCTTAGGAACAGGCACAATATTGGCCACCCACCTTGGATACTCGAAGGTAACAAGAAAACCAGCATCAATCTTCTTCTAGACTTCCTCTTTAATCTTCATTGTCATATCAGGATGAGTTCTTCTCAATTTCTGCTTGACCGACAGCATTCTGGCTTCAAAGGCAATCAATGCTCCACAATCTCAGAATTGCAACCAGACATATCTTGATAGGACCAAGCAAACACATCAGAATATTCTCGAAGAAGATCAATCAACCCCTTTTTAGCTTCTGGACACAGTTGAGACCCAATCTTGACTTCCTTTACATCATCCTCGGAACCCAAGTTCACTAATTCAATCTGCTCTTCAAACGACTGAATGACTTTCTCCTTGTGCTCAAGCAAACGAGATAACTCATCGGATACTTCTTCATCATCATTATCTTCCTCAGCTTCAAACACAGGGAAATCAAAGTTTGGAGAGGGGGTAAGATCATTATATTCAATGGGTTTGAGAACCAACCTGCCTAAGGATTTGATATTCTGATTTTAGAGAAGTGGAGTACAAACAAATATTATGCAGATGGAAGAATTATTATTATGTTTTTTATGATTACCATTTTCAGAAAAAGCAAAAAGTAAATATAAAACATCCTAGATATGGATGAATAAAATTATACTTTATTGATGATAATAAGAAAATGCCCGACAATGTTCACTTCTCCCTTAGGCATAGGAGAAGGATTTTTCTTAAAATAAATGTGTAAGACCCCAATTTTGACCCTAAGATCCCTCATGGCATCATAACATTACATTTGCATTGCCTCAAGGATCTTTAGCATCTTGGTTCCCTTTGTCTTTGGGTGGGACTCCTTGTGATTGGTTTGAGATCACCAAGCATGCTTGAATTATACATCATTGTTTCTCTTACTTTTGTTTACTAACCAAAAGCACAAAAATGTGTCACTAACATCTTTTGTTTGAAGCTTGAGTATCATCCAAGACACTTTGTGGATTCTATTTAGATGATCAGTCAACACAAGGGAATGGCTTGAGATACTTCCAACAGGTTCAAATGGGGTCTATTCGTCAGTCAAAACGTTAATCTTGAAGGAGCAAAAGTTTGTTCATGAGTTGTCATGCTCGCTAGGCGAGCAGAATGGGTCGCCTAGCGAGTCCCAAGAAAAGCCACCAAAATCACCTACACTCAGAGGAATTTCTTGAACTGTCATGCTCGCTAGGCGAAGCCCACGTGTTTAAAAAAAAAAAAAAAAAAAAAGAACGAAAAACGAAAAACGAAAAAAAAATAGATAAACGAATAAATAAATAAATAAATAAAATATAACAGAAATTTTTTGGACTTGGGCCTCTCTCATTTGAGCCCACAGGTGCACAAAAATCAGGTTATAAATTCAGAGTTTCAGTGAAACAAAAGGCATTCTATTCCTATTACCCTGGCAGGAAAAAGATAGTGAGAGAAGAGCTAACAGAGTTCAGAGCAACCTCCAGAGACTGAAGGGAACTCATCTGCAAAGAACCAATTCCCTCTCATATAAACCCTAAGAGTGCTTTGCAAACCCAACCAGACAATTCAATTTCATTCGATCTCTCCAGTCAGGTTTGCCTTATTCCCATTACTTTATGCTTTTAATTTGAATGCTCTGAATGTATAAGGTATTATGTGTGAATTTGATACCCTTTTGATGCATGTGTTTGACAAGAGGTTTAGGCCTCCTACCCTTGGTTGCTTTTTGTGAGCTTTTTGTGAATTTTAATGGCATGATTCATGTGGTTACATTTTGATTTGGGGGCAACTCTTGATTACCCTATCTTGTTTCTCTAACCTGTTTGTTGAGTTTTGTTTCGTGAGGGCTCATATGACTCTTGCATAGATGGCTTGCCTGGTGTTCCACTTTATTTGTGGGGTACCACCTGGAGGTCTATTCCGATTACCTGTACTGACTCGCTTTCTTTGATGGTGTTTAGCTTGGAAGAGTCTTTGGGTTTCTTATTTATCTAATTGTTGTTACTTTGTATCTTTATCCGTACGGTAGATCTCTCGATCCCTTTACTTTTCCCGCATGTTACCGATTTCTTAGGTTTCGTATAGCCTCTCGTGGCATGTCATTTAAGGTAGCGCGGTTCCTTCATCTAGGACTGCCTTTTTGCATGAGCATCCCTAAACACCTCAAACTCATTGATTTTTCTTCTCCTAAGAACACGTTATCTCCTACTACTACAGGCGAGTAAGTCTCCAAAGGTCGAGCATCCGGTAGATTGCGTAGTAACGTCGTTCACCCCAAAACACAACCCTTACCCCGTAGTTAGTCGAACTATGTTTTGCTCTGATTCTCATTCCAGATGAGATGCGTAGGCATAAGACGCGATGTCTTAGCGAGCACACTCCTCTTTAACCCATAGGTAGCCGAGCTACGAAGACTCTGATTCTCAGATTCAGATGAGATACGTATGCAGTGGATGCGACGTCCGTGCGAATCATTTTCTTTTGACCCTTCTTTTAGTAAGTAGTACATTAGATAAACATACACGTTTTTCTCATCCCTTCAATCATGTTTGCACAAATAAATTTTCAAAAAAAAACAACAACCTTTGCAACAAATGTGAAAAGGGCTCCCTAGGAGTACCTAGGATGCTTTGGGTGCCTAACACCTTCCCATTGCATAACCAACCCCCTTACCCAGATCTCTGACATTTTTACTAGTTTTTGATTCGATAAAACTTTTAGGTTTTTGTTCGCTTTCTAACCATTCCTTTGGATAAATAGAAGTGCGATGGCGACTCGACTTGTATGATTTACCTTGGATTTAGTCAATATCTCTAATGGTAACGAATACCCCGCTACAAAATGAAAACAAATTACTTAGAACGGTGCACAACAACAGGAACATCAACAGCAATCCCGTTGTTGCAAGTTCGGCCACGTGTCACAAAGTTGTCACAAGCCTCATCTTCATCGCCATCTTTGACAATGGTAGTTGAGTGTTGATCATTCCCATGAATGAACCCTCAACTGCGGAAAACCGGTTGTATAACCTTGACATCAGCGTTGAACGACCCTGGTAGAAATCCCAGCCCTGCGCTATTCTTATTCTCAGCGACTTCCACAACACGACCCCAATTATCAATGCTGCCAGCCTGAATAGCCTCTTGTGCATCTTTTAAAGAAAACATGGGTTCCCTAGCTTTCTTCAATTCATCAGCAATGGACAAAGCTTGGAACGGTATTTCAATTTCCTCCTCAGTATCAACGTAAGTAAAAGATGACAAATGGCTCACTAACAATGCCTTCTCCCCACCAACAACGACAAGTTTTTCGTTCTTTACAAATTTTAGCTTTTGGTGTAGAGTAGATGTCACATCTCCAGCTTCATGAATCCATGGCCTTCCCAACAAGCAGCTATAGGTCGGGTGGATATCCATCACTTGGAAAATAATTTGTAAATCACTCGGACCTATCTCTACTTGAATGCCCACTTCTCCAATGACAGTTTTACGATAATCGTCGAGCGCTTTAATAATTATGCCATTATACCTCATTGGGGCGCCTTGGTAGGAGAGTCTTGATAGAATTGACTTCGGCAACACATTCAGCGATGATCCTGTATCAACCAAGACATTGGATAGAGTGTCCTCCTTGCAATTCATCGAAATATGTAATTCCAAATTGGGATTCCTACCTTCCTCAGGAAGATCTTCATCACAAAAAGCTCAGATTGTTACAAGAAGTGATGTTGGCAACAATGTGGTCAAATTGATCCACGGTGACATCGTGTTCCACATAAGCTTTCTCCAACACTTTCTGCAATGCTTCTCTGTGTGCCTCCGAATTCATCAGTAATGATAACACAAAAATCTTTGACGGCATTTGAAGCAACTGCTCCACAATGTTAAATTCACTCCTTTTTATCAGGCGTACTACCTCATCATCATCATTAGTCTTAAACTTGCTAGACTCACCAGACTGACACGTTGGAGCACTAACTGGATCAACTGCAGGAATCCATGCCTTTTTATCCACTGACACATCTTCTACAGCTTTCGGAAACATTGGACTGAACACCCAACCACTACGGGTCACCTTCGCAACATCCATAATACATACCATTGAGTCTACAACTGGAAGAGGAACCTCTTGACCATTATTTATCATAGTGGCATTATACTTGTATGACACAACTTTATCGGATGAGTAGGGGACGAGGCCCGTTAACCATATAACCAACGGTGATACCGATCCATTGACATTATTGTTGTTGCTGTTATCATACTGAATGACTACCTGCTCAAAGGTTTTGAATACTGGCACTATCACATTCACATCATTTCCCAAATGAGGGGACTGGAAGATTTGGATAAGACCTTCATCCATCAATCTCTATATATCCCTTTTGACAATTACACATCCCCGAGGGTTCACACTACAAATCACACAACCATCATGGTCATATTCACAATCACTTACCAAACAAATATCCTTATGCATTGCCACTAAAGATCTACGGATACGACTTACATCAAATACTCTGAAATTCCTTGGACAGTCGTCCACCATGTTCACAGAAGCGTTACCATGAGCAGGCAACATGTTGGCTTTGACATTCGGTGCTTTGTCCTTAAAGGACATCATACCACTCTTTACAAGCTTCTTAACTTCATACTTTAGTGGATAGAAGTTCTCAATATCATGACCAGGAGCTCCTTGGTGAAAATCACAATGAAGATCAGGCTTGAACCACCATGGTAGTGGCTCAGGAATTTACGGAGGGTTCCTTGGCTGGATAAGATTTTTGAGTACCAAGGACGGATACAACTCTGCGTACGTCATAGGAATAGGGTCAAAAGAGACCTTTTTCATCTCGAATTTTTGCTGATGATTATTGTTGTAGTTGGTTCGTTATTGTGGTTGTTGTTGATGTTGTTGTTGCATTGGAACTGATTGATTGGTTGAATTGTTGGAAAAAACTGGAATACCTGAAGTTACCTGGTGCTGATGCTAACGGGATTGGGAACTTTTCCTCACATGAGGCCTCTTTTGCCTCCCATTTGACACTGCATTGGTTTCTCCTTCCTTCTTCTTAGAGAAACTAGCACCATACTTTTTGCTTGTTGACACTTCATCTTTGGACAAACGTCCTTCACAGACTCTTACCTTTAATCTCATCCCCATGTTTACCATCTCGGTAAAATCATTGGGGGAACTTGCAATCATATGTTCATAATAAAATGAACTCAATGTCTTCAAGAAAATCTTGGTCATCTCCTTTTCTTCCAAAGGTGGACTGATCTGAGCAGCTAACTCCCTCCATCTTTGAGCATATTCTTTTAATGTCTCTTTGTCCTTCTGAGACATCGACCTCAGCTAATCTCTATCTGGCGCCATATCAACATTGTACTTATACTGCTTGACGAAGGCTTCATCCAAGTCATTGAAAGTACAGATGCTAGCACTATCTAGGCCCATATACCATCTTAGGGCAGCTCCAGTCAGACTATCCTGGAAGTAGTGAATAAGAAACTTATCATTATCAGTTTGATTAGACATCTTCCTGACATACATGACAAGATGGCTTAACGGACAAGTATTCCCCTTGTATTTTTCAATGTCTGGGACCTTAAATTTCATCGGAATCTTGACATTGGGAACTAAACATAGCTCAACAACACTATTCCCAAACAAATATTTTCCTCTCGGAGTCTTTAATTCCTTGCGCAATTCAAGAAACGGGTCCTTCATTTCATCCATCTTCTCATAGATATTTGGACCTTCAGATGGCTCAAAGTGGTAAATGGTCTCCTCGATACAAGGAAGAGTATGAACAATGGTAGGAGGAACTGACATGACTGGGCTAGATGCTGACAGAGAAGCAAAAGTGGGTGCATACCCTTCAGGCACTAAATTTGGTGGCATTCCCCAAGGGAACCCAGCTAGCATAGCAGGAACAGACTGGCTGGTAGCAGCAACAATTACAAATGGTGAAGCAATCTCTGAAATGACAGTCCTCTGACGAGGAGGAGTTGCAGGAGGCAGAGACAGGTGGTTCTGAGCAGCAATCACAGACTCCATCAGCACCGTAAGTCTGGCGATCTCATCCTTCAGCTCTCTATTCTCTTGCTCTATATGCTTCATTCTTCTCAAACGATTAGCTCGAGTGTTGTAGTAGTGAGTCAACTTGGCAAATACACAGAAGAAGAACTGATAAGACACCTGGCGAAAGAACCCTGCTATGCAAATGACGCATGAACTGCAATGTTTTTTATTGGTTTTAATTTCAAGGAAAATATGAAGTCTTATTTGCAAATATAATAATAATTGACAATAATAATTCAATTGACAATAAAGTCTATTTTTATTCATAAAATTTGGAAGGATTACACTGAGTACAATTTCAGAAACCAAAAAATACAAAATACAAGAGAAAAGGAAACTATCATCCTAAGGATCCTTAGCAACTGCATCAGATTATCTGGCCAAAGGAGTATACTTTTGCGGATGCGTCGAATCTCGAACTCAAAGGATATCTTCATCTGAGCCTTCTCGAGGACAAGTTGATCAATAATCTTCTTCCAAGCACCTGAAGGTGGAGGCTACTAGAGGAAAATAAATCCTCTGGCTCTCTCTGGCTCTCCACTGCACGCTCTTCCAGAATCTCAATAAGTGCATCTTTGTCTTTCGACTCAATTTGCAATTCTTTATGCTTTCGGCTCAAAGCATGGACTTGTTCTTCCCACATGTCTTTCTCTTGCTTCATCTTGACGAGTGCGTCTTTCAACTCCTCTACATCTTGGTTAGGGAGAGTTGATGGCTCAGCCGTAACCAAAGACATATGTCTTTCACAAGCGTACAACATCTTCAGCTCCAAATCTCTCTTCTTCACCTAAATGGTGTAAGCTTCCAAAGCTACACAGTTTCATGGACCAAGCTCAGATATTCCTTTATTATGCACATTATGCCAAGCATGCATCATCCTTCTCTTCAAATGTTAGAAATCTTTACCCTCCTTATAGAATAAACCTTGTAACTGAATGTTATTAGGCTTATCTCTCAAGGGGAACCCAAGTTGACGACGGACCAAAGTAGGGTTGTAGTTCATTCCTCCTTGTGTACCAATGAGAGGCACATTAGAGAACTCGCCACAACTATCAATAATGTCCAAGCTACCCAATGTAGAATCATACCAAACAATATCATTATTAGTGAGAGACATAAGTCTCTGAGACCACCGTAGACATTGTCGGTTCTCCAAAAAAGCAGACATCTGAGGCAAGTGTGAAATAAACCACTTGTACAAAAGAGGAACGCAACATACAATAGTCCTACCACCTTTAGAATTCCTTAAATGCAAAGAGAAATACATGTCACCCAACAGA
This sequence comes from Lathyrus oleraceus, assembly GCF_024323335.1. Lineage (NCBI taxonomy): Eukaryota > Viridiplantae > Streptophyta > Magnoliopsida > Fabales > Fabaceae > Lathyrus > Lathyrus oleraceus. The sequence continues at coordinate 311,858,908 of NC_066580.1, forward strand.
GTTGGAACAGGATTTCTAATCAAGAAAATTCTAATGGCGTTAACATCAACGAAATCGTCAATGTTAGGGAACAAAGCTAGACCATAGATGAGCAAAACAAAGATAGCTTCAAAATCATCCATGATACCGGCCTAAGCAAAAACAGTAGCTTTACCAATGAGGAACTCAACAGTCAACCCAAAAATACCTCCTTTCTTCACCAAATGAGCATCAATCTCAGATTTCTTGAAATGAAGAGCTTCATCTATGACATTAGATATCGGGATCTCCTCCAATCCACTGAAAGGTACCTTGTCAGATACGGGTATACCCAAGAGATGGGCATACTCCTCCGACGTGGGCACAAGTTGATAGTCTAGAAAAGTGAAGCATCGATAAAGAGGGTCATAGAACTGAACCAAAACACTCAGAAGTCCTTCAACCACATCATTAGATAACACGGACAAAAGCTTCCCATGATTTTGCTTGAAATCCAAGGGATCTAATACAAAGGATGACAATTTCCTTAGCTCTTTGAAATCAGGACATCTGAAATTGTACTTCTTATTGTTTCTTTGTCCATAATCCATGGTCTGGAAATATTTGCAAATGAGACCTTAGTTTCTTTGAAATTTATTTTCTGTGATGAATGTTATGATGCGCATGTATGCATGAATGTAACAATCACACACAAGGGATCACGCACAAGGCAAACACAAAGGTCAAGGGATGGATCAAGTCATCATCAAGATCAATCATCCATTTTGGTGGATTATGGTTTTCACCTTATCAACACCCAAGTTCCATTGATATTAATGAGACTTGATCGGATCAACCAAGAATCAAAGGGTTTGTTGCGAGTCACGAGCATGGAGTCGGGTTAAGAACCATCCCAAAGGAGTGTACTACGGATAAAAATCTATACAGCATGTTCTAAAAAGTTCCCAGAGTCGTGATCACATCTATCGGATATTATAGGTTAGGATGACTGACTCATCAACCCATAATATTTCTCAATAGAAACTCGTCTTAGTGTAGTATCGTGCAATAACTGTTATCAATTCTACACTTGGACAGTCTCCGCACTACGTCCTAAGTAGGCCAAGTTGGGTTAAATGTTCTATGGTCCTCAACTTCTTGGACCCGAATTTAGAGAAAGTAATGTCTATCCAAAAATTACTTGTGTGACATCAGTAACTCTAAAGAGGTCTCCACTGAGTAGATGGGTCTCAAGCCAACTCGTTAAGGACTACTCCACACAAGTTGAACATGACTATACCATCCTCCTATCTTAATTGCACTCAAGTTCAGGTTAGAACTCATCTCACCACTCAGAGATCACCAAGCACAACAGACAGAATATATCACACAAATACTTTATACAAACAAACATCAAATATACAAGTATATACATATAAACAGTAGGCTAAACCCACTGAGGACTACTCCCCAGTAGAGGCACCACTTAATTTCTATAGCGGTAAATTTGTGACCATCAAGCTATGAATAAACTTGACATCAATAAAACCAGAGTCGCCACCGCACTTTTATTGTTTCTAAAGGAAAAGAGAAAAGTACGAACAAAACTCATAGATAAGAAGTTTTCAAATCAAAACTAATAAAATGTCAGAGATTACAGGTAAGGGGGTTGGTTACACAGGGGGAAGGTGTTAGCACCCAATGTGTCCTAGGTACTCCTAGGGAGCCCTTTTTGTGTGCATGTGTTTTTGGGTATAAATGATGTTTTATAAAATATAGAGTGTGGAGATGAGAAAAGAATTCATTAATTATATTTTTGTGTTTGACAAGACCTTTGTCCATATACCTACGTACCAACATAAAAATGAGGGATCAAAACCCCGTAGTTCGTGTTAAAAATTTAAAAGAAATTAATGAATTGATTTTTAAAAAGTTTAACAAGAAAAGGCACAAAAGGCCAAACATTTGAATAGGGTTGTTAGTTCCTTTTGTCTTTTTGAAATTAAATTCAATATGGTTAAGTTTATTTACAAGTTTTATTTAAGAAAAGGTTTGAAAATTCATTGGCATAAGGCCAAAATTTCTAATCATTAAAACATGTCTAAGTTTGAAATCACAAGCAAAGAAAGTTTTTGAAAAGAGGGAGAGATTTTGAAATTAAAGAAGTGGGAGGATATGAAGACCACCCTAAGCAAAAAAATTAAAAGTTAAGAGTTGAAAAGATCTAACCAATGGGATGTTATCCAACAGACAAGAATGTCATATAGAAACTCATTTTCCTTTGGACTTTGACAAGCAATAAGCAATAAGAAATGAGTAATATTCAAGTATCATATGAAGACCAAGGCATCAAATAAAGATATCCATAGTATCCAAGCAAGCATTCCAATAGCTAGCAGTCGTCAATGTCTTCCAATGTAGCAGATGAAATATTCCTTGATCAACTCAGAACAATCATCAGACACAGACAAAAAATAATAATATAAAAATAAGCACAGAGACAAAGTAGCAGATGAATCCAAGGCACTCAAGGTCTTGCATCAGATGAAGGCACAATCAAAGATAACTCAGTCCCAGATGTTGGCATTGGCCAAGTCCTTTAGCATAGGGAGTGTTGCCTAATTCTAAGTCCAAAAGTTCAGATCAAGTCCCAACAGTCCAACTAGATATTTTTTAGGTTTTTTTTTTGTAGTTATTAGGTGTTTTAAGGTCACAAACAAAACCAAAACAAACAATATATACAATCATAAGATATGGCTCAAATAAGTAAAGTGAAAAGGACTTGAAACATAAACAAGTTGCATGAAATGTAAATGACAATGAATGATAAAGGTACTAAAATTTAAATTGCATAAAGTAAATGACTTGAAAGTAAGACAATGTTAATTAAGAAGTTAGTCAATGATTAATCAAATGTTAGTGATGATTTTTAATTTGTTAAGCCATTCTTTGGAGAACACTCAACCATTCATTCATAAGTATAAATCCTTGAACCAAGACATCATCCATGAAAAGGGCTCCAACTTGGATAATTCAACAAGTATGCCACTAGCTCTCATGAAAGGAAAAAAGGTCAAGTTTCCACACAATGCCATGAAGAATGGGAGACTTACAATCTCACTTACTATAATGCTATGCCTTGAGGGTCAAATTTAGTTGTATGTTAAGCAATCGTAATTGGACTTATGTAGAAGTCATAACTATCTGAGGTCGGTCAATAAAAATATAGGTGTTAATGCATGTTAGAGATTTGGTACAAAGAACCAAACTCCTAAAATATACCACACACTAAAAGAAGTGGGAATGACGTATCTCAGTCAGACGTATGTTGATTCATCTAACACAAGGTCATTGATGAACCAACTAGCATTTAGACATTAGAGAAATCATTGGTCAAATGAAGGATTAGGAAATAATAGGGATAAAGATGAAGAGGGAAGGGGAAGTAGAAACACAAATTGATCATGAGAGGAATTTCATCTGATCAATACCATCCATTCATTTTGGGAGATGAAATGTATATTTCATCAATCCCCTAAATCCAATGGTATTGATCAAACAAAAGTCAAATCAACCATGACCAAGGCCCAAACAGAAATCCAAACATCACAAGACCATATAAATGGCTCAATAATATTTTTAAACATTTAATCAATTAAAAATCAAATTAAAAGTGAATTAAAATGCATTTTAATTTGAACCAAACCTCAAATCCCTTCAAAATACCAAATAAATGACCAAGGGGTTTATCCTAGGTCAAACAAGGTCAAAGGACCTTAGACAAAAAATTTCATGATATTTGGAAAGTCATAAGTATTTTTGAATAATTAAAAATATGTACAAAATCATTTAATTCATGAAAAATATCAAAATCAATCCAAAAAAATAATTTTAATTCAAAATATGGAAGAAGAAAATATTTAAAGATTTTTGGTGAAAGTCCCATATTTTTTTAATTTAAAAATGAAATTATTATGAATTAAATAAAATAAGCTAATAAAAATATAAAATCAGAAAATAAAAGAAATTAAAAAAAAAACAAGGGCCATCAAATCTCCCTCATTAATTGAGGTGGCAGATCTGATGGCCAACGCTATCCACTAAACGCCTCAGTCAACGCACGCGTAGGGATGGTATTTAAAAACAATTGATGAGATTAGAACGCGGAGAGATGATTTGATGGATATGACCTTGCCATCATACCACCGGATCTAGGGCTCCGATCATCTTCTCTGGTGGACCTCACCGGACTGGTCCACCACCAACCACCACCAAAATAAAAAGTAAGGACATCATTTTAAAGGAAAAATGCTCAGGAGCTCAAATCTGACCTCTATTTCTTCCAATTCCAAGTATATTGATAGATACATGGATTTGAAATTTGAGGTGCATGATCTGAGTTGCTTCGATTTGACCTCAAAGCAACTCAATCTTGTTGCCTACATTGGTAGAACTTCAGACAACCAATAATCAAAGAGAATGGTGAAGAATTGAGAGAGAATCGAAGGCTCAAAGTTTCTGAAAATTCACCTTCGGGTAGCTATTATTTGGCTTGATCTTGATCTGAATTTACTTTGTTCTTCCTCTTCTTGCTTGCAGTGACCAATTGAGATGAAAAGGGAAATGAGTCCTTGGAGTTTGAATCTCAAAACAGAAGGTGAAATTCAAACTCGATTTCAAAGAAATCCTTAAGGTATTCTATGGTGTAGGGTTCATAAATGGTTTGGCAAGGCTTAGGCAATGTGTGTGTACTGATCTTGAGGCAATGCAATGGTATATATAGGCTATGGAATTCAGTTTTGCACCCTTTTCAAATTTGGCCAAAAATAGTAACATTGGTGCATGGATGCATGGGCATTCATTTGGGCCCAAACCATGATATAATACCACTCTAATTCGTGCATAATGGATACTGAAATCATCACATGTAAGCATGCAAATTGAAATGATCACTTGAATTCAAAACATGCTAAAACAAACCCAACAAAGGAACCACAGGCAGGTCCCTCAACTCTTGTCCAAATGAAGTGATCTTGGACTTTTTGAAAAGGTGACATCAAAAGGAATAACTCTTACGTTGAACACTTTTCTATTTAGAGCTTTTATCATGATGAATTTTAAGGTGGAAGTTGGAGAAATCAAATATAGTTGGAAATTTTTTAAGTACAAAGTCAAATGACCACTTCTTCCACCTTGAATAACTTTTGCTATGAGCTCCAAATGAAAATGGTTTCTTCATAAAAGTTGTATCTCTTTCGTCCCCTTCTATTTTGTAACAAATTTGACATCATTTGGATTTGTCATGAGGGAGTTATGCATTTTAGAAGTTGAGGAAAATTGTTTGTTCAATGATGATGGCCTAAAATGACATATAATGTTTCCTCTTACAAAATGCCCTTGCAAGTTGAATTTGACATTTATCAAAGAATAAAATTTGGATAAGACATATTGAAATTTATGATGAAACTTGGATAGCCTTCATATCATAAAAATTGAGCAAGTTATGGTCCTTGTAAGTTGACCTTCTAACTAGGGCACAAACAAAATGACCTATAATCATTCACCATAAAAACTTAATTTCCAAGAACAAATATCTATTGATGTCAACATGAAAGTTGTTTGGAATGTCATAAAGAGTAAATTTTCTTTTGGAATCATTTTCATATGACAAAAATTGTAGGAGCTATGGTCTAGGGAACCCTAGTTTTGACCAGTTGACTTTCTCTGGTCAACCTCTTTGAACCAACTTGAAAACTTGAAGTTCTCTTGATCTTTAGGGGACATGGAGGATAATATATGCATAAGATGATGTATAATGAAGCATCCCTTGAAATATTTGACCAATTGTTAAAGAAACTTGTTGAGGAAGTTACACAAGATGCCCAGATGAATTAGGGCTTCCAAGGCAAACAAGCTTCAAACTCTTGATGAATTATTGATCAAAATGATAAATGAAGAACAAAGGGATCCATATATGATTATTAGAACCATTGTGAATCTTTTCTTGATTGATCTCTTATAATGAGGGTCTCAAACCCTAGTCGTGAGCTTGATGAGACACAGGTGGATGTACACACTACCTACAAAAGAAACAAAGCTACACATAGAAATATTTTTGGCATTTTGGTTAGTAAACAAAGACAAGCAAAGTATGATACAATCAAATGTGCTTGGTGATCTCTCCCAATGCAAACCCAATGAATGAGGGGTAAGGAGGATGCCAAGGTGTGATCCCAAAGCTAATGCAAATGATGAGATAACATGAGGGATCTTAGGGTCAAATTTGGGTTCTTACAGCGTGCCATAAAATTTTCAAAACTATTTTTTTCAAAGTTTTTATCTAATGATCTATTAACATCCGCCTTTAAATATAAGCCTATCGTCTAACATGAAACACTGTTATAACTCGTTTATTTTTCTAACCGCTTGTCTGCGGGAGTGGGATTGAAATAAGTGGGGGAGAAGCTTCTGCTTCTCTGAGATGTTTCAGGTGCGGAGGATTGGTTCAACGTGTCGCCGATTGCAAGAGTGCAGAATGTTGGACAAGTCAGTGTCATTTCCAAAGTTTGATGCAAGTGATGAGTCAAGTGTCAATGCTCTATATATAATGTCTACTTCAGAGTTGGGTGAACTGAAGAAACAGTTGGAAGAATTTCTTGAGAAGAATTTTGTTCGACCAAGTCTTTCTCTGTGGGATGCGCCGGTGTTGCTAGTTAAGAAGAAGGACATCAATATGAGGTTGTGTATTGACTACATACAACTGAATAAGGTTACTATTAAGAACATGTATCCTCTTCCGAGAATCGACGATCTGATAGATCAGTTAGTATGTGCTAATGTGTTGAGTAAGATAGATTTGAGGTCTGGTTATCATCATATTCGAGTGAAACCAGGGGACATTCCGAAGATTGCTTTAAGAACGAGGTATGGTCATTATGAGTATACAGTAATTTCGTTTGGAGTATCAAATGCTCCAAGTGTGTTTATGGAGTACATGAATAGGATTTTCCATCCTTATCTAGATCAATTTGTGGTGGTGTTCATCGAAGATATCTTGATATATTCTAAATTTGAGGAAGAGCATGAGAAGCATCTAGAAGTTGCATTGCAAGTGTTGAGAGAGAATAAGTTGTATGTGAAGTTATCTAAGTATGAGTTCTGGTTGAAGGAAGTGAGTTTCCTTGGTCACGTGATTTCTAGTGGTGGTAATGCAGTTGATTCGTCGAAGGTAAATGTTTTGTTACAGTGGAGACTCTGAAGTCTATTACAGAGATCAGAAGTTTTATGAGTTTGGCTGGTTATTACAGGATGTTCATCGAAGGTTTTTCAAGATTAGCATTGCATTTGACTCAGTTGACTCAAAAGGGTCAAACTTGTGTTTGTGATGTGGAATATGAAGAAAGTTTTCAAGAACTCAAGAAGAAGTTGACGACTGCTCCAATGTTGATTTTGCTGAATCCAAGTGAGTCCTTTGTGGTGTATTGTGATGCGTCAAAGATGGTTTAGGTGGTGTGCTGATGCGGAACGGTGGGACTGTGGCTTATGCCTCTCGATAATTAAAAGTTAATGAAAGGAATTATCCTACGCATGATTTGGAGTTAGCAGATGTGGTTTTTGTGTTGAAAATTTGGAGACATTATCTTTTGGTTCCGGATTTGAGTTATTGAGTGATCACAAGAGCTTGAGGCACCTATTTGATCAGCAGACTATGTTTGATTGTGCGTGACATTCTAAATGATTACATTTTATTTAATTAAATTTCATATTAAATAGTATGCGGGGTTGAAGGTGTTACAGATCACACTTTACTCTTAAAGTCGAGTAAATCTATCCCATCTTCATCTTTCTGTTACACATACAATGTAAGAAAGGGGACATCAATCTCCTCTCATCTTCCTAGAGTATTATCAGTTTAGAATTCGCAACAAAATATAATCTCATAAAAAAAAATCTAACACAAATGTTACTGCTTATTTTTAATTATATTTTTTTATTAGAATTTAATTCATGCACAATTTTACTCAATTGCAACTGTTAGAACTTTAGAAATGTTTAATGTATGATACCTACCTCTAAATTAATGTGCATGAATGATCTAATGTGTTGATAGTGTAAAATCTTTTACAAAAATATCACTATGTGGGTTATTTTCAAATTATTATTCCCTTTGAATTTATAATAATAAAAAACATACTTCCTCTATTTTTTATTATAAATTATTTTGAGGAAAAAAATTATTATTATAAGTCATTTTATAATATTAATGGTATATTTTTTATTATACACTTAAGCATTATTATTCTATCTTCTTTCATTATCTAAATTTATTTCAATATCATTAATGAAAGGCAATCTTATAATATTCTTTATAATACTTTTTGATTATATTTTTTAATACGTCTAAAAATGTCAAAAGGGCTTATAATAAAAAATGAATGTGATTTTAGTTAATATGGATATTTTGATATACTCATCATTCTCATTTTTTACATTTCTTTTTCTTTAATTATCAAAATACAACAATTGTTGTTATTGATCTATAATTTTGAAAAATTGTCACTAAAAAAATTATTGGGTCGAATTGTGAAGTTTTTTTTAAATATACAATTTTTTTTAAAAAAATCCAAAAATACCCCCTTTTTAAAAAAAATTACAAAAATGGGCATTTTTTGCCCTATTTTTCACTTGGGCGCCACCCTAGTTGGCGCCTACCCTTAAGGGTAGGGCAAGTCGCCACTAGGAGTGGCGCCTACCTTTAAATTTTTTTTTTTTTAATATGTTTTTTTTTTAATTTTTTTAATTTATTAATTTATATTTATTATAAATGATATTAATTTATATTAATACATATATATAAATATATTATTTACAAGATAATTATATATATATTATATATATATATATATATATATATATATATATATATATATAATTTATATATATATATATATTAATTTAATTTATAAGTAATTAATATTATTTATAAATTTTGGAAAAAAAATTAATTTATATACATGTAAATTAATATATATATATAATATAATATATATATATATTATATATAATATAATATATATATATATATATATATTATATATATATAATATATATATATATATATATATATATAAAGATATGATACACAATATCTTTAAAGATAAAGATATAAAGATAATAAACACAAATATTTTATAAAAAATACACAAGACAAATATTATAAAGATATGATACAACATTGCATTATTAATTTGGGATTTATCACATATGATGTGGTCCTTGGTACGATCCGCACGGGGGAGGTCTAACTACTCGCCTAGACGGTTCACGTGGTGGTGGTGCTTCCCTATTACCACCCCTAGTCCTAACGCGTCCCCTTGCCGTTTGCCGTTGTGGTTGGGTCGAAGTCCCTTCAATGCTGTAGGAAAGACGGGTGCCCTCTGCGCCCTCAAAGCTTTGTCTCGGTGGGACAAACTGACTACTGTTGGGTGCGCCCTCGAAATGTGGTCTTTGGTAGTTTAGGGTTGAATCGGGTTGGTCAAAGAACAATGTTTGTTGTGGTGTGTAGTAGTCTTGTTGGTAATCCTCTTGTATACCCGTGTCGGGGCTAGGTGGAGGACTGGAAGAGCTCGGGACATTGTCGTGATGGAAGTGTTGGGATTGATGGATGTGGGGGGATTGATATTGTGGTAGGTGTTGGGACTGTTGATGGTGGTGGGAATGTTGAGGTTGGTGTTGGTAATCTTCATGGTATTGGGGTTGAGTTTGTGGTATGTAGTGTTGATTTGGTTGGGGGGTGGACATGTGTTATGGTGGTTGTTGTTGGTAATACGGTGGTGGTGGTTGTTGTTGGTAATAACGTGGTGGTGGTGGTTGTTGTTGGTAAAATGGTGGTGGTGGTTGTTGTTGGTAATACTGTGGTGGTTGTTGTTGTTAGGAATATTGTGGTGGTTGTTGTTGTTGGAAATATGGTTGTTGCATCCGGGGATCGTCCAAATAGAACGGGTCAGACACAATCATTTCTGGATTTGTATTTGCTCTATACCAATCCACATATTCCCTTGTTGGCTTCATTTCGTTGGGCGCCACCGGAAATTGTAGAACATAATGGGCACGGTCTTTCCATATTTTACGGAACTCCTTTGCAAATTCCTTCCAATTTTGGGCATACCACTGGTGGCTGACTTTTTTTAGATGCCAAGGTTCCAAAGACATTGGGGGGCCTGGGATTTCTTGATGCATTCCGAATTGCAGTTTGACACGGTCACTTTGGTGCATCTCCATAGTGGTGAACCGCATTATAGCCGTTTTTGCTGTCCAAACAGCTGCATCTTCGGGGTTGGGTTGATGTTCCAATCCCAAATATGGCCTCCAAATAAACTGCAAAGAAAAAAGTAAATATGTTATTTATTGAGAATGCTTGATACTAATAAATCAGTTAGAAAATGAGTGATTTAGTGGTAATACATCTTGTGCTCGGAGACGATCCAAGAGTTGACGATAAAATGTTATTTTATTTTTGGGGGTAAGACTGTAATCTAGTCTGGTTGTAATGAACCTAAACAAAAAAAGATAAATAATATTATTTTTAAATATTTATAGAATAAATATACAAAATGAAATAACATCATAAATTTACCTAGTTGCGTAGGGGAAGGAGTAGACGTTAGGATTTTCTGGGGCTAGCCTCGGCAATCTCCACCACCCCCATCTTTGGAGCAAAAAAGCACATCCGGAAAATGTACAGTGGTCATTTTGTGCATTTTTACACAAAGAGCTATATAGGAAAGACAATACAGCAGAACCCCAACTATACGTGCTTATTCTATCAATGTCCTCGAGCAAACTCAAGTACATAAAATTTATGCTATTTCTCGTGCCTTCGGGAAATAGCAAGTTCCCAAACAATAACATAATGTAAACCCTGGTTTTTATGATTTTTTCTTGTTCGGACGAATCCTCAGTCAAAGTTACGGAGTCGTGGTAGAATTGGAGGCTCGATAGTTTAATACCCTGGCCGCTTGCTTTTGCAGATCCCTCACCCTCGACCAGGTCTACGCCCAACATTTGAACACATATTTCGTTGGGCTGTTGAACATTTCCAGTCACAGGCTTACCATCTATTCGAAGACCCAAAAGCATGTACACATCCTCTAGTGTGACGGTACATTCACCGATTGGTAGGTGAAAAGTGTGTGTCTCTGGTCTCCAACGTTCACACAAAGCAAGAATAAATTTGACATCAATTGGGGCATTTACGACATGCATAACATGACCGAACCCCGCACGCTCTATGTAAGGTACGCACCATGGGTCTGGATAAGGCATAGGGTGTGAACGTTGACGAAATTTCTTAGGATCCTTTAAAAACAAACAATATAAACAATCATTAGATTGGACTTTTAAAAAACAAATTATAAACATACGAAAGAGGCAATGTTCAAGAAAAACTTACGAATGAGACAATGTTTTCCCTAGTGCCTCTGTGTTCTTGGCCCATGGTAAGAAGATACATGATTGCAATGTAGAACGAAGCTTGGTGGATGAGAAGTTTCGCCGGAGTTCTCTGAATAAAAGTGTTAGTGGTTGATGAAAACTTGCAAGAATGACCTTCTATTTATACTCGTTTTCAAATAGATTGAATATGCAAAAATGTGACACGTGTAAGGCATGCGTGGGAATCTTGCAGGCTAGGTGGATAGGTTGGCATGCATTGGTACAGATTAGGTTGCACTTGTCTTGTCTAGGGAAATGCTTGGTGGAACCTGATGATGCAAAGATGTGACACGTGTAAGGCATGCGTGGGAATCTTGCAGAATAGGTGCAGACTAGGTGCAGGCTAGGTGGATAGGTTGGCATGCATTGGTACAGATTAGGTTGCACTTGTCTTGTCTTGGGGAAGACTTGGTGGTAGTGTTGCATGCAAAGATGTGACACGTGTAAGGCATGCGTGGGAATCTTGCAGACTAGGTGGTGAAGACATTTGATGGATAAGCATGCGTGGGAATCTTGTTTTGAATATTATTTTAGTACAACAGTTTTAGAAAGTTTAAATTGGTTTGTAATTCAATTTAGTTAATCAGGTTGTTTAAAATAAATAATTAAGCTTAAATAAGATTGAATATTATTTTAAACACATAATGGAAAAAAGAGGTAGTTTAGTATTGGAAGCGTGATATTCAGTATTGGAAGTTCAAGAAGTTTAACTTTTCGCTATGGAGTTATTCACTTTCAATTTGCACATGAAGACGAAGCTATTGTTGGTGCAAGCAAAGCTAAAGCCGAGAGAACATATTTGAAAAGGCATGCGTGGGAATCTTGCAGGCTAGGTGCAGGCTAGGTGGATAGGTTGGCATGCATTGGTACAGATTAGGTGGTGAAGGCATTTGATGGATAGGCATGCGTGGGAATCTTGCAGACTTGGTGGTAGTATAATGCATTATCCGAAAATATGAGTATTACAACTATTGTTGACCTACTGATGCATGCAGTAGACGTGTCAAAATTATTACATGCATGCAGCTCCACCTAGCCTGCAAGATTCTCAGAGAAGACAAGACTGATGCATGCAGTAGACGTGTCTTATGTGAAGACATGCATGCAGCTCCACCTAGCCTGCAAGATTCTCAGCCAACTTTGCATGCCTTCCTCCTACCCAAATTTTTGCATGCGTTACACGTGTCCAAGTTTTGCATGCGCTACTCTTGGGGAAAGCTTGGTTGAAGACATGCATGCAAAGATGTGTGGGCTTGGTTGCAGACTTGGTGGTAGTATAAATATTCACACACATTTTCACAAAGGTATTCACAATATCTTCACATATATCTTCAAAATATCTTCACATATATCTTCACAAAATCTTCACAAAACCCTCACATATCATGGCATCTTTATCATAATACAAAATCAAAGCTCACATCAATGGTGAGACTTATGAATGTGATATGTCTGGCTTCCTATTTAGAAACACCGATTGCACTCGTTTTTGTCTAAATAGAGGAGCTGACTTCTCTTATCTGAAAAAAAAGATTGAGTCCAAACTTAGACAACCCGTGTCCCAAATTTTTTATCAACAACCTTTTTTTTCTGAAAATAACTCAGTCAGGTTTTATAAGTCATTGATTCAAAATGACATGGAGGCATAATACATGTTTCGTAACCATGAGTATTCTGGTTACGAATATATAGTGTTGTACGTTGTGTTGGAACAATTTCAACCAACTCAGAATATTCAGTCACAGGTTATTGATCCTATGGATGATGACGAATAAAATGTTGAACACCACGTTGAAGACGATGTGGTTGATGATGCAGAAGACGTGGTTGATGACTTGGTGAACCGTGATTCCGAAGACGAAGACCAAGTCCAAATACCTACAGTGCAACGCTACTCACCGCCTGCGCACTTCACAACCCTTAACTTTGGCGAGGATGAGCCCTCATCAGATATGTTCTACAACCCATATATGAGGTCTGATGAGGAGTTAAAGAAGGGTGACCAATTTCGGACCAAGGAAGAGTGTCTATTAGCAATAAAAAACTGGCACTTGAAAAACTGTGTTGACTACGATGTTAACAAATCAAATCCGGAAAGATACGTTATTTTATGCAAAAATCTGGAGTGTGGGTATAGGTTGATGGCATCGTACAAGAAGAAACATAATGCGTGGGTGATAGGGTCCATTTCTCAAGCTCACACTTGCGTCAACACAAACATGGCACAGGATCATCGCAAACTTAGCCATGATATGATCTGTCATTCCATAATACCTCTTTTCGAGGCTGACCCGTCACTCAAGGTCAAAACTATTATCTCCCATTGTGTGGCTGTTTTCAAATATACACCTTCGTACAGAAAGGCTTGGTTAGCGAAAACCAAGGCAATTGAACTGGTATACAGTAATTGGGAGGAATCATACAAACAACTTCCGCGCTACCTGGCTGCACTACATTTGTATTCACCTGGGACGGTTTCTATAATGGAGACCTTGCCGGCACAATCCCCTGACGGAACTCGTCTAGAAGGTAATGGAATATTCCATAGACTTTTCTGGGCATTCCGTCCCTGCATCATCGGTTTCACATTCTGCAAGCCACTTATTCAAGTCGATGGAACTTGGTTGTATGGAAATACAAAGGATCGTTACTGATGGCGGTTGCACAAGATGGAAATTCTAATATTTTCCCAATAGCCTTTGCATTGGTTGAAGGAGAAACGGCTGCTGCTTGGAGTTTCTTCCTTAAGAATCTCCGAACGCACGTGACTCCACAAGTTGGCATCTGTGTGATTTCTGACGGGCACGCTTCTATCGACAGTGCATAGAATAATCCAGCAAATGGTTGGCATGACCCCCCGTCTACGCATGTCTACTGCATCAGGCATATTGCTCAAAATTTTATGCGGGAGTTCAAAGATAATTTCTTGAAGCAAAATTTGATAAACGCGGGTTATGCATTAAACCAACCTGGATTCCAATACTACCGTCGAGAAATAGTTTTGGCAAATTCTGATGCAGGGAGGTGGATCGATAATATCGACAGAGCAAAGTGGACTAGGTCATACGACGATGGGGTGAGGTGGGGCCACATGACAACAAATCTTGTGGAATCAATGAACGGCGTCTTTAAGGGCATACGTAACCTCCTGGTAACCGCTTTGGTGAGTGCGACCTATTTTCGGATGGCTACGTTGTTCGTAACAAGAGGCAAGCGCTGGCATGAAGTGTTACAGACGAGTCAAGTATATAGTGATGCCTGTATGAAGTTTATGAGGCAGGAATCTGCCAAAGCCAGCAGCCATCGGGTTACGGAATTCGACCGCCATGGCCACACTTTTAGTGTCAAGGAAACAATTGACCACAACCAGGGGCTTCCCAGACAAGAGTATAGGGTCCTAATACCAGACTGTTGGTGCGACTGTGGTCAATTTCAGGCCTATCGTATGCCTTGTTCCCATGTCATTGCAGCGTGTTCACACAACCACTTCGATGCATTATCGCTAGTGTCTCTCATCTACAAAGTTGCAACATTGCTAAATGTATACGACAATCCCTTTCCGGTGGTAGCATTGGAGGCATATTGGCCAGAGTATGACAGGGAAATTGTTTGGCACAACGAATCGATGCGGCGGAATAAAAGTGGTCGCCCAAATAGCAGGCGCATTAGAACTGAAATGGACGTCGCAGAGAAAATGCAGAGGAAGTGTAGCATATGTAGACAACTAGGGCATAATAAGAACAAATGTCCATATCGTGGATCTAGTTCCACAACATAGTTTTCATACTCATAACTATGTGTACCAATGCTATTTATCAATAAAGTTTACTTTTCATTCCAAATAGAAGATGACACTGGAACAACAAACACAAACATCTAACATTACAACACCAATTACTAAAACAGGTACTAAAACAAGAACAAGTACTAGAACAATAACAAATACAACAACAACAACACAAACAACCATTAATATCTAGGAAATTACAACAGTCAACACTATGTCGTCTGATCAATGCATCATTTGGATGCAATCAATGTCGCTTTCAACTTCAACCTACGAACATACCGTTTCTCCAGTTTCAAATGAGATACTTCTTCTAAGCCTCTGAATCCTTCTGATGACTTCACCAGGTTCGTAATCTCCCTCTAACCAAGACATCAAGGACCTTTTTAGTTGGTCCAACGAACGGATGTTCCAAAATTTCATCTCCATTGGGGGTTTCATAGGCGAGAAAATAACATGCCCATCCCTTTTTAAGATTACTGGTTCAGGATCCGGGCGCCTTGATGATGTTCGCTGCCATGACGACGGTCTGGGGGATGCCATGAACTCAACTTGATAGAGAAAGTGATAGGAAATAGTGGTGAAGAAAATGCAAGGAAATAACACTTTATTTATAGGAAAAGATCTAGGTTGAACACCAATGTACTTAACCCTAATTAGATCTAGGTTGTACACCAATGTACTTAACCCTAAAAAGATCTAGGAAAATAATATTAATACTTATAAATTAAAATCTATATATATATATATATATATATAGATATATATATATTATATATATATATATATATATATATAGATAATATAGAATATATATAAATTAAGTATATATAGATATATATATATATTATATTATATAATATATATATAATATATAATTAATATATATATATATATATATATATAATAGAATATATTATTAATTTATAATATATATATATATATAAATATATAATATATATTATATATATATATATAATTGTGTATTTACAAATATATACAAAATATTATTATTTACATGTATATAAATTAATTTTTTCCAAAAATTATAAATAAATTAATACTTATAAATTAAATTAATATATATATATATATATATATATATATATATATATATATATCTATATTGTAAATAAATTATATTATATGTATTAATATAAATTAATATCATTTATAATAAATATAAATTAATAAATTAAAAAAAATTAAAAAAAACATATTAAAAGAAATATATATATATTATATATTTTAAAGGTAGGCGCCACTCCTAGTGGCGACTTGCCCTACCCTTAAGGGTAGGCGCCAACTAGGGTGGCGCCCAAGTGAAAAATAGGGTAAAAAATGCCCATTTTTGTAAAAAAAATTAAAAAGGGGGTATTTTTGGAAAAAAAAAATAAAAATTGTATATTTAAAAAAAAACTTCTCAAATTGTTTATTGAATTACTCTCTTTAAGACGTTTCGTGACACTTTCTAATATTGTGCAAGGCCGACAATCAACCACGACGCTTCCAAAATAAAACAATACAGGTTTATAATGTACGATTACTATTTGTACGATAATTATCTTAAAATGCATCCTCTAATAATACAAAGATCAATAGAATATGATATAAATATCAGTCGTAATATATAATTTTTAGACCGGTCATAATAATTTCTTAAACGAAGAGAATAATGTGAGAGTTAAATTTTTTTAATTAAGAGACAAATACACCAAATATTTAACAAATCAATCTCCATATTAAAATATTGACATATTAGAACACTTGTGGAATAAAAAAATTAGTTTGTAATATTTTTATTTATGTATAATCATGTGGTTGAAATTGAAGTGATCATTGAATCAATTGAATGATCAGGTGATAAAGAAAAACAATCTTAGAGAGAAACCTGAGAGTATTAAATACGAGTACAGTGGTGAATGGGAGACAAAAGAAGCAGCAGATGGGTGCCCGTGACAGTAGCCGACTATACAGCAGCATGACATAATAACGAAACCAAATGCTTTCTGGCGTCAAATACTACTCATTCGGAATATTTTGTAGATTAAAAGAGGAAACTGAAATACAACAAAGCTTAGCCTCTTTAAGGTTTCAATCAAACATTTTTTATACATACTTTTAAATGTTCTATATTACATATTTATAACTTTATATACTTGATTCACATTGCTTTACAACTTGGAAAACAAAGCTCTTTTTATCCCTAACTTTATCTGGATTAAATGTGAATAATAAAATAACTCACTATTTTGAAATAAGAAAATTAAAGAATGATAAATATTTCAAAAGAAACAAAAACTAAATTTCAATATTATGTCTTTTCAATTTTTGAAAATAATTATAGGTCGTTGATCTGAACACAACGTATTAAAAAGACTATATGATTCAATTGAATGGTAGAATTATATATATATATATATATATATATATATATAATATATATAATATAATATAATATATATATATATATATATATAATATTTATATAGGAGACTATACTAAAACTCCAAACAGAACAAAATAAAAATAAAGTTACGAGGGGAAATCAACTTATTCCTCAAGAACTCTTCATTCATAAATGGAGGAATCGTAGTCCACCAAAGTGTTGAAATAGTCGAGTGATTGCAGTTTGTGAGTATATTCGTGCAAGAGTAACCTTCTTTGAAAATATGGGAATTCAATCCTTGAATCTGGTGGAATGGAGTCTTGCACTCAACGTTTTCTTATTATTATTCTTTTGTTGTCTCAATACTATTTGAGAGTAGTCAGATTCCTTTTCTATCTCATCTGCCCATGTATTAATTATATTTTGTAAAAAAAATTGCACCACCTCAGGGAGTGGATTATTTTGGGTGTCAAACAAGCAAATTTTTGCATCTTCAAGGGTATCTGGGATAAAGTCGGGCGAGTTTCTATTGTTGACGTGTTAGTTACTCACATTCCCCGTGTCTTCTTGTGTTTCTGGCAATCCTTGAATTCACAACGTCTACTCCCCTCTCTTAGAGTCAAAGTTGGTACTTTGAGATCTTTATTGACGCACAACTTCTTGGTTCTCAAATGTATTTATTCTCGTCATATTCCTATCATGATCAATAATCTGAATCAATTTCAATTGTTCTAGTGTTGTATTCTGCTTCACCTCATGATCTGTATAAGAAATTTGTACCTGAGTTGGACTTGCATTATCTAGTTCTACATTGGTGTTTCTCGCATTGTCCTCCTCAATATAATTGTGTTTCATAAATTTAGCCATCACATGTATATAAGGCATATTATTTGGATTTGTATTATTGTTCTCTTAAGTATCCTTTTTGTCATACGGTGAACTGGACCTTATTGGATTTGTAATCGCAATGTCGCGGTTAGCAAGAGTCGCCACCGACTTTTCTTTTATCCCTTAAGGAAAGGCGGAAAAGAACAGGAAAGACCTTATTTCAGATTCTTAGGTTCGGGAGGTACTTTATACAAAGGGAAGGGGTAAGCACCCTTTGTATCCATGGTTATCCATGGGCTCTTAATTGCTCAATCATTCATGTTTTCTAGTTTGAAAAAGGTGGTTGAGAACTGTGTGAAAAATGTTTTGAAAATGAGAATTTAACTTTGTAATGATTCTTGCATGAATGTATACAAAGTGGTTATCTCGTTTGGTTTTTCGAAGGTAGTTTAGAAAAACATAACTCGGCAATGATCCTAGTGCGGATGTATGCTAAGTGGTGATTTTCCAAAAAAAAAGATGTTTGAAAGATGTGAGGTGTGAAAAGCATTTTTTTGTTATGAATGAGCAATTAAGGTTATACCTGTCCGAGGTCTTTCCGGGCATTTCCTATCCTTATGAGGGTAAAACTGTCTTTACTATTGAGAAGTAAGTAGTTTTATCCTGGGGATGTAGGAGGGTCATCGTAGGGTCCTCGATTGGTCATTGAAGGCAACAGTTGTGAGGATACCTTAGCATTCGAAGGGACTATCATCATTTAACCGTAGGCTACACCGAAGGGTCATCGAGGGACAAAATCGTATTTTCGAAGGCAACATCCGAGGGACTATGATGATTTTACCGAAGGGTCTTTGCTAAGGATATCCCCATATTCGCGGGACATGACCGTAATATTGTAATCGTGGGGTAATAAAGAGAGGTCCGATATCATTTATTTAAAGTCCATGTTTTAAGTTCATTAGGTAATTATGGTGATACCGCATTAAATCGATACATTAAAATCAACACATTAAAGATCAATACATTAAAATTGGTTAGGCAACCAATATGAATTTTCACATTGAAGTGAAATAATTTAGAGTCCATCTCCATGAAAGTCTTCCCATACATAAAGCGGAGTACCTAGCCGGCTATTTCTTCGGAAGTATGCTAGCCCTTACACCATGAACACACGGATTAAAGCATCGAGGTAAAATACAATTGGAAATTGCACCATAAGATAAATATAACAGCCAGGAATTTAAGCCAAATAACGCAGAATCATCATCAGGTAAACATGAAATGGGCAGCAAAAAGGCAAAGCAGCCCCTGGCCCGGTCGCCTCTGCTTCGCCTAGCGAAGGCTCAGCGAAGGCTCGCTGCGGGCTCGCCTAGCGATGAGCTAGCGAGCGGCCACGGGTTTGAAATTTGAGAACATTATGACCTCAACCTGCAGCATGGCTTATGGCATCCACCACATAATTATATGGTTCAGTTTCACAATATTCAAGCACATTTAAATTCTCATGCAAAACTTCAAAATGTTTATGAATTCAATTATAATATCCTCCACAAATTAAGAACATGAAGTGGTACCATATGCCAAATGAGAATACAAAACGATATCACATGCAAATTAAGACGCTAAAGCGGTACCACATGCAAAATGAGAACATAACGTGATGATCACATGCCGATTAGGAATCCTAAATCATATGCCAAGTAAGAAACTAAAGCGATAATAATGATGCAAACCTGTTTGCAAATCGAGTTGCAACCTTGAATCGGCGAGCCGGATTGAGTTGGGCGACGGTAGCTTCGGAGCGGGTAGGCGGCCTTCAGGGTTTCCGCCTTCTGAACTCTTTGGATCAGCAGGGTTTCTGTGTTTCTCCCTCTGGACGCGTGTTTCCGTTCGTCTTCGTCCGTCTCTCTGTGTTCTTTTTCGTGGCAGAAGAGCATGTATTTATAGTAGTGGCAATGGTGACCTAATGGGCTTAAAATGAGGTCCAAAATTTCAAATTCTCGCAAGCTTCGCTAGGCGAAGGAATTGCTCGCCTAGCGAGCAAACTAGGTCTGGGCTTTTTTGATGGATCTGGTGCTTCGCTGGGCGAGTGGCATGATGAAATGCTCGCTAGGCGAAGGAGCTGCTCGCCTAGCGAGCAAGCTGTTTTGGGCCGCCTATGGGTTGGGCCTGTTATGAGTGGGCTTTTGTCCATTTGATATCAGTGCCTTGCAGAACAAGTCAGAGGGTCTTGGAAAATGCTTTGTAATATCAACGGGCAAATTTTGGGGTATGACAGCTGCCCCTGTTCAATATTCTTGAACCGAGAGAGTAGAAAGGTATGTGTCGTTCGTGGTCTGGAGGTGAAAGATTATTGAACACTAGAATGCCCCGAAAATTTGCGCTTGTCCATCAGTCTTGACGGAGATGGGCTTAGAGATGCCATCCAAGAAACTTGCTGAGGAGATTTCCAGCTGGTGTCGTACGTTAGACGATATCTAGGGACATGGGTGACATACCGGGTCATACATCAGACCGTATAGTGAGTCATCCATTATGCCGTCGACTTCGCTGGGGAGTCAGAGTATGCTATATACTGCTGGGGATATGGGATCAGCATGGATCGTATGTTAGACCGTGTCTGAATACCAGAGTGAGTTGTTCATTAGGCGGATGACTTTGCTGGGGATGAAAGATCAGAATGGATCGTACGCTAGATCGCATCTGGGTTGCAGAATGGGCCGTCCGTTAGGCTGAATCTGCTGAAAAGGGAGTAGTCGTATGCCAGACCACCATTCAGGAATGTACCTGTCCGAAGGTAGCACCTGAGAAAGGGAGTAGTCGTATCCTAGACTACCATTCAGGAATGTACCTGTCCGAAGGTAGCACCTGAGAAAGGGAGTAGCCGTATACTAGACTACCATTCAGGAATGTACCTGTCCGAAGGTAGCACCTGAGAAAGGGAGTAGCCGTATACTAGACTACCATTCAGGAATGTACCTGTCCGAAGGTAGCACCTGAGAAAGGGAGTAGCCGTATACTAGACTACCATTCAGGAATGTACCTGTCCGAAGGTAGCACCTGAGAAAGGGATATCCAAATGGGTCGTACGTTAGACCATATTGGAGTTGTTGAGAGTCAGAATGGATCGTACGTTAGACCGTATCTGAGTTGAAAGAGTCGTATGTTGGGCTGAATCAGAATGAACCGTACGCTAGGCTATATCTGATAGTATTTGTGTATGCTGTATTTGCAATGAGTATTTGGGATGGGCTTATAGATGCCATCGTTGGGAGGATGTCAGAATGAATGTTGACATGGAGTATATCTGAAAGGTGTAGCTGAAGAAGAAAGTAGTCGTACGCTAGACTACACCTCGGAATGTACCATATGCTAGGCAGTATCTGAGGGATATAGTTGAATCTTGAATGTAATTGATAAAGATGTCCGTCTGACTGGACCTTTGTGTTGGTTGTATCAAAAGGATAATTAACCTGAAAAATACAGTTAGCTTCATGCCATGTCATGATGCATGAGATGTTTTATGCTTGCGAACCTGGTATGCATGTGTATGCATGTATATATTATGTAAAGTATATGATGTGGAATGAAGTAAATGTGAGCGTTGTATGCAGGTATGTAACATGAAATGATGTAATGAATGCATTAGGCGTCTGAAACATTCTTCCAGGGGACACTACTGGAGAGATAGATCTCAGTCTGCTGGTCAGAGAACATTGGTATTGATGGCCCTCCCTTAGCTGGGGATTTGGGTTCTGTCCAACGGGGCCTGGCTGGGGATAGAAGGGATGACCTTTCGGTAGGGCGATGCCGACCTCTTCTGGGGAATAATTGGCGTTGCCGGGGAATCGAATTAGTAACAGCCTCCTTGGAAAGCGTGGTTAGACCTTCTCCTCGATCCTGAAGTCGTGTAGTAATTGCTATTGCTATTTTAGGCATGCATTTTTGTAAACATTGGTCATATTCAAGTGCATAAGTCAATTCAAGTTAAATCGATGGACGTTTACGCAAACAAAACAGAGAAAGTAAGACAAAAGCATCTTTTTGGAAATGAAATTGTATTGATTTTGAAAGAGAGCCTATAAACAGGCAATTTGTGTACAAGGAGACAGAAATCCTAGTAAGAGGAAATTGTCAAGACAACAAAAAGAAAGCTATGCAGAATAAGTCCTATTGATTTTGATTCCACTACTGTCATTATGTCTTTAAGCATCTCATCTCCTGCTGTCGGATAGAAGTGATTGGCTTGTTCAGTCCCTGGAACTTGGTTGAAGCTGACAGAGAACGGGACATAGTCATACGCTTTAATCCCTAATTTTTGCCTGGACCGCCTTTTCAGGTTTTCAGTCCACCGGGATACCCCTTTTTGCCCAAGCCGCCTTTTCAGGTTTTCGACTTGCCGGGTATACGTCTTTATATATTTATCCCTAATTTTTGCCCGAACCCTTTTGGTTCGCCGGGATGCCCTTACTTTTGCCTAGGTACGTCGACCTAGCGGGTCTCTTTTATGCGTAGTATTTTTTAACTATGTCCGCGTTCACAGGATGCGGGAAGTCTTCGCCATCCATTGTAGCAAGTATCATGGCTCCACCAGAGAATACTTTCTTAACCACAAATGGCCCTTCGTATGTGGGAGTCCACTTGCCTCTGGGGTCACCTTGTGGTAGAATGATACGTTTGATCACCAAGTCGCCTACTTGATACACTTGTCTCTTGACTCTTTTGTTAAATGCCTGGGTCATGCGCTTCTGATATATCTGCCCGTGACAAACAGCCGCAAGTCTCTTCTCGTCAATCAAGTTTATTTGATCAAGTCGAGTCTGAATCCATTCATCTTCGTCTAAGCCCGCCTCTTTCATGATTCTTAGAGAAGGAATCTGGACTTCCACTGGTAAAACAGCTTCCGCTCCGTAGACTAAAGAGAAAGGAGTTGCCCCTGTCGAAGTGCGTACTGAAGTGCGATAACCATGGAGAGCAAATGGTAACATCTCATGCCAGTCTTTGTACGTTACTGTCATCTTTTGTATGATCTTCTTGATGTTCTTATTAGCAGCCTCCACGGCGCCATTCATCTTTGGCCGGTACGGAGAAGAATTATGATGCTTTATTTTGAACTGCGTGCAGAGTTCAGTAACCATCTTGTTATTCAAATTAGTACCATTGTCAGTGATAATTCTCTCAGGGATGCCATACCGACAAATAAGACTATTCTTGATGAACCGTGCCACTACATTCTTGGTGACAGAAGCGAAGGAGGCTGCCTCTACCCACTTTGTGAAGTAATCAATAGCGACGAGAATGAAGCGATGTCCATTAGAAGCCGTAGGTTTAATCTTTCCAATCATATCGATGCCCCACATTGCAAAGGGCCAAGGAGCTGTTAACACGTTCAATGGAGCAGGAGGTACATGTACTTTATCCGCATAGATCTGACACTTGTGGCAGGTTCTGGAGTGATGGTGGCAATCAGCTTCCATGGTAGACCAATAATACCCTGACCTCAGAATCTTCTTGGCCATTGTATGTCCATTAGAATGAGTCCCAAAAATACCGTCATGCATGTCTTCCATAATCTTTTCTGCTTCCTTTTTATCCACACAGCGAAGCAGAGTCAAGTCATGATTACGTTTGTATAACACTCCATTACTCAGAAAGAATTTAGCGGAGAACTTCCTCAGGAATTTTCTGTCATTGATGGATGCCCCTTCAGGGTATTCCTGAGCTTCTAAGTATCTTTTTACGTCGTGGAACCAAGGTTTTTCCCGTACTCCCTCAGTGTTAAGTTCATAACAGTATGCCGGTTCATCTAGTCGCTCAATGGCAATCCTGGGAGCTTCACCGTCCCATCTGACTCTGAACATAGATGACATGGTAGCTAATGCGTCCGCCAACTGATTCTCTTCTCGTGGAATATGTTCAAATGTAATCTCTTCAAAGTATGGGATTAATGTCATTACCTGCTCTCGATAAGGGATGAGATTTGGATGTTTAGTATCCCATTCTCCTTTGATCTGACTGATTACCAAAGCCGAATCTCCGTATACGCTCAAAAACTTGATCCGCCAATCTATAGCAGCTTTGAGTCCAAAAATACATGCTTCATACTTGTAAGACCCCAATTTTGGGCCCTAAGATCCCTCATGGCCCATATCATTCATATCATGACCTCAAGGATCAATGCATGCCTTTGCTTTCCTCTTAGTGGGTAGATTGCCTTGTAGGTTCATTTCTTGATCACCAAGCATACTTTGCATTTGTATATCTTTGCTTTCATATGTTTATCATTCAAAAAGTACAAAAATATTGTCTGTTTAACCTTGTTGCTTGCAGTGGAAGTAATCATCAGCAATTAGGTCAAAGTCAGTCATTGATCAGTCAAAGCAATGGATGATGGCCATTCTTGTGGAATTTGGGCATCATGATCATTAATCAAAGGTTCATACAACTTGAGACATCATTTGAGGTCAAGTTCTCAAGAAATTAGGGTTTGGAATTCATCAGAAGAAGTCCAGTCACTCAAAACCCTAGAAAAGTCAACAGACAGTCAAACTTGGTCAACAGTTGATTTAATCAATGATTTGATGGATAGAATTGATCTGAAGGAGTTCATTCATGCTTGTATAAATCTCATCTATCATGTTCAACCTCATCATGGAAGAAAATCAAGTCAATCATAAAATTTTCCAGAAATAGAAAGTGGACCTGTAATTTCAACTGCCAAAAATGGAAACTTCTTGATCTTAAGCTTACATCATGATACAAGCTCCAAATGAATTTTTGCCCAACATGAAAGTTGAAGATCTTGTCTTCCCATTTTCAAAAAGTCCAAAAACTCTCAAGTCCCATGTGTGGTTGTCAAGATATGATCAAATCATTTTCACCAAATTTTGAACTTCAACAAGCCATAACTCTCAAACCATAAGGCCAAATTTGGTGGGGTTTTTTCCTACACACCACATTTTTCATCCTCTTTCCAAAAATATAAATTTCATGACCTAAAACCTTGCCAATCAAAATGGCATTTTTGGGACTATTCCTTTAAAAATCAAAGTTTGACTCACAGTTGACTTTTTGATTTAGGACTTTTTTCTCATTTTTGCCAATTGGGAAATGTTTCATATATTATTTGTGATTTGCTCAAAGTCCAAAATCATCATCACACCACCATTTTTCCACATTTTGAACCAAGGTACAAAGTTGGCATTTTTAGCAATTGGCTTCAAAAGAGTAAAAACCAGTACAGCAGCTTTTGTACAAAACACAAGTAGCAATTGCATTGGTCCTTCTGCAGCATTTCATAAGCCCATTTGTGCAGACAAACACACCCACCATTTTCACTTGTTCCATAATTAGCAAAATGGCAAATTGAATCATTTAGCATAAACCAAGCTTACCATTTAATCAAGTGATGTAAAACAGGTGATATATAAATGTTTTTCTGTCCAAATAAACCCTAGTTTTGCAGCAGCCACAGAAAAAAACCACTCACTCTCTCCTTGTGCATTTTGGCCAAATTGGTTTTTCTGCACAAAACACTGAAAACCCTAGAATCCCCTTCATTGTTTCTCCACAAAAACACCTTGGTGAGCTTCTTTGAACCATAAAATTTCATCTGTCCAGCCTTCATCATTTTCTGTTTTCCAAGGAACCAACCATGGCAGTTTAGAGTTTTGAAGAAGTCCAAGCAAGTGTGAGTTGAAACGAGTTTATCATCCATCATTTAGAGCCAAGGTCTTCACCTGTTTCAAGCTATCACACACCAAGGGCCACTGTTTCACATTTTTCTTCAAGAACAAGTAAGTGAATCGACTTCCATTATATGCAATGCTATGATATGTTCATGAAAGATCATCTTATGCTGATTCTAAGGAAATAAAGTTTGTTTGAAATGGTGTTCTCTTGATGGAGAAATCTGCTTTTCTTTTTCTTGTTACAAATGAACTTTTGGTCGATTTGCATTGCTGGGGTTGATTTAATGAATTTGGACTTGATATTCTTGTTGTTGGATGTTTAATGATGATGTTAGTATGTGTGATTTTGTTTTCTGAACATCTCGAATTTTCAAGCTCAGAATGATGTTGTTGCTGCTGTTCATGAAAACTAATATATTTTCCCAGAAAACCATATGATTTATGTTGACTGCTTGCTAATACCATGCTGATGTATGTTTGGTCAAGTCATTCTGTTTGATGTTGGTGACAATGTGAGTATGCTGGCTGTTATTGTGTGATTTTGTTTATGAGCTGAACAGGTATGCCCTGCTGTTGTTTGGTTGCTTGTTGGTTGGAACTTCAATTAATGATGATTTTGATGAACACATTATGCCATGCTAATTGAACCCTGCTGCTATGCTAAAACCCTGTTGTTATGATGAATGTGCTGCCATACTGTTAATACCTGCTGCTGTTTGGAAATCATAACTCTGCCCAATACAGGAATTCATGATTGTGTGTGTTGTGTTGCTAGCTAATGCACATGCTAATGATGTTTTCATAGGTCATGATCATTGTTGGTTTTGCTTATACTTGGTTGTTCAAATGTTGTATGTTATTTCATGAACTTACCATGATACCATGCTAAACCTTGCTGCTGTTATGCTTGAACCCAAAGAACCATTAAATGCTATAACCGTGTGAACATGCTTAGAAATCCATATGACTCATACTCAGTTTGCTTGTATTATGTTGCTACATGAGCATTAAGGCCATGTTTTTGTGTGATTTGTTTGTTGCATTTGTTGTTTGATGATTAAGATCATGAGATGATGATGTTGATTGTGTGAGACTTGGTTTAGTTTTGGTCATGAGTTGAATGCTGAATGCCAATGCTGCTGTTCAAACCTGATGTCATATCCAGATTTCTCCCTTGAGTATTGCTTGTTTTGCTGTTGGCTAATGCTGTTTAGTGATGCTGTTACATTGTTTGTTTTTGATTGTTGATGTTGGTTATGGTTGGTGCTTGAATACTGAAACCATGCTGTTACTGCCCTGCTGCAAATTTGAAACATGTTGTATGCTGTTGTTTGGTTGCATTATGAGCATTACCAATTGCCATGTCAGTTGTGTATTGTTGGAATTTCAATTGCCATGACCTTCAATGTTGATGATTGATGACCATGCTATGCTAAACCCTTGCTGATGTATGTTTGGGCTAAGTCATTTTTGATGTTGGTGATAACATGTACTGCTATGCTAAAGAACATGTACTGCTATGCTGAGTTTCAATTGATTATGAATTGATTTCCATGTCCTGTGGCTGTGACAATGATAAACATTGCTTGCTGAATGCTATGCTGCTATGTGCTGTTGGTTGTTTTTGTTTGATTTGGTGATGGACATGATAATGAATGCTGTTCTTGATTAAGCCTGCTGCAGTGTTTGAAACTTTAGGCACATGCTCAGCAAAATCCATGTGAAATATATATTGTATGCTGTTACCATTGAAATGTTACATGATGATGATAAATATGCTTGCTGCAATTTAGGGAACCCTGCATGGTAATGTTCCTGCTTGTGCTGTTTTGGTGCTTTTGACATGAAGCACATTGAGATTGTCTTGCTTCTTGCTTAATGATGATGATCACATGATAATTGATGATTGGAGGATATGTTGGATGCTGTTGTTTGGTTGCTGCATGATGATGATGATGCATAAACATGCTTATACCAATGCCATATTTGTTTGCCTTGCTGCTCATTTTGTCAATTAATGATGAGTTTTCAATGACAATGTGTATGCTGCTGTGTGTGTATGTTGGAATTTATTTTGTAAGATGTTGAACTTGCTTGAAATTCCATGATGCTTTTGTTTTCAAACTTATGCCATGAAAACTATGTTGTATGCTGTTTACAGGCTTTTGATTATGATGATTACATGTTGCTGATGAACATGCTCTATTGTGTTTTGGAATCCCATATACATTGTCCTGAAGCCCATGAAACATGTTGTTGCTGTTGTTTGTTTTGTTTGATTACATGATGAACACGAATGCATGCTGCAAATACTCTGTTTACTGCATGATGTTGATGCATGAACTGCTATACCAATGCCATATTGATATGTGATTTTTTTTGCTGGAAGCTTGTTTCACAATGATGAACCACATGTTGTTGCCCTGCTGACAAAACCTTGCTGCAGTTTTGAAATTCCTTGAGAAGTTGTCCTAAAAATCTATGTGAATCATGTTTGAATGATGTTTGATTGGTTGTTTATCTGTTGGAATTTCGATTGATATTGATTGATGAGCATGATGAACATGTGCTGCTATTTTAAAACTCTGCTGCTGTTCATACCAGATCTTGCCCTGCCCGAATTTCCTATTGGTTAATGTCTGTCTTGATGATTGGTTAAATGTTGTATGGTGATGAGGTTGCACAGCTGTGCTTGTTTTCTTAATGCTGAATGTGTGTAGTTCATGTATGATTATTGGTCGAACATGAAGCTGAGCATGGAGCCATACTGTTGTGCCAAAACCCTCGAAATTCCTAGAAGAAAATCATATGAACTGTGTTGCATATTTGTTGTTTGATTGCCATGTGAACATTGTTAAGTGCTATGTTGATTGTGTGATGGTTGGAATTTGTTTTGATGTTGAGAAACCATGTTGCCAAACCTTAAAATGCATGTGAGCCCAGAATCTTGCAACACGATTGATTGCTGTTATTTGTAAGCCTTGCTGCTGTCCATACCAAGCATAACCCTGTCCAGAATTTTCTCATGTTTTTGTTGGATTGTTGTTAGCTAATGTTGCATTAGGTTAGTATTGCATGGCCGTTGCATGATTGTAAACTGTTGGATGCGTTTTGCTCATGATTGATGTTGAAGAGGTATGCTGTATGCCTTTGCCAAACCATGCTAAAACCCCAAGTTTCTAAAACCCTAGCAGTATTTTTTTCTAAAAAAACAAATGTGATTGGCTGTTGTTGGTTGTTAACACTGTTTCATTAAGAGCTGACCAATAAGATTATTTCATTCCATGCCCTAAAACGCAGTGTTTTGCTAAATGATAGGGATATTTACAAGTATGCCATTCGGTTGACTTATGTTGACCAATTGCCATACCATTTTGTTCATGTTTACATCATAATTTCATCCGATTACCACAATTTATTTCTCATCCAATTTTCATCCAAAAATCTTGAAATTTTTTCCTCATACTCATGGATGTGTCTAGAATTTTATGGTGAATTTTAATTATTTTTCCATTGGCTGGATTTTTAATGATAATTATTTTCTTCACATGTATGCTCAAATGACACATTGTACCATTCCAATTGTGAAATTCTCATGTTGCATCCAATGAGCTTGAAATTTTTTGTGGTTGTTCTACACACATTGACCCTCATTTCCATATAAAGTTTGTGCATTTATCATTTGTGGATTGAGAGTTATGATTTTCTGAAGTTATGTGTTGAATTTGGTGCTATGCCATGATCATGTATTTTCCCAATTTTTGTTCACATACTTCCTCTTATCCAATTGACCCCAAATTTTGCATGAATCATCCTTTGTATGTCTATTTCATGTATGAATTTTCTTGGAATTAATCTTGCTGTTTTCCATTTGATTGAGAATTTTCTTCCATACTTGTTCATTTGTTGACTTTCTGTGCTATACATTGCCATATCCTTTGTGAAATTCTCAAATCATATTGTATGACCATGAAATTTCATATGTGATAACTAGACATCTCAAGCTTTGCATTGGTGTTAATCTCATTCATTTATCTTCTGTTTTCAGATTGATATGATTTTTTGAAGTTGACCCATGCTTGTTGACTTTCACCATGCTTACTTGAATTTGATTCAACTCCATGATTTTTGTTGACTGCCTTCCTCTCATCCAAATGCCATGAAATTTGACATGTATACCATGTTAGATATTAGGATTGAGTGTGGTTTATTTCATAATTTTTGAGAATGTTTGAGTTGACTTTTGAATGAAGTCTTTGCTGTTGACTTTTGTATGCTTCTCTTGCCATGCTTTGCATCCTTTTGCATATGAAATGACCTTGATGCATGATATAAGTTTGAATCCAATTGTGTTTGCTTCCTACATGATTGAATTTGACTTTAATTGAATAGTGCTTGCTGCCTTGACTTTTTCTTTCATCTTTGACCCTAGGCTAGTCCTAGTGGTCTTCTGAGCTTATGTTGAGTTCATCTGTTTCAGGTTAAGCATCAATGCTTTGAGGATCATTCTAATGTGCCTGATTTGAATTGTTTATATTGTGCTAACATTTGTTTTGTAGGTGACTCATATGCTTGAGTCTTTGTGCCTTGCACAATTGGTCCCTCTGTTGGTTGACTTTTGGTTCATTTCTCTTGTTTTAATTGTTGAACTGTTTACTAATTGGTTTGACTTTTGCAGGTGCTTTAGTTGCTTAAGTTCTTTGAACTTGCTTGCTTGCTTTGCTTTTTAGCATTTGCTTTGAGGTATAATTACTTCTTCTTCATGTAGTCTGGAGACCCGGTCTGTTATTTGACCGGGCAAACTGTCTGAAGTCCTCCTTAAGAGGCAATGCCTGTGTTTGTTTATATTTGTCCTAAGCAGGAAAAGTCCTTCAAGTAAGGCAATTGGTGGAAGGTAGGGATAAGTAATCTATCCCCCACTATTCAGTGTGTCCTCTCTTTGCTCCCATTACATGGTTGAAGCATTGAGATAAATACCCAAGATCTAATCGAGTCAATAATGTGGAGAGAGTTCCTACTTTCTGAACTCCCACACTTTCTTTTATGCTCTCTCTGATTTGAGATTGAAGCAATGAGGCACACCCCTCATCTCCTTTTCATCTGCTTCACCTGAGCCCCTCAATGGCCAGGTTAAGAGCGACATTTACCTATTACAGTGGACTTTTAAAGTCAAACCCTCTTGTGTGAGCCCCATTGTTTTGGCTATAGAGTGTGCTGTTTGTTATTCATTGATTGATTGATTGCTTCATATGCACTTGCTTGCCTGTATGCTATGCATTTATCATCATCATCAATTGCCATTAATGCATGATCATCTCATCTGTTTTGTGATGCTATCATTGTTGTTTGCCCATGGAGGACAATTGTAAGTCCATTGCTTTGGCATTTGCTCCTGTGATATGGAAGGATAGAGTGTAAGACCTCATTGGTCACTCATATCTTCTGTTTATTTGTGTGTATGTGAGGATACAGTTATAAGTCCCTGTAAGTTGGCATCTGTTATCCTGTGATCATAATTTGATCTGTTTGATTTGTATGTGAGGTTGCAGTTATAAGTCCCTGTGAGTTGGCATTTGCATACCTGTGATCATATTGTTGCTTTTGTTCTTGTACGTGAGGATCCATTGTAAGTCCCTGTGATGTGGCATTGGATTTCCTAGGACCATACTGTGGAGTTAACCTAAGTCCAGATAAATTGGCAGTTGACTTCCATGTTTCATCTTTGTTTTTCTTTTGAGGAGATTGGTGTAAGTCCATTGAGTGGCATCTGATATCCATTTTGTTTTAGGAGATTGGTATAAGACCAGTGATTGGCATCCGATATCCGCTCTTGCTTGCTTTGCTTGTTTATTATTATTAATTGCCATTCCAAAGGACACACTTGAATCATCTGTCATATGATTTCAAGAAGTGAACCTTCTAAGAAGTTTTACTATCCATCCTCATCCATTCATCATCCATTATGTCCTAAACCTTTTCACATTTTATCTTTTAAACTTGACATAAGTGTTGTGCAAACATCTTCATGTTTTCTAACTAAAAACCTGGACTCAAGTCCTTGACTTTTTTCAAATTCCACTTTCATAATACTTCTTTTGAATCAATCTTAATCATACTTTGACTTCATTTTCATAATCACAATCAATTAACCTCACTCATTCACTTGTTTTGGCTTTGTCCATTAATCTTTTCATACGTGAGCTATAGGTTTGATTTATCTTAGTGGTTGATGTTAATCTCACCTTCTGTCTTTAGTGATTGAATTGTAAGTCTTCCTCGCCTATTATAGGGTTAACCCCTCCCTGGCCAGTTGAAGCCGTTTCTCACATGGTGGACGTTGTTGTCTGTATAAGGTTGAGTTTTCTCCCGTGGATAACGTAAGACCTAGGGTTTGTGTTTAAAATTGAACCTAACCCACTTTTGGAAATCTTTTAGCCGAACTACGGCGTTCTGATCCTTACCTTTGATGGAAGGTACGTAGGCAACGGGTTCATCCGTTCGAACCCAATACCCAATAATAATAAAATTGTACATTCTTTTCTCACCATCCCAATCATGTTTGCACAATCTTTATGTCATAACAAATAATAATTTTGCACAACAAGTGTGAAAAGGGCTCCCTAGGAGTACCTAGGACGTGGTGGGTGCCTAACACCTTCCCATTGCGTAATTTACCCCTTACCCAGACTCTCTGATCTTTTTATTAGTTTTCTACGTGTAAAACTTCTTAGGCTTTTGTTCGCTTTTTAGCCAGTCCTTTGGATAAATAAAAGTGCGGTGGCGACTCGAAAATTTCAAGGTATCTCATAGCTTATGATTTAATCGATAGATCATATAGCGACGAATACACCGCTACAGAAAAGTGGCGACTCTGCTGGGGAGATCTATCGAATCCCTGGTTGTATTGCCTACTTTTCACCCTTGTTGTGATATATGTTATTATTCTTCATCTGACATATTTTTGTACAATTTGGGATGACTGTATTGATTGTAATGTGTGAATTGCTTGATATACATTTGCTGTGTGCTTTGGTGATCTGTGAGATGAGTTCTGTACCCGAACTCGAGTGCACTCTAGGATAGGAGAATGGCATAGTCTTGTCGACTGGTGTGGAGTAGTCCTTAGCCAGTTGACTTGCGAGTCCATTCACTTGGTGGAGGTCATGTTGGACTAATAATGTCACACAAGTTATTTGTGGTTAGGCATTATTCTTTCAATCATGTTCCGCAGAAGCCAAGGACCTTAGTTTACCAAACCCATCTTGGCCTATTTTTAGGACCGTAGTGCGGAGGTCGTTCAGATGTCAGTTCTGATACGATTGTTACGCGATACTACACTCATAAGAGTTTCTCTTGAGAATATTCTTGGAATACGAGTATTCGTTCCTCCGAAAATATTCGAAAGATGGAACGATGATTATGGGAACCTCTGATAGAACATGTCTGGCAGGTTTAAACCCTAGTACACTCCCTTTGGGTGGTTCTTAACCGAGACTCCATGCTCGTGACTCTCAACAAACCCGTGATTCGTGGTTGAGTCGTTCAAACATTGTTAATATCAATGGATCCCGGATCAGGTGTAAAACCCAAATCCATCAAAGCGGCTGGTTGATATTAAGAATGTTTGAACCGGTTCATGTACCGTTAATATCAATGGAACTTGGGTGTCGATAAGGTGAAAACCTAAACCCACCAAAATGGATGATTGATATTAGGGATACATAGAGCTTTCCCACGACCTTTGTTTGGTGTGCTTTGTTTGATCCTTGAGTGTGTTTGTTGCATTCATGCATTCACGCATTCATCCGCATTCATGTCATCAAAAGAGAAAATTTTCAAGGAACTTAAAGGGTTATTTGCAAAATTTTCAGACATGGAAAGACCGAAAAGGCATACAAAGAAATACAGCTTTAAGCAGCCCGATGTAAAAGAGTTAAGGAATCTGACATCATATGTATTAGATCCCTTGGGTTTCAAAGCTCGATATGGGAAGCTTCTGCCGTTGCTGACTACTCAGGTGGATGAGGGATTGATGAGCACTCTTGCTCAGTTCTATGATCCGCTCTATCATTGCTTCTTATTTCCAGACTTCCAGTTGTTGCCAACTTTGGAAGAATACTCTCACCTTATTGGGATTCCGATTCTGGATCAAGTGCCGTTCAGTGGCTTAGAGAGTATTCCATCTGCTCGAGAGATTTCCAGTCTGTTGCACATAGATGAAGATCTGATTAGAGCTAATCTGACTACCAAAGGCGGAATTCAGGGTTTTCCTTCCGAGTTCCTCATTGCCCAAGCTACCTTTTATGGGAAGGCCATGAGTGAGGATGCCTTTGAGGCTCTATTCGTATTGCTTATCTATGGATTGGTGCTGTTTCCCAACTTTGACAAGTTCGTCGACATGAACGCCATTAGGATCTTTTCAGTTCTTAATCCAGTTCCGACCTTGTTGGGTGATGCATATGTCTCCATGCATCTGAGGAATATGAAGAATGGAGGAGTCATTGTCTGCTGTTTACCCCTGCTGTACAAGTGGTTTATTTCGCACTTGCCGCAGACAGTTGCTTTCAAGGAGAACAAGGGATGTCTACGGTGGTCTCAGAGACTCATGTCTCTCACCAATGATGATATCACCTGGTATGATCGCGTGTATGATACCGTCCAGATCATCAATTCTTGTGGCGAATTCCCTAATGTGCCTCTTCTTGGTACATGTGGTGGGATTACCTACAACCCTACGCTTGCACGTCGTCAGCTTGGGTTCCCCCTAAAGGATAAACCCCATAACATTCTGTTAGAAGGTGTGTTCTTTCAGGAGGGTAAAGATCCCCAAGGCCTGAAAGCCAGATTTGTCCGCGCTTGGCGCAATATTCGCATAAAGAATAGGAATGAATTGGGTCCAAAGAACTGCATTGCTTTGGAGCCCTATACCTCTTGGGTCAGACAGAGGGCTGCTACCTATCTAATGCCGTATGATCATCCGAGACCTACACCGTTGGATGTGGCTGGGCCTTCAACCCTCCCTACCCAACGTGTAGAGGAGTTGAGAGAAGAAGACCTTTCGCGTGCCTGGATCCGCGAGAGAGAAGAATTGCTGCAGCAGCTCAAGGAGAAAGATGATATGATTGAATTTCTCGAGCACCGAGTGATCGATGATCCGAACGACACTTGGACTTCTCTGCTTCCTCAGTCTTCCAAATTCTGGAAAAGGAAGTATGATCAACTTGCAAAAGAGAAAGCTGATATGGAGGCCGCCTATGAGAGAGAGATCAAGAAGTTGTACATTTCTCGTCTTCCAGCATCCCGAGCTGTTAGGGATCCATAGGATGTTATTTACCTTTCTCTTTGTAATATTTAAAAGAATGCTGTACTTCTTTGTCTTAATATTTTGAATGAAATATTTTCCATGAGTAATCAAAATGTTTAAATATTCAAAATATTGCAAACAAAACCCTAAGGGTTCCTTGAAAATCAAAGCATTTGCATAAGCATTTCATGCATCATTCCTGCATAAACAGGTACCCATTTTCTGGTCTTCCGGTTCTAACCATCTGCTCTTCATTTATTTTGAAGACAAGCTGACTCACCGGTATTATACAAGGGTCAACTCTGCGAGAATTATGGAGCAATTGGAACAAGAGAATCAGAGTTTGAGAGATGAAGTCGCCAGACTTGGCGCTCTGATGGAGCAACTCCTTGCTGCCCAGAATCAGCCTGCTCCTCAACAACCAGCAACTCCGTTCAGCGGACTGTCATTTCTGAGATAGCTACTTCATCGGTGCCTGTTAGTGCCCATCAGCCCAATGCCATGCCTCCCGGTTTTCCTTGGGGGATGCCTCCTGGCTTCATGCCTGATCTGCCAGCTCCAACATTTGCTCAAATGCCGGCATCTAGCCCGGTCCCTATTCCGTTCCTCCTGTCGTGCATACCATGCCGAGGGTAGACGATACCATTTATCACTCTGAAGCGTCTGAGGGCTCAGATGTACATGAGAAAATGGATGCGATGAACGACCAATTCCTCGAGCTGAGAAAGGAATTGAGAACTCTTAGAGGCAAAGATCTCTTCGGCAAGTCAGCAGCCGAACTTTGTCTGGTTCCCGGTGTGAAAATACCAGTCAAATTCAAGGTCCCAGACTTTGAAAAGTATAAAGGGAACACTTGTCCTTTGGCACATCTGGTCATGTATGCCAGAAAGATGTCCACGCAGACAGACAACGATCAACTCTTGATCCACTACTTTCAAGACAGTTTGTCTGGTGCTGCTCTTTGGTACATGAGCCTGGACAGCGTCAACATCCGCTCTTTCAATGATCTTGGCGAAGCTTTCGTCAAACAATATAAATACAACGTTGACATGGCGCCTGACAGAGATCAACTCAGGTCTATGTCACAAAAGGACAAAGAGACGTTCAAGGAGTACGCCCAGAGATGGCGTGAGCTGGCAGCTCAAATCACTCCACCATTAGAAGAGAAGAAAGAGATGACCAAGATCTTTCTGAAAACTCTTGGGTCATTTTATTATGAGAGAATGGTGGCCAGCGCTCCCTCTGATTTCACCGAGATGGTGAACATGGGGATGCGTCTTGAAGAAGGCGTCCGCGAAGGACGGTTAGCAAAAGATGATGGTTCTTCCTCTAAGCGATATGGAGCGTTTAAGAGGAAAGAAGGTGAAGCGCATGCTGTGCAGTCTCAGCCAAGCATCGAAGACCCTCTGTTCAGAGGAAGCCTGCACATCGTGCCGGACATCAGCATTAGGTGGCTAGTGTAGCGCCTGTATTCAAGGATAATGCTCAACAGTATCAGCATCAGCAGCAATATCCACAACCGCAATATCAACAGCAACAACAACGTCCACAGCAACAGGCTTACCAGCCTCGTGGAAGTACAACCAATCAGGCTAATGTGAGCTATGATAGGAAGAAGGTCAGCTTCGACCCGATTCCGATGACATATACAGAGCTTTATCCCTCCTTGTTGGAGAGGAAGTTGGTTTCTCCCAGGGATCCTCCTGCAATTCCTGCCAATCCGCAATGGTGGTACAAACCAGACCAGCATTGTGCCTACCATTCCGGTGCTCCGGGCCACAACGTTGAGAACTGTTTCCCGCTGAAGAGTAAGGTCCAAGACCTCATGAGAAGCGGAATTCTGAGTTTTGAAGACTCCAATCCGAATGTCACCAGGAACCCATTGCCTTCGCATGGGAAATCCGTGAATATGATCCAGGAAGACCTTGGGAAGTACAAGGTGAAGTATGTCAGCCATATCCGGCAGTCGTTGGTTTATTTACATAAAATGCTGTGCCAGCACAGCTATTTGGAGCATAACCACGATAAGTGCCGTGTCTGTTCTGTTAATCGCTTGGGTTGTGACCAGTCCGCCGCGAATTGCAAATGTTGTTGAATGAAGGTACCATTGAGATTCTCCAGAATCGCAATGTGGATGTTGTTGAGCCCGAAGTGAGTGTTATCTCCCGGTGTTCAAATTGCCTGAACCCGTTGTTATTCGCTATAATAGCAACAAGCCTAAGGCATCCCTGCTTTGATCATCAAACCAGCTGGCCCTGTGCCGTATTCATCTGATAAAGCCGTACCGTTCCGGTACAATCATGTGGCTGTCCAGGATGGAGTTGAAGTGCCTCTGCCGTCCACTTCTGTAACCACTATTGCTGATGTTAGTGGATTGACCCGCAGTGGTCGTGTCTTTTCTGCGCCTGCTAAGGCTGTTGCTTCTGAATCTGTTGTACATCCCGTAGGGAATGCTGTGAATGTTCAGAATCCGGCACTTGATGTTGCCAAACCCTCCTCGTCTGTACAAAAGACTCCTGTTTCTTCAGATGGCCCGAGTGGCATTGTTGATGAAGAATCTGATGAGATGCTGAGGCTCATCAGAAAGAGTGAGTACAATATTGTAGACCAGCTTCTACACACGCCCTCCAAGATCTCTATCCTTTCTCTATTGCTGAATTCAGAGCCTCATAGGGAGTCTCTGCAGAAAGTCTTGGACCTGGCGTACGTTGATCATGACGTCACCCTGGAACAATTTGATAGCATTGTTGCAAAAACTTACCGCTTGCAACACTCTGAGCTTTTGTGACGCTGATCTCCCTGAGGAGGGAAGAGACCACAACATGGCTTTACACATATCCATGAATTGCAAATCTGATGCAATGTCCAATGTGTTGGTGGACACTGGATCATCTCTGAATGTATTGCCAAAATCCACACTCTCACGATTGTCATATCAAGGTCCTCCTATGAGGCAGAGTGGGGGTGTTGTTAAAGCTTTTGATGGGTCGCGTAAGACCGTGATTGGGGAAGTTGATCTCCCGATCAAGATAGGACCAAGTGATTTCCAGATCACTTTTCAAGTAATGGATATTCACCCATCATACAGCTGTCTCTTGGGCAGACCATGGATTCACGAGGCTGGCGCCGTGACATCCACCCTACACCACAAGCTGAAGTTTGTGAAAAAATAAGAAATTGGTTGTAGTAGGGGGAGAAAAGGCTCTCCTGGTCAGTAATCTATCTTCTTTCTCGTATATTGATGCAGAGGATGAAGTTGGAACTCAGTTCCAAGCTTTATCTATTGATAAACCAATCGAGAAGAAGTCTCCTTCATTCACTTCCTACCGTGATGCTAAGCTGGCCATTGAATGTGGTGCAGTCGCTGGATTAGGGAAAGTGCTTGAACTTGAAGATAACCGTTCCCGGGCTGGCATTGGCTTTGGTTCTGGGGCATGCAACGAGCAAGGTCTGTTCACCAGTGGAGGATTCATCCATGCTGATCAACCTGCAGAAGAGGAAGCTGCTGCTGTCATTGAAGAAGAAGATGCAGAAGATTTGAACAATTTTATCATTCCTGGTGGTGTCTGCCACAATTGGGTCGCTGTGGATGTTCCTACAGTTATCCATAGATCAGAGTAAATTGTTCACTTTTGTTTAAAACCCTTCTCCCATGCCAAAAGGAGAAGTGATGACATTGTTGGCAAAGCATATATACAATGATATTTTCATTCAATTTTTGCATTGTCAAAACATTTGTTTTTCCTTTGTTTTCACTTTTTGCTTTTCTTTATGAAATCAGTGATCACAAAAAACATAAAAACAAAAATAAAAGCTTCGAAAGCAACATTCTTTCATCTGCATAATGATTTGCTTGTTTAAAATGCTGAATTTTTCTCTTAACCAAAATCATTATGCAGGTTGATCTTAAAACCCATTGAACATAATGATCCAACGCCATCTCCCAATTTTGAATTCCCTGTATTTGAGGCAGAGGAAGATGACGTTGAGGAGATTCCTGATGAGATCACCCGTCTCCTTGAGCACGAAGAGAAGATCATTCAGCCGCATCTCGAAGACTTGGAAACAGTCAACTTGGGATCTGAAGAGTGTGTTCGCTTGGTGAAGATTGGGGCACTTCTTGAAGGGTCTGTTAAGGAAGATTTGATCAGTTTGCTACGAGAATATTCAGATATCTTTGCTTGGTCCTATGAAGACATGCCGGGTTTAGATACAGATATTGTGCAACATTTCCTGCCTTTGAAGCCTGAGTGCGTGCCTGTGAAGCAGAAGCTCAGAAGAACTCATCCAGACATGGCAGTGAAGATCAAAGAGGAAGTTCAGAAGCAAATTGATGCGGGGTTTCTGGTGACTTCGACATATCCTCTATGGGTGGCCAACATTGTGCCTGTTCCTAAGAAGGACGGAAAAGTCCGTATGTGCGTTGATTACAGAGATTTGAATAAAGCTAGCCCAAAAGATGATTTTCCTCTACCACACATTGATATGTTGGTAGACAATACAGCTAAATTCAAAGTCTTTTCCTTTATGGACGGATTTTCCGGATATAATCAAATCAAGATGGCACCAGAGGATATGGAGAAGACAACATTCATCACACCTTGGGGAACATTCTGTTATCGAGTGATGCCCTTCGGTTTGAAGAACGCCGGAGCCACGTATCAACGAGCTATGACTACCTTGTTTCATGATATGATGCACAAGGAGATAGAAGTCTATGTTGATGATATGATTGCTAAGTCCCGAACGGAAGTTGAGCATATTGAGCATTTGTTGAAGCTTTTTCAGCGTTTGAGGAAATTCCAGCTTCGTCTGAATCCGAACAAATGTACTTTTGGAGTCCGATCCGGCAAGTTGTTGGGTTTTGTGGTAAGTGAAAGAGGTATTGAGGTTGATCCTGCAAAGGTCAAAGCAATACAAGAGATGCCCGCACCCAAAACTGAGAAGCAAGTCCGAGGTTTTCTTGGTCGCTTGAACTACATTTCCAGATTTATATCCCACATGACTGCCACATGTGCGCCGATATTCAAGCTCCTCCGGAAAGATCAGTCTCATGATTGGACCGAGGATTGCCAGAAAGCTTTCGACAGTATCAAAGATTATCTGTCCGAACCTCCGATTTTGTCTCCGCCTGTAGAAGGAAGACCTCTGATTATGTACTTAACAGTTCTTGAAGACTCGATGGGTTGTGTACTCGGTCAACAAGATGAATCAGGGAAGAAGGAATTTGCTATCTACTACCTCAGTAAGAAGTTTACTGATTGTGAGTCTCGGTACTCTATGCTTGAGAAGACGTGCTGTGCTTTAGCTTGGGCAGCTAAGCGTTTGCGCCAGTACATGATAAATCATACAACTTGGTTGATATCCAGAATGGATCCAATTAAGTATATCTTCGAGAAGCCTGCTTTAACTGGGAGGATTGCCCGTTGGCAGATGCTGTTGTCTGAGTATGATATTGAGTATCGAGCTCAGAAAGCTATCAAAGGTAGTATCTTGGCTGACCACTTAGCGCACCAGCCAATTGAAGATCATCAGTCTGTTCAGTATGATTTCCCTGACGAGGAAATTCTGTATTTGAAGATGAAAGATTGTGATGAGCCTACACTTGATGAAGGTCCAGAACCTGGTTCCAGATGGACGATGGTGTTTGATGGCGCTGTTAATCAATATGGAAATGGAATTGGGGCAGTAATTGTTAATCCCCAGGGTTCGCACATTCCATTTACAGCAAGGCTAACCTTCAAATGCACGAATAACATGGCGGAGTATGAAGCCTGTATTATGGGACTTGAAGAATGCATTGATTTGAGAATCAAATACCTTGATGTCTATGGTGATTTTGCTTTGGTTGTCAATCAGATCAAAGGTGAATGGGAGACAAATCAACCAAGTCTCATCCCATACAGAGATTATGCAAGGAGAATTTCAACTTTCTTCACAGAAGTTGAATTTTATCATATTCCTCGAGAGGATAATCGGATGGCAGATGCCCTTGCTACGCTTGCTTCCATGATTGTTGTCAGATGGTGGAATGATGTTCCCAATATTACTGTGATGCGCCTGGACAGACCCGCTCACATATTTGCAATCGAAGAAGTAAAAGATGACAAGCCTTGGTATTTTGATATCAAGAATTTCCTCCAGAACCAGGTCTACCCGCCTGGGGCATCAAAC
Organism: Lathyrus oleraceus; assembly: GCF_024323335.1. Lineage (NCBI taxonomy): Eukaryota > Viridiplantae > Streptophyta > Magnoliopsida > Fabales > Fabaceae > Lathyrus > Lathyrus oleraceus. The sequence continues at coordinate 311,900,532 of NC_066580.1, forward strand.
AAAGATAGGAAAACTTTGAGAAGGTTGTCAGGCAGTTTCTACCTCAGTGGTGAAGTGCTGTACAAAAGAAATTTTGATATGGTGTTGCTCAGATGCGTGGATAGACACGAAGCAAACCTGTTGATGACTGAGGTCCATGAGGGTTCATTTGGTACTCATTCCAATGGACATGCCATGGCTAAGAAGATGCTGAGAGCAGGCTACTATTGGCTGACAATGGAGTCTGACTGTTGCAAGTATGTGAAGAAATGTCACAAGTGTCAAATTTATGCGGATAAGATTCATATCCCTCCGACACTCCTGAATGTGATTTCATCACCATGGCCTTTCTCCATGTGGGGAATCGACATGATCGGTATGATTGAGCCGAAAGCGTCCAACGGACACCGGTTTATTCTCGTAGCAATTGATTACTTCACCAAATGGGTTGAAGCCGCTTCGTACGCGAATGTAACCAGACAGGTGGTTGTGAAGTTTATCAAGAATCAGCTGATTTGCCGTTATGGTGTGCCAGAGAGGATCATTACTGATAATGGATCCAATCTGAATAACAAGATGATGGATGAGTTGTGCGCTGAATTCAAGATTGCACACCATAATTCCTCTCCTTACAGACCTAAGATGAATGGGGCTGTTGAAGCTGCTAACAAGAATATCAAGAGAATTATCCAGAAGATGACTGTCACGTACAAAGATTGGCATGAGAGGCTGCCATTTGCTTTGCATGGATACCGTACGTCTGTACGCACTTCGACAGGGGCAACCCCTTTCTCTCTTGTTTATGGCATGGAAGCCGTTCTCCCAGTAGAGGTGGAGATCCCATCAATGCGAGTCTTGATGGAAGCCAAGTTGACTGATGCTGAATGGATTCAGAGTCGTTATGACCAGTTGAATTTAATTGAAGAAAAGAGATTAACTGCCATGTGCCATGGTCAGTTATATCAGCAGAGAATGAAGAAAGCATTCGACAAGAAGGTCAAGCCTCGTGTGTTCCGAGAAGGTGACCTTGTGCTCAAGAAAGTTTTGTCTTTCGCGCCCGATTCCAGGGGCAAGTGGACTCCAAACTACGAGGGTCCATATGTTGTTAAGAGAGCCTTTTCAGGCGGAGCTTTGATGCTTACAACAATGGATGGGGAGGATTTCACTCGTCCTGTGAATTCAGATGCAGTTAAGAGATACTTTGCCTAAAAAAATAGAGTATACGCAAATGAAAAAAATAATGAAAAAAACAGAATAGCTCGCTAAGTTGAAAACCCGAAAGGGCGGCTTAGGCAAAAATGAGCGTCTCGGTGGAGAACCCGCAAGGGTAATTCAGGCAAAAATTAGAGACTTGAAAAAAGAGATATATTTGCATCCCGCTAGATTGAGTACCTCACTCTGGGGCAATCTAGGCAAAAGTTAGGGATTTGGCAAGTAACTGCATCCTGACAAGACTTTCTGGTTCATCAGTCGTCATTTCGTCAGAAGATTCTCGATTCGTCGTCAACCGAAGCTTCGGATACATCGAGATTCAAATTGGTAGAGAAAGGATCATTATGTTCAATGTAGCCCTCTTCCAATATATATCACTGATTTCAAATTTGTACAGATCTATGGAATCTTGCCATTTGCAGGCTACCATTCTATCAAATCAATTTGAGCTTTTATCCAATTATTTGCACTCTTATTTGTTTCAATTCAACAAATGTTTTGCATGTTTTAAATTGATAAAATATCATTGTTTTAAACAAACCAAATTTTTCAAAATTTTTGTTTTATACAAAGTGAACATTCACAAGATTGAAAGGATACTCAAGAATATCTCAGTGCTCTCCCGAGGGTGGCATGATTCCCAACAGGTAAGACATTGGTTCATATTCCTGGTTTGGTGGTATCTTCTTTCTTCAGATCTTTGTTGAGGCTGTTCCTCAAACAGATTTGTTGTTGGGGCTGTTCCCCAGTACAGTCGCAAGTGATTTGTTGTTGAAGACTTCGTTTCTCCAGCAGCAGTTTTCCCCCTAACATGGGTGTTTCCTTATAGAAGTTTTCGGCGGTTGATGGTTTGTCATCTTGGTGCCCCGTCACTTTTCTCCAGTGGGTCGTGCCCCAGACTTTATTTGTCTCCTCAGCACAGTCATGAGTATAACTGATTGATTGATACTCCCCTCGGAGTCACGAGTAGAGCTGTTATTAATATCCCCACCAGGGTTGTAAGTGGAGTTGTTGCCGCTTTTCCCCATGCAGTGTGCCAGCGGGAGTTGTCTGTTTCCTCAGCACGTTTGTTTTCTTTTGAAAACTCGGTAAGTCAGTGGTTTGATACCCGGTACTTTACCTTTTCCCCGGCGAAGTCGTCTGTGGAATTGTTGTTATCTCTCCACCAGAGTTATTCTCTCCGGCAGAGCAGGATTTATTTTCCTGCTCAGTGGTTGTTTGGGTTGACATCCCAGTATTGCAATCATCTTTTCCTCAGCTTAGTCTGCAGAGTGTTTGTTGTGGCAGTTTCGCCTGTTGATTGCTCCTTCAATCCCCGTACGGTCGGATGATGGCTCTAGCCTCTAGTGAACGGATTGATTTCCTGACTGTTTGTGATCCTCAGTAGAGTGGCTTATATTGCAGAATCTACCTGTTGTGATCAGTTTGCTATGTGTATTCTTCCCAAGTGGAGTGGTTTATCGCAGAATATACTTGTCTGATCTGTCCTCCCTCAGTGGTTTGTTCCCAAGAGAGTAGCCGACAGTGTTCCCCAGTAGAGTTGCTTATGCAGTTAGATTCTATCTGGATAATATCATCCTCCCTCAGTGGGTTGTTCCCCAGTGGAGTTATGTGGATTTGCTTCTACAGCAGTTCGTGCTTATGCAATGCACCTTTTGTTTCTCAGTTGACACTGGGATCCCCTGCATATACTTTGGGATTTCTCTTGTTCCCCTACAGATATGTCTTGGTGGCTGTTTTGCCCGTTGTGACTTTCTGTACCCTGATTGGGTTGTTTCCTGATATTTCTGATTCTCTGCTTCTTCAGCAGTACTCGCAGATCTTTGCTCTTCAGCATGTAGATCTCCGCAGATTGGCTCTCCAGCTGGTTTTTCCCCTGGAAGTATAATACCGGACGTTTAGTTCCTGAACCTGTTTGTGTTAGAATTGTCTGTTTTGTCAGCATTCATCAAACATAAATCACGCATATTCATGCATATTCATAAACATTCAGATATTCATATTGCATTTCTTGCCATATATCTTTTGTTTGTCGTGTCTCCTGCTATGGTGATATAGATCTCTTTATAGATCTCCCCAAGCAGATGTTGGGTGTTATAAATCTCTCCATATAGAGTCAACCCCATAAGCAGAAAATGTTTGTCTTTCCTTCTGCAGTTCCCCACTGAGATTATCCTCGTGGATGACGGTTTCTTCCGTTTCCTCCCAACACATATATTGGGATGGATTTTCCTATTTGAGTTATATCCTCATTAGGACGTGTCTTGATTAAGTCTGTCTTTTCGGATTGTTCCCGAATTGACTATTTGTCAGATATCTTGTGCTTCCCAGTGGGTTGTTCCCCAGCGGAATGTTTTTTGGGCCTCTACCCAGTAACCGGTAGTTGTAAGTCCTATCTTTTCCTGGCTTTCTTGACAGAATTTGTGGTTATACACCTTTTATTCTCCAGTCAGAGTTTTTGGTTTTCTACCCGTATATTGGTAGTTGTAAAATCCTATTTTCCTGCTCTTCAGCAGTTTGTGGTTTGTTATAAACCCTGTTTTGGTTTCCCGTGCGGATTTGTGATTTGTTCTATCCCCACGCGGAGTTGTTGGTCTTTTACCCCGTATTCGGTAGATGTAAACCCTAATTTTGTGGTTATCTTCATTCAATATTTGATGTTGATTTTCCTTTGCTTGTATAAGTTGCTCAGATCAGCACTTATACCCTCAGCAAGTCTTTTGTGGATAATTGCCGTATGCTAGCAATTTTATCCCCAGTGGGTCTTTTCACCGTATGCTCGTGATTTGTTCCCCGGATCATTGGTTGTTTACCAGTGTATCCCCAGCTAGTCTTCTGTCGATAATTGCCGGATGCTTGCAATTTATCCTCAGCAGTTTGCCTTTCATTTACCCTTTTGTCGGTAATGTCTGTTGCTCCTTTTGATTGGTTATCATTATATACCTGATTTGGTATCCCGATGCCTTTCTTTTCGGTCGATTTATCCTTTGTTGACCCAGTAACCGGTTGTGGATAATCTTCCATGCGAGTATATTATTCACGGTCTGCCGGTAATGAATAGTATATCTCATGCACTCTTCAGTCGAAGCCTTTTGTGTTTCCCCAGTCGAGTAAGATTCGTTATTCCCCTTTGTGAAGTCGGATATTTTCTTGTTGTTGGATGATTGTCGGATGCTTGCAATTTATCCTTTGAGTTGTCTTTCGTTTACCCGTATGCTTGGTATCGATTGTCTCTCTGTTTTGGTTAGTCACCTATTATATACCCAGTAACCGGTATCTCTGGTGTCTTTTCCTTTCGAGTGTATTATTCACGGTCTGCCGGTAATGAATAATATATCTCATGCGCTCTTTAGTTGGAATCCTTTGTTGATTTTCCCCAACTAAGCAAGATTCGTATTCTTTGTAGAATCGAATATCCATCCTTTAACCAGTTTGTGTTCTGGATGATGAGTGTTTTGGAAGTGAAAACCAATACACGTTTTCGGTAGATCACCTATTATATGCCCAGTAACCGGTATCTCTGGTGTTTCTTACCATGCGAGTTTATTATCTACGTTCTGACGGTAATAGATAATATATCTCATGCGAGTATCTTATCCACGGTCTGCCGGTAATGGATATTATATCTCATGCACTCTTTGGGTTTGTGTCCCCACTTGAGTAAGATTCGTTTTCCCGTTGTGGATTCGAATGTCCATCCTGTAAGTTGTTTTGCTTTTTCAAGCCCTCCTTTCGGATGATGAGTGTTTTGGAAGTGAAAACCAATTCACGTCTTCGGATTTTATCCTATAAACAACCCAGTAACCGGTTCAGGATAATTTCCCATTCGAGTATATTATTCACGGTCTGCCGGTAATGAATAATATGTCTCATCTGAGTATTCTATCCACGTTCTGACGGTAATGGATATTATATCTCGTTCACTCTTGAGTCAATCTTTTGATTGTTTTCCCCTCAGAGTAAGATTCATTTTCCTTGTGGAATTGAATATCCATCCTAAACAGTTTGCGTTTCTAGCTCTCTTCAGGATGATGAGTGTTTTGGAAGTGAAATCCAATTCACGTCTTTGGTCGGTCACCTATTATATACCCAGTAACCGGTATCCTTGGTGTTCCCTCCTTTCTGCTCCCTATTATGACCTCGGTCCCCCTGTGGAGTCAGATTTTCCTGAGTTTGTTATCCGTATGCCTGGTAACATTTCATTTCTTTGTCACTTCCCTAGTGGAATTTCCTTTTGCTTCTCCCCCAGGAGTCAGCTTGTGTCTCTCCAATGGATTTATTTTCCATTTGGAATTCTTTTCCCAGTGTGAGTCCTTCACTCCCCAGTGAGTTCTCCAGTCTGTTTTCTGTTATTTCCTAATCAGAGTCGTGTTTTGTTCACGTTATGTCAGTTTTGTTTTTCCCCAGTTTAGAGTCGTGTCTTGTTCACACATCTCATTTCTTTTATTATCCCCATAGAGTCTTGTTAGAGTCTCTGTTCCTGGTGAGTGTATTACTCCGATGGATTGTCTTTTCTTCTGTGTGAATCATATTCCTCACAGAATTTGTGTCTTTTGCACGCATACATCTGCATCACGAGGTCTCTTAGGGACCAAAATTTGTCTCATTACTGTTATTTAAGTCCATTCTACCGCGTCGAGATGAAGATTTCTAAACTTCACTTCTCCGGCTAGAATGACCTTAAATAGGGGCATCTGTAAGACCCCAATTTTGGGCCCTAAGATCCCTCATGGCCCATATCATTCATATCATGACCTCAAGGATCAATGCATGCCTTTGCTTTCCTCTTAGTGGGTAGATTGCCTTGTAGGTTCATTTCTTGATCACCAAGCATACTTTGCATTTGTATATCTTTGCTTTCATATGTTTATCATTCAAAAAGTACAAAAATATTGTCTGTTTAACCTTGTTGCTTGCAGTGGAAGTAATCATCAGCAATTAGGTCAAAGTCAGTCATTGATCAGTCAAAGCAATGGATGATGGCCATTCTTGTGGAATTTGGGCATCATGATCATTAATCAAAGGTTCATACAACTTGAGACATCATTTGAGGTCAAGTTCTCAAGAAATTAGGGTTTGGAATTCATCAGAAGAAGTCCAGTCACTCAAAACCCTAGAAAAGTCAACAGACAGTCAAACTTGGTCAACAGTTGATTTAATCAATGATTTGATGGATAGAATTGATCTGAAGGAGTTCATTCATGCTTGTATAAATCTCATCTATCATGTTCAACCTCATCATGGAAGAAAATCAAGTCAATCATAAAATTTTCCAGAAATAGAAAGTGGACCTGTAATTTCAACTGCCAAAAATGGAAACTTCTTGATCTTAAGCTTACATCATGATACAAGCTCCAAATGAATTTTTGCCCAACATGAAAGTTGAAGATCTTGTCTTCCCATTTTCAAAAAGTCCAAAAACTCTCAAGTCCCATGTGTGGTTGTCAAGATATGATCAAATCATTTTCACCAAATTTTGAACTTCAACAAGCCATAACTCTCAAACCATAAGGCCAAATTTGGTGGGGTTTTTTCCTACACACCACATTTTTCATCCTCTTTCCAAAAATATAAATTTCATGACCTAAAACCTTGCCAATCAAAATGGCATTTTTGGGACTATTCCTTTAAAAATCAAAGTTTGACTCACAGTTGACTTTTTGATTTAGGACTTTTTTCTCATTTTTGCCAATTGGGAAATGTTTCATATATTATTTGTGATTTGCTCAAAGTCCAAAATCATCATCACACCACCATTTTTCCACATTTTGAACCAAGGTACAAAGTTGGCATTTTTAGCAATTGGCTTCAAAAGAGTAAAAACCAGTACAGCAGCTTTTGTACAAAACACAAGTAGCAATTGCATTGGTCCTTCTGCAGCATTTCATAAGCCCATTTGTGCAGACAAACACACCCACCATTTTCACTTGTTCCATAATTAGCAAAATGGCAAATTGAATCATTTAGCATAAACCAAGCTTACCATTTAATCAAGTGATGTAAAACAGGTGATATATAAATGTTTTTCTGTCCAAATAAACCCTAGTTTTGCAGCAGCCACAGAAAAAAACCACTCACTCTCTCCTTGTGCATTTTGGCCAAATTGGTTTTTCTGCACAAAACACTGAAAACCCTAGAATCCCCTTCATTGTTTCTCCACAAAAACACCTTGGTGAGCTTCTTTGAACCATAAAATTTCATCTGTCCAGCCTTCATCATTTTCTGTTTTCCAAGGAACCAACCATGGCAGTTTAGAGTTTTGAAGAAGTCCAAGCAAGTGTGAGTTGAAACGAGTTTATCATCCATCATTTAGAGCCAAGGTCTTCACCTGTTTCAAGCTATCACACACCAAGGCCACTGTTTCACATTTTTCTTCAAGAACAAGTAAGTGAATCGACTTCCATTATATGCAATGCTATGATATGTTCATGAAAGATCATCTTATGCTGATTCTAAGGAAATAAAGTTTGTTTGAAATGGTGTTCTCTTGATGGAGAAATCTGCTTTTCTTTTTCTTGTTACAAATGAACTTTTGGTCGATTTGCATTGCTGGGGTTGATTTAATGAATTTGGACTTGATATTCTTGTTGTTGGATGTTTAATGATGATGTTAGTATGTGTGATTTTGTTTTCTGAACATCTCGAATTTTCAAGCTCAGAATGATGTTGTTGCTGCTGTTCATGAAAACTAATATATTTCCCAGAAAACCATATGATTTATGTTGACTGCTTGCTAATACCATGCTGATGTATGTTTGGTCAAGTCATTCTGTTTGATGTTGGTGACAATGTGAGTATGCTGGCTGTTATTGTGTGATTTTGTTTATGAGCTGAACAGGTATGCCCTGCTGTTGTTTGGTTGCTTGTTGGTTGGAACTTCAATTAATGATGATTTTGATGAACACATTATGCCATGCTAATTGAACCCTGCTGCTATGCTAAAACCCTGTTGTTATGATGAATGTGCTGCCATACTGTTAATACCTGCTGCTGTTTGGAAATCATAACTCTGCCCAATACAGGAATTCATGATTGTGTGTGTTGTGTTGCTAGCTAATGCACATGCTAATGATGTTTTCATAGGTCATGATCATTGTTGGTTTTGCTTATACTTGGTTGTTCAAATGTTGTATGTTATTTCATGAACTTACCATGATACCATGCTAAACCTTGCTGCTGTTATGCTTGAACCCAAAGAACCATTAAATGCTATAACCGTGTGAACATGCTTAGAAATCCATATGACTCATACTCAGTTTGCTTGTATTATGTTGCTACATGAGCATTAAGGCCATGTTTTTGTGTGATTTGTTTGTTGCATTTGTTGTTTGATGATTAAGATCATGAGATGATGATGTTGATTGTGTGAGACTTGGTTTAGTTTTGGTCATGAGTTGAATGCTGAATGCCAATGCTGCTGTTCAAACCTGATGTCATATCCAGATTTCTCCCTTGAGTATTGCTTGTTTTGCTGTTGGCTAATGCTGTTTAGTGATGCTGTTACATTGTTTGTTTTTGATTGTTGATGTTGGTTATGGTTGGTGCTTGAATACTGAAACCATGCTGTTACTGCCCTGCTGCAAATTTGAAACATGTTGTATGCTGTTGTTTGGTTGCATTATGAGCATTACCAATTGCCATGTCAGTTGTGTATTGTTGGAATTTCAATTGCCATGACCTTCAATGTTGATGATTGATGACCATGCTATGCTAAACCCTTGCTGATGTATGTTTGGGCTAAGTCATTTTTGATGTTGGTGATAACATGTACTGCTATGCTAAAGAACATGTACTGCTATGCTGAGTTTCAATTGATTATGAATTGATTTCCATGTCCTGTGGCTGTGACAATGATAAACATTGCTTGCTGAATGCTATGCTGCTATGTGCTGTTGGTTGTTTTTGTTTGATTTGGTGATGGACATGATAATGAATGCTGTTCTTGATTAAGCCTGCTGCAGTGTTTGAAACTTTAGGCACATGCTCAGCAAAATCCATGTGAAATATATATTGTATGCTGTTACCATTGAAATGTTACATGATGATGATAAATATGCTTGCTGCAATTTAGGGAACCCTGCATGGTAATGTTCCTGCTTGTGCTGTTTTGGTGCTTTTGACATGAAGCACATTGAGATTGTCTTGCTTCTTGCTTAATGATGATGATCACATGATAATTGATGATTGGAGGATATGTTGGATGCTGTTGTTTGGTTGCTGCATGATGATGATGATGCATAAACATGCTTATACCAATGCCATATTTGTTTGCCTTGCTGCTCATTTTGTCAATTAATGATGAGTTTTCAATGACAATGTGTATGCTGCTGTGTGTGTATGTTGGAATTTATTTTGTAAGATGTTGAACTTGCTTGAAATTCCATGATGCTTTTGTTTTCAAACTTATGCCATGAAAACTATGTTGTATGCTGTTTACAGGCTTTTGATTATGATGATTACATGTTGCTGATGAACATGCTCTATTGTGTTTTGGAATCCCATATACATTGTCCTGAAGCCCATGAAACATGTTGTTGCTGTTTTGTTTTGTTTGATTACATGATGAACACGAATGCATGCTGCAAATACTCTGTTTACTGCATGATGTTGATGCATGAACTGCTATACCAATGCCATATTGATATGTGATTTTTTTTGCTGGAAGCTTGTTTCACAATGATGAACCACATGTTGTTGCCCTGCTGACAAAACCTTGCTGCAGTTTTGAAATTCCTTGAGAAGTTGTCCTAAAAATCTATGTGAATCATGTTTGAATGATGTTTGATTGGTTGTTTATCTGTTGGAATTTCGATTGATATTGATTGATGAGCATGATGAACATGTGCTGCTATTTTAAAACTCTGCTGCTGTTCATACCAGATCTTGCCCTGCCCGAATTTCCTATTGGTTAATGTCTGTCTTGATGATTGGTTAAATGTTGTATGGTGATGAGGTTGCACAGCTGTGCTTGTTTTCTTAATGCTGAATGTGTGTAGTTCATGTATGATTATTGGTCGAACATGAAGCTGAGCATGGAGCCATACTGTTGTGCCAAAACCCTCGAAATTCCTAGAAGAAAATCATATGAACTGTGTTGCATATTTGTTGTTTGATTGCCATGTGAACATTGTTAAGTGCTATGTTGATTGTGTGATGGTTGGAATTTGTTTTGATGTTGAGAAACCATGTTGCCAAACCTTAAAATGCATGTGAGCCCAGAATCTTGCAACACGATTGATTGCTGTTATTTGTAAGCCTTGCTGCTGTCCATACCAAGCATAACCCTGTCCAGAATTTTCTCATGTTTTTGTTGGATTGTTGTTAGCTAATGTTGCATTAGGTTAGTATTGCATGGCCGTTGCATGATTGTAAACTGTTGGATGCGTTTTGCTCATGATTGATGTTGAAGAGGTATGCTGTATGCCTTTGCCAAACCATGCTAAAACCCCAAGTTTCTAAAACCCTAGCAGTATTTTTTTCTAAAAAAACAAATGTGATTGGCTGTTGTTGGTTGTTAACACTGTTTCATTAAGAGCTGACCAATAAGATTATTTCATTCCATGCCCTAAAACGCAGTGTTTTGCTAAATGATAGGGATATTTACAAGTATGCCATTCGGTTGACTTATGTTGACCAATTGCCATACCATTTTGTTCATGTTTACATCATAATTTCATCCGATTACCACAATTTATTTCTCATCCAATTTTCATCCAAAAATCTTGAAATTTTTTCCTCATACTCATGGATGTGTCTAGAATTTTATGGTGAATTTTAATTATTTTTCCATTGGCTGGATTTTTAATGATAATTATTTTCTTCACATGTATGCTCAAATGACACATTGTACCATTCCAATTGTGAAATTCTCATGTTGCATCCAATGAGCTTGAAATTTTTTGTGGTTGTTCTACACACATTGACCCTCATTTCCATATAAAGTTTGTGCATTTATCATTTGTGGATTGAGAGTTATGATTTTCTGAAGTTATGTGTTGAATTTGGTGCTATGCCATGATCATGTATTTTCCCAATTTTTGTTCACATACTTCCTCTTATCCAATTGACCCCAAATTTTGCATGAATCATCCTTTGTATGTCTATTTCATGTATGAATTTTCTTGGAATTAATCTTGCTGTTTTCCATTTGATTGAGAATTTTCTTCCATACTTGTTCATTTGTTGACTTTCTGTGCTATACATTGCCATATCCTTTGTGAAATTCTCAAATCATATTGTATGACCATGAAATTTCATATGTGATAACTAGACATCTCAAGCTTTGCATTGGTGTTAATCTCATTCATTTATCTTCTGTTTTCAGATTGATATGATTTTTTGAAGTTGACCCATGCTTGTTGACTTTCACCATGCTTACTTGAATTTGATTCAACTCCATGATTTTTGTTGACTGCCTTCCTCTCATCCAAATGCCATGAAATTTGACATGTATACCATGTTAGATATTAGGATTGAGTGTGGTTTATTTCATAATTTTTGAGAATGTTTGAGTTGACTTTTGAATGAAGTCTTTGCTGTTGACTTTTGTATGCTTCTCTTGCCATGCTTTGCATCCTTTTGCATATGAAATGACCTTGATGCATGATATAAGTTTGAATCCAATTGTGTTTGCTTCCTACATGATTGAATTTGACTTTAATTGAATAGTGCTTGCTGCCTTGACTTTTTTCTTTCATCTTTGACCCTAGGCTAGTCCTAGTGGTCTTCTGAGCTTATGTTGAGTTCATCTGTTTCAGGTTAAGCATCAATGCTTTGAGGATCATTCTAATGTGCCTGATTTGAATTGTTTATATTGTGCTAACATTTGTTTTGTAGGTGACTCATATGCTTGAGTCTTTGTGCCTTGCACAATTGGTCCCTCTGTTGGTTGACTTTTGGTTCATTTCTCTTTGTTTTAATTGTTGAACTGTTTACTAATTGGTTTGACTTTTGCAGGTGCTTTAGTTGCTTAAGTTCTTTGAACTTGCTTGCTTGCTTTGCTTTTTAGCATTTGCTTTGAGGTATAATTACTTCTTCTTCATGTAGTCTGGAGACCCGGTCTGTTATTTGACCGGGCAAACTGTCTGAAGTCCTCCTTAAGAGGCAATGCCTGTGTTTGTTTATATTTGTCCTAAGCAGGAAAAGTCCTTCAAGTAAGGCAATTGGTGGAAGGTAGGGATAAGTAATCTATCCCCCACTATTCAGTGTGTCCTCTCTTTGCTCCCATTACATGGTTGAAGCATTGAGATAAATACCCAAGATCTAATCGAGTCAATAATGTGGAGAGAGTTCCTACTTTCTGAACTCCCACACTTTCTTTTATGCTCTCTCTGATTTGAGATTGAAGCAATGAGGCACACCCCTCATCTCCTTTTCATCTGCTTCACCTGAGCCCCTCAATGGCCAGGTTAAGAGCGACATTTACCTATTACAGTGGACTTTTAAAGTCAAACCCTCTTGTGTGAGCCCCATTGTTTTGGCTATAGAGTGTGCTGTTTGTTATTCATTGATTGATTGATTGCTTCATATGCACTTGCTTGCCTGTATGCTATGCATTTATCATCATCATCAATTGCCATTAATGCATGATCATCTCATCTGTTTTGTGATGCTATCATTGTTGTTTGCCCATGGAGGACAATTGTAAGTCCATTGCTTTGGCATTTGCTCCTGTGATATGGAAGGATAGAGTGTAAGACCTCATTGGTCACTCATATCTTCTGTTTATTTGTGTGTATGTGAGGATACAGTTATAAGTCCCTGTAAGTTGGCATCTGTTATCCTGTGATCATAATTTGATCTGTTTGATTTGTATGTGAGGTTGCAGTTATAAGTCCCTGTGAGTTGGCATTTGCATACCTGTGATCATATTGTTGCTTTTGTTCTTGTACGTGAGGATCCATTGTAAGTCCCTGTGATGTGGCATTGGATTTCCTAGGACCATACTGTGGAGTTAACCTAAGTCCAGATAAATTGGCAGTTGACTTCCATGTTTCATCTTTGTTTTCTTTTGAGGAGATTGGTGTAAGTCCATTGAGTGGCATCTGATATCCATTTTGTTTTAGGAGATTGGTATAAGACCAGTGATTGGCATCCGATATCCGCTCTTGCTTGCTTTGCTTGTTTATTATTATTAATTGCCATTCCAAAGGACACACTTGAATCATCTGTCATATGATTTCAAGAAGTGAACCTTCTAAGAAGTTTTACTATCCATCCTCATCCATTCATCATCCATTATGTCCTAAACCTTTTCACATTTTATCTTTTAAACTTGACATAAGTGTTGTGCAAACATCTTCATGTTTTCTAACTAAAAACCTGGACTCAAGTCCTTGACTTTTTTCAAATTCCACTTTCATAATACTTCTTTTGAATCAATCTTAATCATACTTTGACTTCATTTTCATAATCACAATCAATTAACCTCACTCATTCACTTGTTTTGGCTTTGTCCATTAATCTTTTCATACGTGAGCTATAGGTTTGATTTATCTTAGTGGTTGATGTTAATCTCACCTTCTGTCTTTAGTGATTGAATTGTAAGTCTTCCTCGCCTATTATAGGGTTAACCCCTCCCTGGCCAGTTGAAGCCGTTTCTCACATGGTGGACGTTGTTGTCTATATAAGGTTGAGTTTTCTCCCGTGGATAACGTAAGACCTAGGGTTTGTGTTTAAAATTGAACCTAACCCACTTTTGGAAATCTTTTAGCCGAACTACGGCGTTCTGATCCTTACCTTTGATGGAAGGTACGTAGGCAACGGGTTCATCCGTTCGAACCCAATACCCAATAATAATAAAATTGTACATTCTTTTCTCACCATCCCAATCATGTTTGCACAATCTTTATGTCATAACAAATAATAATTTTGCACAACAAGTGTGAAAAGGGCTCCCTAGGAGTACCTAGGACGTGGTGGGTGCCTAACACCTTCCCATTGCGTAATTTACCCCTTACCCAGACTCTCTGATCTTTTTATTAGTTTTCTACGTGTAAAACTTCTTAGGCTTTTGTTCGCTTTTTAGCCAGTCCTTTGGATAAATAAAAGTGCGGTGGCGACTCGAAAATTTCAAGGTATCTCATAGCTTATGATTTAATCGATAGATCATATAGCGACGAATACACCGCTACAATACTCAGCCATATTATTGGTACAATGAAAACATAGTCTAGCTGTGAAAGGCGTATGGTAACCCTCGGGAGAAATGAGTACAACCCCAACACCATGGCCCAATGCATTAGAAGATCCATCAAAGACCATAGTCCATCGGGATCCCCATTCGGGTCCTTCATCTGGTTTAGGTTTTCCATTATCAGTAACAAGCATGACATCCTCATCTGGGAACTCAAAATTCATAGATTGGTAATCGTCCACCGCTTGATGAGCCAAATGATCAGCTAGCACGCTTCCTTTGATTACTTTCTGGGTAGTATACTGGATATCGTACTCTGTTAAGATCATCTGCCATCTCGCTATTCTTCCGGAGAGGGCAGGCTTCTCGAACATGTATTTGATGGGATCCATCCTAGAAATCAACAAAGTGGTCTGATTCAACATATACTGTCTTAGTCGGCGAGCAGCCCAGGCCAAAGCACAGCAAGTTCTCTCGAGCAGTGAGTATCTTGTTTCACAGTCGGTAAACTTTTTGCTCAGGTAGTATATGGCATGCTCTTTTCGACCAGACTCGTCATGTTGCCCCAATACGCACCCCATTGAATTTTCTAACACGGTCAAATACATGATTAGAGGTCTTCCTTCGACTGGTGGTATCAGAATTGGAGGTTCCTGGAGATATTTCTTGATTTTGTCAAAGGCTTCTTGGCATTCGTCATTCCATATCATCTCTTGATTTTTCCTCAGTAATTTGAAGATGGGTTTGCAAGTGGCGGTCAAGTGGGAGATAAATCGGGCAATGTAGTTCAAGCGTCCCAAGAAACCTCTGACCTCCTTCTCCGTACGGGGAACTGGCATTTCTTGAATAGCTCTTACTTTAGCTGGGTCAACCTCAATTCCTTTACCACTGACAATAAAGCCCAAGAGTTTACCGGATCTTACCCCAAAGGTGCATTTGCTCGGATTCAATCTCAACTTGTACTTCTTCAACCTCTCGAACAGTTTGTATAAATGATCGAGATGTTCTTCCTCAGTATGAGATCTAGCTATCATGTCATCCACATATACTTCTATCTCATGATGAATCATATCATGGAACAAAACCACCATAGCACGCTGGTACGTTGCCCCGGCGTTCTTTAGACCGAATGGCATTACTTTGTAACAGAAAGTGCCCCACTGCGTCACAAACGTAGTTTTCTCCATGTCCTCAGGTGCCATCTTAATCTGATTATAACCCGAGAATCCATCCATGAATGAGAATACTTTGTGTTGAGCGGTGTTATCTACCAGGACATCAATGTGCGGGAGTGGAAAGTCATCTTTGGGACTCGCTTTATTCAAATCTCTGTAATCTACGCACATTCGCACCTTACCATCCTTCTTTGGCACTGGCACCACATTAGCAACCCATTGAGGATAAGAAGTAACGGCTAGGAAACCGGCATTGAATTGTTTCATAACCTCGGCTTTGATTTTCTCAGACATTTCGGGACGCATGCGGCGAACCTTTTGCTTGACAGGACGGCAGTCTTCCTTCGTAGGCAGCCGATGCACCACTATATTAGTATCCAACCCAGGCATGTCTTCATAAGACCAGGCGAAAACCTCTACATAGTCATGCAACATCCGAACCAATCTTTCCTTGACACTGCTTTCCGATCCTGCTCCTATTTTGACTTCTTTTCTGTCTACCTCAGTACCCATATTTACAATTTCGAGGGACTCTTCATGCGGCTGTATAGTCCTTTCCTCTTGCAGTAACAATCTGGCAAGCTCTCCAGGGACTTCACAATCTTCCTCACTTCCATCTTCGGCTTGGTAAATTGGATTTTCAAAGTCATAATGAACAGTAGCGGAATTATTACCAATAGGATCCAGAGTGAGTACGGATCTGCGATTTGTGACGTGAGTGTGTGTAAGAAAGCATAGCTTGTTTGAAAGACGACAGGAAAAATAAAGAGCGCAACATTTGAATGCGAAAATGTCCATTGATTTATTGAATATGAAAATATGCTTATGAAATGACAAAACCCTTAACAAATTAGCTATTGTACCCCGGGTATAGATACAATGCCTTAAGAAGTTCAATTAGAATTTGCAATGCTAAATAGACAATAACAATTACTCCTGACTAAAGGAGATCGGGATAGTGTCTTCAGCCTTCCAATTATTGAGTCCGTCGCCAATTGTTGGGTAGATCCAACTATCCAGGTCGCAATCACTGTCAGCATCTTCTACAACATTGATTTGATCTTTGACCGTCTTCTCAGAGTTGAATCCCAGACCAGCTTTGTCAGACTTGTACGGTACGTTGATCAGTTGACCCCAGCCAGTACAGCCACCATCTTCAACCACAGCTTGAGCATCTTTCAGAGAAATCATAGCAGGAGGAGCACGAGTAACCTTGGGCACACAGGGAGTTGGCTTAAGGACAGGATTGGGCGGAGAAACCACTTCAAATGACTGAGTTGGAGTCTCGAAGAATTCACCATCCATCTCAACGTATCTGAAGGTATGCACACTACTGACAATGTATTCTTCCTCCCCACACACAGTGACGATCTTGCCCTCTATTGGATACCTCAGCTTTTGATGGAGGGACGAAGCCACGGCACCTGCCTCATGAATCCAAGGGCGCCCCAGTAGGCAGGAGTAGGCAGGTCGAATGTTCATTACATAAAAGTGAAGGAGAATTGCGACCCAAAGCGCAGCGGAAATTAAAATTTCTCCTTTAGAGATCCTTACGAATGGTCATGATCAGTGATAGAATATTTACCTCTTATGACGGTTGAAACCTTTGGTGAAGATCTCTTCTGACGATCAAAACCCTTTGATGCAGATCTCTTGTGACGATCAAACCCTTTGATGCAGATCCACTAAACGATCACGAACGTTGAACGATGACAACGTCTCTACTCAGTCCACACGAACGGTTTCCTTCAATCTCAGTGCTAGCTGGTACGAATGAAGGCTTTGAGTAAGAGAGAGAGAGAGAGAGAAAAACGAAAAGAATGCAACCGCAAATTTTTGCTTCTGCACAAGGGTTCTATTTATAGAACCACTTGTGTGGGCTTCAAGCTAAAAGCCCACTTAAGTGTATTTTGGCTCATATCTTATAATATGCCCAAAATCACTTAAGCTCATGGTACCTTACCATATTTCGTATTCTACTCAAGTACACCGTACCTTACGATGTTCTATAATTCACTTAAGGGTACCGTACCTTACGATATTCCTTAGTTACTCTATCTCTCATCAATCCGTCCTTTGTGTGTGACCCTGTAGGTTTTCGCGGCGTTGGCAATTATATTAAATCATGTATTTAACATAATAAACAGTGAGCGGTATCTAGCAACACATCACTGCTACCCAAGACACGAAAATGTCATGTGATCTGACAATTCCTTCTGTGATAATACATATGTGTATAATTACCCTTTTGCCCTTATGTCTATATTGAACACAAGGCATAGACCGTGTCATCCTTGTCCAGTTCAATATTGGGCCCATAGACATTTATCCTGTTATGCAGGATGGGCAAATTCCATCTAGGTCACTCATGTCCCTCAGCATGCTTCGTGGAGTACCCATCAACTGTCTTTATGGTTATCCAGTTACGGACAACGTTGGATCAGCAATAAAGCACTCGACTCCACACCTAGGATCCATAGTGGTTTCAGGTCGAAGAGTGGAATACACTATTATCACCATGAGAATAACTTATGACACTTTGCATAACGTTCTATATAGTATTCTCATAGCGGGTCAATCCGGTATAAATATTACTCCTAATATTCATACCTATGTTTAAGACTTGATAACTCTTTATCCATGATCCATGAGATGTGATCATCAGTCTACAAACATAATAGTCTTAATGCTTTAATGTTATCCCACTTCACACTAAAGCTCGACTACGGATACTTTAGGAATAGTGTCCTTATGTTTAATGTGTTCTCATGATTAAGTCACACTTAATACATTAAACGGACTATCTATTCCAGGGACTTTATTAATCAACCATAATAAAGAGAATGCCTTTTATTATTCGATACAAGTACCAAAATGTATTGGCCTCTAGGGCTTACACCAACAATCTCCCACTAGCACTAGAGCCAATCAGGCATACCCCGTATGCCCATTGATCTAGTATGGCCATCATGCTTCTGCTGCGCAAGAGGCTTTGTCAGTGGGTCAACTATATTGTCAAGTGTAGGTACTCTGCATATTCTCACACAACGTCTAAGTATGTGTTTGGATCGTCGGTGAGATCTAGGCTTCTTAGCTTGTGCGATAGCACCATTGTTATCATAATAGATACCAATGGGATCCACAATGCTAGGGACTATGCCAAGTTCACTAATGAACTTTTTGATCCAAACAACTTCTTTTGCTGCACTTGAGGCAACAATATACTCGGCCTCGGTTGTAGAATCAGCAACTGTATCTTGCTTTGAACTTTTCAAGCTCACAGCGCCACCATTTAAGCAAAACACATAACCATTGGAATCATTCATATTAAAGCGTCTCAGCACCTTGTCTATGTACTCTGACTCAGGCCGAGCATTTTATGATCTATAGATTCTAATTCCTAATATATAGGCTGCTTCACCTAGGTCCCTCATAGAAAAGCATTTCCCCAACCAAGACTTCGCTTGTTGCAGGGTAGGGATATCGTTTCCAATAAGTAATATGTCATCTACATATAATACCAGGAATACGATCATGCTCCCACTAACCTTCTTGTAGACACAAGGCTCATCTTCGTTCTTGATGAATCCATATTATTTTACTATTTCATCAAAACGAAGATTCCATGAGTAGGTCACAGGCTCATATTGATCCATGAGTAATACATCACCTAGATCAGATATCCATATATCTTAGTCAGGTGACGTATCCTGCCTGACCTACGCTGGTCTTGTTCTACTTGAGCAGGTTGCTCTTACACAACTACTTGTGTTTCCTGCTCTAATTCCTCCATAGGTGTATCGATACTTTGTGATTCTTGAATTTCTTCAAGTTCTACTTTCCTCCCACTGATTCCTTTGGAAATAAAATCCCTTTCTAGGAAAACTCAAGTTCGAGCGACAAACATTTTGCCCTCAGAAGGATTGTAGAAATAATATCCTCTTGTTTCTTTAGGATACCCCACAAATAAGCATTTGTCAGATTTGGGCTCAAGCTTAGTTGAAATTTGTCGTTTCACATAAACCTCGCAACCCCAAATCTTCATGTAAGACATATGTGGTTTCTTACCACTCCATATCTCATATGGTGTCTTATTAACCTTTTGGATGGAATACGGTTAAGTGTGTAAGCTGTTGTCAATAGTGCATGTCCGCAAATGGAGTTTGGAAGATCAACGTGACTCATCATGGATTTAACTCATTAGGTTTCATCCTTTTAGTATTAATGTTATAAGTTGGCATTATGAGATCAAGGACATATAGTCCATTGCTCATTTGTGCAGTAGCATAGAATATATCATTCAAATAAATTGAGCAACAATTGTTCTTTATTATAAATGAAAAACCAAACTTGTCCAAACAAGAAATGGAAATAATATTCCTGCTAATTGCAGATACATAATAACAGTTCTCTAACTGAATTATAAAACCACTCGGTAAAGTCAATACATAAGATCCTACGGCTAAAGTAGCAACCTTTGCTCCATTGCCAACTCGTAGGTCAACTTCACCTTTTGCCAAATCTCTACTCCCTTTCAGCCCCTGCACATTTGTACAAGTGTGAGAACCGCATCCAGTATCTAATACTCATGATGCATAAGTAGATGAATTAATAACAAAAATACCTGAAGTTGAAGTCTCTACTCCATTCTTCTTATCTTCCAGGTACTTTGGGCAGTTTCTCTTCCAGTGTCCGGTCTTACCGCAATGGAAGCAGGTGCCTTCTTTTGCTATGCCTCCACTAGGCTTCAAAGCAGCAGTGGGTCTGGGATTTGCAACTTCCTTGCCCTTCCCCTTATCACTCTGCTTAGTGGGCCTTTTGTTCTGTCTCTTTCCATTTCCGATCATCAGAATGGACTTCCCTTTTGACTTCAGATTCTGCTCGGCAGTTCTTAACATGGCGAGCAGTTCAGGAAGAGATTTGTCCATATTATTCATATTGAAATTTAGGACAAATTGACTGAATCCATCTGGCAACGATTGCAAGATCAAATCAGTCGCAAGTTCCTTTTCGAGGGGAAAGCCCAATCTCTCAAGGTTTTCCACATACCCAATCATCTTGAGTACATGGGGACCTACAGGGGCTCCCTCTGCTAACTTGCTTTGGAAAAGGGCTTTTGAAACTTCAAACCTCTCATGCCTTGCTTGCTCTTGATAGAGCAACTTCAGGTGTTCGATCATATCGAACGCTGACATGTTCTCATGTTGCTTTTGCAATTCTGAGTTCATGGTAGCTAGCATGAGACAAGCAGTTTCATTGGCATCATCGACATGCTTCTTATAAGCATCTCTTTCTGCCTTAGGCGCAGAACTAGGAGGTTCCTCTTCAGGAACAGGTGTCTCCAAGACATACAGCTTTTTATCATGTTTGAGGACAATCCTCAGGTTTCGGTGCCAATCCAGAAAATTTGTCCCAGACAATTTTTCCTTGTCAAGGATTGATCGCAAGATGTTGTTAGAGGTGTTTGTTGTCATGGTTATCTACATAAGGATTAAGAAAATATAAGTATCATTGACATATTTAATTAGGCCTTTAATCAAATATGCTCCCACTATTTTACTCAAAACAAATGACCCTCATCATTTGATTCGGAAAATCCCGTTGGAAGATTTTCTAGTGGGTCAAGATCCCTATTTCACTTCGTTCTAAGTCCGCGTAGGCGGATTACACAAAACTAGGTTATTTAGGTAGGAACTCCTTCCAATTGTATCTCATACAACTCTCGAAATTTCAGTTGGGTGAATAACTCCTTATTCCAATCCATCATATGGATCATTCCCAACTCTTGCTTCTAAAACATATATGATATTATTATAATCAAGTTTGACCCATTGTCTTAGCAGTTGGATATTACAATTATCCCATCGCACCTTACTAATATAGAACATGCACCTCGCTTTGGCGAAACCTACATTATCCGATACTAGTCTTGATGAGTGCTAAAACTTGGAAAGCAAACAT
This sequence comes from Lathyrus oleraceus, assembly GCF_024323335.1. Lineage (NCBI taxonomy): Eukaryota > Viridiplantae > Streptophyta > Magnoliopsida > Fabales > Fabaceae > Lathyrus > Lathyrus oleraceus. The sequence continues at coordinate 311,921,994 of NC_066580.1, forward strand.
ATATCATAATTTGTTTAGTTAAGTTTGACCCATTGTTTTAGCAGTTGGATATTACAATTATCCCATCGCACCTTACCAATATAGAACATGCACCTCGCTTTGGCGAAACCTACATTATTCGATACTAGTCTTGATGAGTGCTAAAACTTGGAAAGCATAAACTTAATATTTTAGTTTGAGGGAATTGCAATTGTTATGATCTCACCGGCTTGTTTATCATATAAATCGTCTCTCACATGCATCAACATACATTCACATGCATCAACATACATACACAATGAAACAGTTATGGCCCCTAGCGCAATTGTTCTCCCAAGCCAATGAGAGAACCTAAGCTAACCTAATAACGATCTAAGCTTCTCCAAGCAAGATCTTCAAGGTTGTCATCCTTTAATATTGAATTCTTCTCTAAGCTTCTCCAAGCAAGACCTTCAAGGTTGTCCTCCTTTGATCTTGAATTCTTCTCTTTCTTCATATCATTATTCTCCTTTGATATTGAATTCTTCTCTTTCTTCATATCATTACATTACAGAAGAAACTCGTTTTCATACGAGGGATTTAGATGAGAAAAGAAGTTACATTAAGAGATCAAAAGGAGAGGCACGACACGCAGGTCGTATTTAAAAACCCAAAATAAAATAAAGAAAGACTAAGGCCATAACTGATCACAACAAGGCAACAATAATAAACACATTATTATTATTATTATTCTTAATTCCTTTAATTAATTAAAACCAAATTAAATTTCGGCGACCGATCACACTACGCAGAGTTAGCCGGGGGTTCCGCTGCCCGGTCAGCGGACGGTGGTTAAGGGGCAGCGCCCTTGCGGGATTGGAGGGGCAGCGCCCCTGTCCAAAATTTTAATGAACAATTCATTTGAAATGGACATTGTTTTTGCCTCAACACAACTCTTGCGTAGGCACAAAATCAGAAACCCCAAAATTTTGACTCTGGGAGTGTGACGACCGTCACAGGCGTGTGACGAGCGTCACAGGCCATGTGAGTGTGACGAGCGTCACAGGGCACGTTACGACCGTCACTGGTCAAAAACAGAAAAGCCTAAAATTCTGTGAGTGTGACGACCGTCATGGGTGTGTTACGACCGTCACACATCCAGTTTGTTACGCTTGTTACGCTCGTCACACGAGCCTCACGCAGCCAAAGTAACAAACTTTGAAACAGTCAACACGCTCGTCACACGAGCTTCACGCAGCCAAAATAATAGGACTTTGAAACAGTCTACGGACCTCTTCCAAAAAGCCCTAAATTCACAACTCCTTGACGGCACAACCCTTGCGCCATCACCAACCCTAATGCGCCAATTTCAGACCGTCAAACACACCTCGATTGTTGATTCAGTATGATTGATCAACAGGTCATTGCTTCACCATACTAATGTCGGATTCCGAAGCAAATGACCATTGATCGCTCAAAGGAAAAACAATCATTTAGTGTTCGAATGAAAGAAACAGAAACAGTATATCACATATACCGTATTTTGCATTAGGATTACTTATATCATATATAAGTCGATCGGTCTCAATTGCGTAACCTATGGACGATCGATGTATCGCTGCTTCACCATACTAATGTCGGATTCCGAAGCATAGTCAACATCAATCATCCAACTTATACACTCATGATGCCAAATTTAATTGCCCGTTTAATTAATTGATTCTTTCTGTCTTTTAATCATATTAATACAGAAATTTAAACAGCTATCCGAGTCATGGTTTCGTAAGTGGCTCTGATACCACTGAAGGAGAATTGCGACCCAAAGCGCAGCGGAAATTAAAATTTCTCCTTTAGAGATCCTTACGAATGGTCATGATCAGTGATAGAATATTTACCTCTTATGACGGTTGAAACCTTTGGTGAAGATCTCTTCTGACGATCAAAACCCTTTGATGCAGATCTCTTGTGACGATCAAACCCTTTGATGCAGATCCACTAAACGATCACGAACGTTGAACGATGACAACGTCTCTACTCAGTCCACACGAACGGTTTCCTTCAATCTCAGTGCTAGCTGGTACGAATGAAGGCTTTGAGTAAGAGAGAGAGAGAGAGAGAGAAAAACGAAAAGAATGCAACCGCAAATTTTTGCTTCTGCACAAGGGTTCTATTTATAGAACCACTTGTGTGGGCTTCAAGCTAAAAGCCCACTTAAGTGTATTTTGGCTCATATCTTATAATATGCCCAAAATCACTTAAGCTCATGGTACCTTACCATATTTCGTATTCTACTCAAGTACACCGTACCTTACGATGTTCTATAATTCACTTAAGGGTACCGTACCTTACGATATTCCTTAGTTACTCTATCTCTCATCAATCCGTTCTTTGTGTGTGACCCTGTAGGTTTTCGCGGCGTTGGCAATTATATTAAATCATGTATTTAACATAATAAACAGTGAGCGGTATCTAGCAACACATCACTGCTACCCAAGACACGAAAATGTCATGTGATCTGACAATTCCTTCTGTGATAATACATATGTGTATAATTACCCTTTTGCCCTTATGTCTATATTGAACACAAGGCATAGACCGTGTCATCCTTGTCCAGTTCAATATTGGGCCCATAGACATTTATCCTGTTATGCAGGATGGGCAAATTCCATCTAGGTCACTCATGTCCCTCAGCATGCTTCGTGGAGTACCCATCAACTGTCTTTATGGTTATCCAGTTACGGACAACGTTGGATCAGCAATAAAGCACTCGACTCCACACCTAGGATCCATAGTGGTTTCAGGTCGAAGAGTGGAATACACTATTATCACCATGAGAATAACTTATGACACTTTGCATAACGTTCTATATAGTATTCTCATAGCGGGTCAATCCGGTATAAATATTACTCCTAATATTCATACCTATGTTTAAGACTTGATAACTCTTTATCCATGATCCATGAGATGTGATCATCAGTCTACAAACATAATAGTCTTAATGCTTTAATGTTATCCCACTTCACACTAAAGCTCGACTACGGATACTTTAGGAATAGTGTCCTTATGTTTAATGTGTTCTCATGATTAAGTCACACTTAATACATTAAACGGACTATCTATTCCAGGGACTTTATTAATCAACCATAATAAAGAGAATGCCTTTTATTATTCGATACAAGTACCAAAATGTATTGGCCTCTAGGGCTTACACCAACAAAAAGGTAGTGTTGAAAACTTGAGGTCCTATCTTGATAGGGAGAACAACTTCACCGTGGACAACACTCTTTGCACCATCGTAAGCCCGCACCACAATGTCACTAGGCTTCAGTTCAACGCTCTTGCAGTCAAGTTTCTCGAGCACGGTTTTTGGTAACACATTCAAAGAAGAGCCATTATCGATCAGCACATGAGACAGGGTGATCCCTTTACACTCAATGGAGATATGCAGAGCCTTATTATGGTCCTTTCCCGCTGGTGTCAGGTCAGCATTGGAAAAACCTAGGCCACCGTCGACCGTCAGATTAGCAACATAATTTTCGAACTGATCGACGGAGGTCCCCTGAGGTACATGGGCAGTTTTCAGGAATTTTATCAAGGCATTGGCATGAGATTCAGAAGACAACAACAAGGACAACATCGAGATTTTGGAAGGAGTGTGCCCCAACTGCTCTACCACATCAAAATCACTCTTGCGGATGATTTTCAACACTTCTTCCATTTCTCGTTTGGCAACGTCTTCAGTAGTATCTTCGACAGGTGTCTCTGACTGAGAAGGATTGACTGGTTCCTTTCCTCGAGTCTCAGGAGCTGGGGGTGAGATTTCTGGAGAGAAGATCCTTCCACTTCGAGTAACTTTACTAGTCCCAATAATGTCATTAGGATTAGCAGAGTCACCAACTTGCTTTACGCCATGGATGTAAACCTCACCTCCATAATTCCACGGAATGGCCTTGCTTGAGGAGTACGGTATTGGGCCAGGTGCAGTAATGATCAAGGGAGCTACCTTGGGCTCAGCAATGATCTTCACAGGTACCCTGTGAGCGGTAATCTTAACCGGAACTTTGGACCTTGCAATCATAGATATTTCTTCAATAGGGTTTTCCGTTTTAGAAACCCTTTCAAAGAGAATTGTACGGTCGTCCATCAGCCGTTGAATGCCATTTTTCAATTTCAAGCAGTCCTCGGGCCAAAGTGTGCAGAGATTGCAATCTTCAGTACAACCTGGAAATAAACCAGCTTGCGATAAATTCCGCTTTATGATCGGGAGAGGAGATGTTAAGTCCGCTACAGTAGTGATGAGAGAATCGTCATTGAGAGCATTAACAGCCTTGTCATGATTAGGCATAGGTGCATTGATGACATTAGGAGTCTCCGGAGGCTCGAACTCAATTTCCCCAGCATCGATCATGTCCTGAATCTTATTCTTCAACAGCCAACAATCATTTGTATCATGCCCGGGGCTATCGGAGTGATATGCACACCTGGCATTGGGATTATAACGAGGCGAAGCAGTGTTGACATTTTCAGGAGGACCTCTGAGAGTGATTAGGTTTACCTTCAGCATACTTTGCAGTGCTTGTGCTAAAGTCATATTGAGCTTGGTAAACTGCCTTCTTGGTCTGTCTTGTCTTTGCTGGAAGTTTTGAGCTGGCGGGGCTGCGATCGTCACTGCTCCGATGGCATGGTCACCGATTTTCTTATTATGATTCTTTTGACCATACACAGCATTCGATTCATTCTTCCCATGGTAGGACTTTTTACTGCTTGTAGAAGTAGCTGCCTGTAATTTTCCACTTCGAATGCCGCTCTCCACCCGTTCACCTGTCAGTATAAGTTCAGTGAAACCTGATGAAGAACTCCCCAGTAGGTGGCTGTAGAATGGGCCAGTCAGAGTACCCATGAACAGGTCTACTAATTCTCGGTCAGTCATAGGGGGTTTGACTCTGCCAGCCAAATCTCTCCATTTCTGAGCATACTCTTTGAAGCTTTCTTTAGATCCCATGGCCATATTCTGCAACTGTAGCCGAGTAGGCGCTAATTCAGAATTGTACTGGTACTGCTTATAGAAAGCTGTTGCTAAATCAGTCCAGGTGCGGATGTCAGAGCTCTCGAGCTGATAATACCATTCCAACTGGGTGCCAGACAGACTTTCTTGGAAGAAATGGATCCACAGTTTCTTATCAGTGGTATGCGGCTGAATCTTTCTCACATAAGCCCTTAGATGCATCTGAGGACAAGACGCACCATCGTACTTAGTGAAAGTGGGGATTTTGAATTTGCGGGGAATGGTCACATCGGAGACCAGACCCAGACTTTCGAAATCCAGACCAGGTGTTTTCTGACCCTCCATGGCTAGCATGCGCTCTTCCAGCAATTTGTACTTATCATCTCTTGGAGAGTACTGTTCATTTTCATACTCCTCATCATCATCCTCAGGGTTAGAGAAATCAACATTCTCCTCCTCTGAATCATTTTCCGCCCCCTCTTCTGGGCCATTCGGGATTCCAAATTTGATTCCCGTAGCCTGTCCTTTACGCCTTCTGCCCGGGTTAATGAAGCTCACAGCTTTCTTGTCCTTCTTCTTTTCAGCCAAAAGAGCCTTCAGCTCCTCCTGCCCTTTGGATAAGCTTAACATCATCTCCTTGAACTGAGCATTCTGAGTCTGGAGATCTTTGACAGTCTGTTCGAGATCCATTTTTCTGTTTAAGAGGCAGACCGTGAGAATATGGTCTTTTAGAACACCTGTTATGCAATGTTATGTTATGCGATGCAATGTATGAAATGTTTTCAAGGACTTTTGGAATTTAACTCTGCATAAATCCCCAACAAGAGGGAAATGTTTTATTGCTACTTTTTTTTTTGATCAATGTTCATTACAAAAGGAATAATAGTAAAAATACAAAGCTCAAGTCTCCCAGGGGCGACTTCTTTTCGGGCGAAGATATGCATTGAGTCTTCGTTCCTCATTAAGCTGACTGGTGAGCTCTAACACTTTCTTCCTTTCTGCATTGAACTGAGCTTCGAAAGTATCTCTCTCTTCTCTCAACTGGGTCCAGGATCTTTTCAATTCCTCAGCATCAGTAGGCATATCTGGATAAGGAATGATCTGGGAAGTAACTCCTTCGACCTCTGATTCAACAGTCAATGGTCCGACTGCAAGATATGGCATGACAAATTCGCGAGCTCTGGCGCGTACCCATCTGAGATAAGGCTCCATAGGAATAGAATTTTTCTTTCCTAAATTGCTTCTTTTCACCATGCCCCAAGCTCGTACAAACCTTTGGCGGAGACCTTGAGAGTCATTGTCATAGTCAAACACTGTACCTTGAATAATCATTTCATGTGGACCATCTCTTCGAGCATGCCCAAACTGCCGTAGGGCTAAGGCAGGATTATAAGTAATACCTCCCCTTATCCCTATGAGGGGTACATTAGGGAACTCTCCACAACGGTCGATGATGATAACATTTTCTCTGAGGTTAGAACACCAACGGATGTCTAAATGGGAGAGTGCCATTATCCTTTGGGACCACTTCAGATTTTGATCATTCTTTAAGACTGATTGAGGAAGGTGCGAAATAAACCACCTAGACAACAAAGGTACGCAGCACATGAGAGTCCCTTGCCTCCTCATAGTACGAGTGTGAAGGGAATGCAAGACATCTCCAAGCAAGGTAGGCACAGGATTATGTGTGAGGAATATCTTAATAGCATTCACATCTATGAATTGGTCCGGATTAGGGAATAGCACCAAACCATAGATTAGCAATGCTAAAACATCTTCAAAAGCATGGACATTCACAACTTTTAGGAATTCTCGGGCCTTACTTATCAGAAATTTGGCAAGTAAACCTTTCGTTCCACTCCTTGTTACCCAATTGGTCTCAATGTCAGATTTCGTCATGTGTAGAGCTGCGGCAACTTCTTCAGACTTCGGAATCTTTTCCAGACCACTGAAAGGTATTTGATCCAGGATAGGTATCCCAAGCAGCTGGGAGAATTCTTCTAATGTGGGTACCAACTGATAATCTGGGAAAGTGAAGCAATGATGCTTAGGATCGAAGAACTGGAATAGGACTCTCATCATATCTTCTTTGAACCCAGTGGTAACTAAGTTGAGAAGATGACCATGTTTCTTGTTGAACTGAGCATGATCGGGGAGTTCTGACACCAAATCCTTGAGTTGAGGAGAGATCGTTACAAGATTGATCCGGATAGTCTTCCTGGAAGCCATAACCTGTTCAACAGAGCAAAGCTAAATTCCTAAGTCCTTGAAATGGTTAGTATGATGATGCTATGATGTTATGGTGTCATGATGTCATGATGTTATGATGTTATGATGTTATGATGTTATGATGTTATGCAAGCACAGACATGTCACACAACAATCATTCCTAGGTTTTAGGGCTTGCATGAGTTCCATAGGTAAGTACCCTCCCCACTGAAGTTTGGTTGGTTCAACCTGTCCTAGAATAGTAACCGGGTTCTAGAAGGATCTCAAATCATCGACCTTTCTTTAGGTCCACTTCAGTGCAACACCAAGTGGTTGACCGAAGCTTCCCTAAAGTCCAATCTCAAAGAGTGTAGTATCGAGTATCAACCAACCTCAGTCGGAACCGAAGCCAGTTATCTCACTACTTTCTAATGGCTAGGATGAGTCAATTAGGGTTCTAAAGGTCTGGTTAATGCTTTGATGACACCACGCGGAAGCCAAATTTTTCCTCAAGTAAACATGAGGACCATCAGGACAACCAAAGTGCCACATTAACCGTAGCCATCATGTTAACCATTCCAGTATACGCCGGATAGTCGCGATGATCTATTGCTACTTACCTAAGGTACACTAGATCCGGGTGTAGGATCTTTCACTCAAGCAATCCCTTAGAACGAAAGAACAATTAAAACATAAATGATTTTTTTTTTTTTAAGATGGACCTCTCTTTGTAGTCCCCAGCAGAGTCGCCAGTTCTGTCATACGGTGAACTGGACCTTATTGGATTTGTAATCGCAATGTCGCGGTTAGCAAGAGTCGCCACCGACTTTTCTTTTATCCCTTAAGGAAAGGCGGAAAAGAACAGGAAAGACCTTATTTCAGATTCTTAGGTTCGGGAGGTACTTTATACAAAGGGAAGGGGTAAGCACCCTTTGTATCCATGGTTATCCATGGGCTCTTAATTGCTCAATCATTCATGTTTTCTAGTTTGAAAAAGGTGGTTGAGAACTGTGTGAAAAATGTTTTGAAAATGAGAATTTAACTTTGTAATGATTCTTGCATGAATGTATACAAAGTGGTTATCTCGTTTGGTTTTTCGAAGGTAGTTTAGAAAAACATAACTCGGCAATGATCCTAGTGCGGATGTATGCTAAGTGGTGATTTTCCAAAAAAAGATGTTTGAAAGATGTGAGGTGTGAAAAGCATTTTTTTGTTATGAATGAGCAATTAAGGTTATACCTGTCCGAGGTCTTTCCGGGCATTTCCTATCCTTATGAGGGTAAAACTGTCTTTACTATTGAGAAGTAAGTAGTTTTATCCTGGGGATGTAGGAGGGTCATCGTAGGGTCCTCGATTGGTCATTGAAGGCAACAGTTGTGAGGATACCTTAGCATTCGAAGGGACTATCATCATTTAACCGTAGGCTACACCGAAGGGTCATCGAGGGACAAAATCGTATTTTCGAAGGCAACATCCGAGGGACTATGATGATTTTACCGAAGGGTCTTTGCTAAGGATATCCCCATATTCGCGGGACATGACCGTAATATTGTAATCGTGGGGTAATAAAGAGAGGTCCGATATCATTTATTTAAAGTCCATGTTTTAAGTTCATTAGGTAATTATGGTGATACCGCATTAAATCGATACATTAAAATCAACACATTAAAGATCAATACATTAAAATTGGTTAGGCAACCAATATGAATTTTCACATTGAAGTGAAATAATTTAGAGTCCATCTCCATGAAAGTCTTCCCATACATAAAGCGGAGTACCTAGCCGGCTATTTCTTCGGAAGTATGCTAGCCCTTACACCATGAACACACGGATTAAAGCATCGAGGTAAAATACAATTGGAAATTGCACCATAAGATAAATATAACAGCCAGGAATTTAAGCCAAATAACGCAGAATCATCATCAGGTAAACATGAAATGGGCAGCAAAAAGGCAAAGCAGCCCCTGGCCCGGTCGCCTCTGCTTCGCCTAGCGAAGGCTCAGCGAAGGCTCGCTGCGGGCTCGCCTAGCGATGAGCTAGCGAGCGGCCACGGGTTTGAAATTTGAGAACATTATGACCTCAACCTGCAGCATGGCTTATGGCATCCACCACATAATTATATGGTTCAGTTTCACAATATTCAAGCACATTTAAATTCTCATGCAAAACTTCAAAATGTTTATGAATTCAATTATAATATCCTCCACAAATTAAGAACATGAAGTGGTACCATATGCCAAATGAGAATACAAAACGATATCACATGCAAATTAAGACGCTAAAGCGGTACCACATGCAAAATGAGAACATAACGTGATGATCACATGCCGATTAGGAATCCTAAATCATATGCCAAGTAAGAAACTAAAGCGATAATAATGATGCAAATCTGTTTGCAAATCGAGTTGCAACCTTGAATCGGCGAGCCGGATTGAGTTGGGCGACGGTAGCTTCGGAGCGGGTAGGCGCCCTTCAGGGTTTCCGCCTTCTGAACTCTTTGGATCAGCAGGGTTTCTGTGTTTCTCCCTCTGGACGCGTGTTTCCGTCCGTCTTCGTCCGTCTCTCTGTGTTCTTTTTCGTGGCAGAAGAGCATGTATTTATAGTAGTGGCAATGGTGACCTAATGGGCTTAAAATGAGGTCCAAAATTTCAAATTCTCGCAAGCTTCGCTAGGCGAAGGAATTGCTCGCCTAGCGAGCAAACTAGGTCTGGGCTTTTTTGATGGATCTGGTGCTTCGCTGGGCGAGTGGCATGATGAAATGCTCGCTAGGCGAAGGAGCTGCTCGCCTAGCGAGCAAGCTGTTTTGGGCCGCCTATGGGTTGGGCCTGTTATGAGTGGGCTTTTGTCCATTTGATATCAGTGCCTTGCAGAACAAGTCAGAGGGTCTTGGAAAATGCTTTGTAATATCAACGGGCAAATTTTGGGGTATGACACTTTTGTTCCATAAATTTATCCATTCCACTTTTATTTTGCCTAATAGTAGATGTTGTATGACTGTTTCCAATGTTATTCTCCTGAGTATCCCTATGTTCCACAAATTTAGTTGAGCCATTTTTATTTTGCATAATAATAGGTGTTGGTAACTACTTCCCGTGTTATTCTCCTAAGCATATTTTTGCACAACAATTATAGCTGGAACCACCATCGTATTCCATGTCTTAACATGAGCTTCCTCTTCCTCGTGGGATGCTTGTTATTTTTTCTGTACTTTGTTATAAACCTTGATCGAGTGGCCAATGGTGAAACAATGGGTACGAAAATCTAGAAACTTCTCATAAACAACATCGATGTAGAACATAAACCCATTTAATTCCATCATTATCTCGTGGAAGATACGATGTGAGAGATCTACATCCACTAAAACTCTTGTATAATGACAGAAAGACCGTTTTTGTGTTACTTCATCAATAATCAATGGTGAACGAATTCCTCCAGTAATGTCGAATAGGGTTCGAGTCCTCTAATATTCTTGAGATAGGTTACAAAATCACACTCATGGTTAAATGTATGTTTGTATTTGGGTGTATAGATTGAAGTTTGGTTTCCACTTCGATAACCTATGAAAATCCGGTTGTAAATTATACGAACCTACAGACCAAGCCTTTCTTAATTCTTTCTTTTGTTGATCCAAAACGGGACTATAGAAACCCTTGCTAAGCGATATAAGTCCCATGGTGTAAGACCTTTCTAAATTACCATGGTATTTCTTATTTAGTCTAGTGCTGTGAGAGGAATATCCATTTTTCCCATGATTAAACGAACATGGAGATGGTTTTTTCATTCTTCTACATTCCTCTTATGTAATATTTATGTCAATTGCATCACCCTTAAGAATTGGGAAGCTGGTTGCATTGGACGTCCTCTGCCTCAAAGTTTTTGACCTCCTACAAGAAAAATTTAAGTTTATGGACACTTATAGTGGCCTAAAAGATGTGTTATATATATATATATAATATATAATATATATATATATATATATATATAATATATATATATATATATATATATTATATATATATATATATATAAGAGAGAGAGAGAGAGAGAGAGAGAGAGAGAGAGAATTTGTTTTAAATATAACGTTTTACATTTTAATAAATTAAGTTTACATTTAAACAGAAAAATAAGGGTATTTATACAAATATAATTACAGTTAATATGAAACACCTTCATTCCCTTCCAAATTCCCAAAATCAGAAGAAGTAAAAAGTGGTTCAACGGGAGTTTTACTCCCTTCCTCATACCTCCCCGCTCCGTCTTAGAAATTGAATCAAATACATCTAATGTTAAATATTCCTCCCCATCTCCTCCATTTACCTTCCATGAAACTAGATGGACTCTAGCACAAGATATAGAGATTATTTTATTTTATTTTTTGACAAAGGACAACAGACATGATTATTGTATTCAAGGTGATTATTTTCCATTATGTTATAATAATAAAAGGTAAAACATAGATTAAATATATATGAAATATTGTCAGGAGAATATATAATAAAATAATATATGATTTAATAAACGAGGGTATGTTTTTTGAATGGAAGGATTGAACATGAGTATGAAAAAAAATTAAGATGATTTCATTACAACCATCAATAATCTATAAGGTCATCACAAATGGGGATAATCACAGCCACTCTGATTAATTGTTTCTGTAGAAGAAAACTAGATTAGGAAAGCAACATAGAAAAATTAGGAAGAATCTGAATTGTGGAGAGACAAGCTCTCAAAAACCTGTGTTGTAATATATCCTAAAAGTTATCTATAAAAATTTGTGTTACATCTTTTCATTTATATTCCATTTTCTTTATTCTTGCCAATTCGTATCAGAGTATGTTCCATGTGCGTTGGTTCCATCTATGGTGACAACTTGATCTAATTATGATAATCCAGACACAATAGAGAGAATTTTTATAAATGCTAATGGCAGGCCGACAAAATCGATGCGCGGAATGACAGTAACTTGAAATACATGTTGCGCACCTAAAAGCTTTGATGGAAATTTTGTCTAAGCATTCAAAATTAGTGCAACCAAAGGTTCCGTCAATAGAAAAGAGACAAGAAAGATCCGCACGATGGAGAAATTTGGAAATCCCCATATTTAATGGAGAATAAAATTCTTATAGTTGGATAAATAAATTGGAACACTTCTTTCAAATGAGGGATATCATAGAAGAAAAGAAAATTCAGGCGATTATGGTGGCGTTAGATTGGAAACATGCTATCTTGGTTTCAATAGTATGAGACTTATAGCTCTTATATTAGATGGGGAAATTTTTAACTTTCCATTCTTGAAAGTTTCCAAACTTCTTCCACTCTCAACCCTTTTGATGCCCTCATTGCACTTAAACAAGAAGAATCAGTGGAAGAGTACGTTGAGCAATTTGAAAAGTTTGTCGGTATGTTAAAAAAATGTTGATGAAGAACATTTAAAGAACATTTTTGTGAACGGATTGAAGGATGGCATTGGGGCAAAAATTAAACTCTACGAACCACCCACTTTTTCAATCATGGTTAAGAAGGCATTAATGATCGAGCAGAAAAACAGAGCAATTTGGAAGGTGGGACTGAATCTTAATTCAAACCCAAATTAAAAATTCAATACCTCGTAGTGAATTCCATCATCTTCAAAAAAGTATTAGTTATGGTGTTAGTCAAAAAGGTGGAGGAAAAAGTAATGACCATTATAATTCTTTTGATGGAAGTGTATCCATGAATAAACTAGAAAATAACAATCGGCCCAAAGGATTTTAAGGATTAACTAAAGAAGAACTTCAAGAGAAGAGGAATAAATGAAAATGTTTTTGTTGTGAAGAAAATTGGAGCACCTCTCATGTATACAGAAATAAATAAAAAACTTCACATAATGTTAGTAACAGATGAAGAAGATGTTGAAAACTCCAAAGAGGAACACAGACTATAAATTGTAGAAATACCCTAATTATCTATGAAAATTATTATGGGATTTACTTATCGACAATCCTTGAAGGTTTAGAGAATTATTCATGATCACAAAGTCATAGTATTGATAAATTATGGCGTCACCCATAATTTCATTTCCAAGGAATTGGTGGAAAAGTTACAATTAAAGATATAAGTTGGAGATGCACACAAAATCAAATGTAAGGGAGTATGCATAAAATTTTATCTGAAAGTCTAAGAAGTCAAATACAATAGTTCTTCTTGTTTGACCTCAAAGGCGTAGATGTGATTTTAGGCATGGTACTGAAAATCGGACTGGTCGGTTCGACCGGTTAAACTAGGAATTACACCTATGTCCGGCCCAAACGGCCACTAAAACTGAATTGCATTTGACTGACAAGAAAATTGGAAAAATTGTATGAAACCAGATAAATCCATCAAAACCGTTGGTTTAGCGAACTGACCATGATGAACCGAATCTTCTTATTTTATCTTGTTTGGGTGAACGTGACTTGCAATTGCAGACCTCATCTAACCCAAAAGGCAACAAGTTGATTATAATCTCATAACTGCTAACACTTTCTTTTTATATGGATTGAGGCATACTTAGTAAACTAAATTTTTCGATGTGAGATTGTGTAAGTGCCAAAATGTACTCATGAAATCTCTATATATTTCTAAATATCATTATAACAACACCAACACAATATTTAGAAATAAAATATGAAAACAAATTATGACTAAATTAAACTATTCAAATAGTCACCGAAACAAATATAGATTTATTTTATTTTTGATGTTTTTATACTATTTTTTATAATAATAATATTTTATTATTATTATTATTATTATTATTATTATTATTATTATTATTATTATTATTATTATTTACCCCGACTCAATCTTTAAACCTTGAACCCATGTGTGTTCTGGTCCAATCTCCGGACCGGTTTTAATTACATTTGTTTTAGGTATGAAATTTTGAGAAAGTATGAGAGAGATTAGAGAAAAATTTGAACAACTAACGTTGAGCCTCAATATTAAGGGCAAAAAGGTGATTTTAAAGGGAGACCCAAACCTTTCAAAGAAAGACGCCTCACTTAATTCTATGTTGAAAACTTTACAACATGAAGAAGGATTCTTTATCGACTATTGTCACATTCAAAACACATATAGATTGGAAGAACTCAATTCCATAAGTATTAAAATATTTTCTACATGATTTCCCTCCATCTTTGAACCCCAGAAGGACTTCCTCTTCATCGGAGTCAAGACTGTGCCATTCACCTCAAAGAAGCAGCCCAAATTTTGAATATAAAACCATAGTGATATCTTCACTATCAAAAAACATAAATTGAAAAATTGGCTACTAAAATATTAGAAGTAATAATCATACAACATTTATGAATCCTTACTTCAATTCTATCATTCTAGTCAAAAAGAAAGACGGTAGTTGGCGGTTTTGTGTAGATAACAAAGATTTGAACAAAATCATTGTTCCCGACAAATTTCCTATCCAAGTAATTAATGATTTGTTGTATGAGATAGGATGGGCCATAGTCATTTAAAAACTGGATCTAAGATCCATATATCACCAAATCAAAATGAAGGGAGAAGACAGTGCAAAATCGATTTTTGAACACAAGAAACACCTGCAAAATGTATTGACATTACTGCAGCAAAGTGAACTAAAGATAAAAAATGCTCCTTTGTCTAAAATAACTTGGAATATCATATAGATGTTATGTTGGAGGAGTCCTAAAAAGTTGGAAGCAATGATGTTATGGCCTCCACCCAAGGATGCCATTAGTTTAATAGGATTCTTAGGTCTTACCGACTATTATATGAAGTTTTCTCACGATTATGGAAGAATAGAAAGTCCATTTACCAACTTGTTGAACAAAAATTCCCTCCAATGGAGTCTAGAAGCGCAAAATGCCTTCGAACAACTTAAGCAAGCCATGACCAATTTTCCTACATTAGCAGTGCCTAACTTTTCAAAGCCTTTTATGGTTGAAAATGATGCTTGCAGAACTAGATTAGAGGTTGTTCTAATGCAAGAAGGAAGACCCCTAGCATTTTGGAGTACTATCCTATCATAAAGGAACTATGGAGGAAATCAGTATATGATCGTGAATTGATGGTGGTCGTAAAAGCATTCCCCAAATGGCAACACTACTTGTTGGGAAACCATTTTATTATTAAAATTGACCAAAAAAGTTTGAAATTTTTTATAGGTCAGAGAATGATCGGCGAGGAACAATACAAGTGGATTTCCAAATAGGGAGGATGCAATTTTGAAATACACTACAAACCATGGAAAGAAAATTTTGTCACTGATGCATTATCCATGAGAAGTTCCTATTGTGTTATAACAATCTTACAAATTCACAATTTTGAGGAATGAGTTGAAGAAATCAAACAAGATGGCAAGTTAAATAAAAGGCAAAATATCATTTTTAGTCTCGTAACTTGTAGTCATGGTTCATTTTTGTACCTTAACTAAAAAACGACCATTTGAGTCCTTTAACTATACAAACTGAACCACATTAGTCCTTTTTGTCAACTGTGTTAGTCAAAGTCTGTTAATATCTATGTGGTAGTGACGTGGAATGCCAAGTGGATTTGACCAACTCTTGTGATAGAGTTAGTGTTGGAAAGGCGTCGCTAAAAATTATTTATGGGTTTTTTAGTGTTATTCTTAGTCATCTTCCTCAACTTACAAACTTTCCCAAATGCAAAAACCCATAGAGAATTCAACTGCAATCTTGATGAGCAAGATTCAATCACACCGATCGAATTGTCTTTTGTTCTTCACTCTTCACTCGAGTGAATCAACCATCCTTGGTTGCAAGATTATGGAACATAATTTTAATGGAAGAAGAAAGAAAAAATTGAATTTGGGAAGAAAATAAAATTTAGGGTTTACGAGAAAAGGAAGAATAAGAAGAAGAAGAAGAAATTTCTGCAGAGTTTCACTCTGCTCTCAAATTGAGAATATTTACTCTTTGCAACTTCAAGTATGTGTTATCTTACAATGATAGGGGTTACTCCCTATTTATAGATTTCGGGTTTGCTTTCTCCTCAAGAAAAGCCCAAAATACCTAATTCTACTAACACTATAAAATTAGACCTAAGTCAAAATTCTTGTCGAGGTACACTCCTTCAATGTTTCGACAACTATTATAATTTGACACTTCCTTGCTTCTTTTGAGCAACCTGCTTCGACACAAAGAATTACAATTCAACACATCGCCTAATTCATTGTGTCTAATCTATCTACATTCATCATAGACCTTAACTTCTTAAACACTTTGACCTATACTCCTTTCATCATAATATCTGCAATCTGATTCTCAATTTTGCATTATTCCAAATTCAGCTTCGCTTCTTCTACTTGCTCTTGAAGATAACGGAACTGATATGCTTGTTTTGCCCATGTGCTATCGGATTCTTCTCCAGATTGATAGCAGACATGATTGTAGAGGTAAAAAAATTGAGATTAAGTTATTGATTAACTTAACTCGCAAAGCAAGAGTCACCACCGCGCTTTTATTGTTTCCAAAGGAAAAGGGAAAAAGTAAAAATAAAATCCAAAGAAGTTTTAAAATAAAACTAATAAAAGAGAACAAGGGTTTGGGGGTTAGTTATGCAAAGGGAAGGTATTATCACCCTAAATATCCATGGTACTCCATGGAAACCTCTTTGAAAATATATACATTTTGGTGTGAAAAAGGTGTTGTTTGTTAAAAGATTAGAGATATGGGAAAAGAAGCACATTTTCTTTATTTTGATGTTTGCTAAGACTTTTGAAGTCTCATGCCTACGTACCAACAAAGTGCAATGGGGGATAAAAACATCATACTTTATGGTAAAAATAAGAAAGGGAGTTTGTTTTGATTCATTTTTTATGGAAAAGACATTTTGTCATTTTAAAGAGAATACTCAACTAGTCACCCACAAGTATGAGAACTTTGCATCATCATGAGAAGGACTCCAAATTGGATAAGGATCAACAAGTATGCCACTAGCTCCCATAGATGGAAAAAAATTATCATCAACATTATGGAGATATGAGAATTATAACTCAACTATGGAAATGACTCATGTCTAATGCCTTGAGAAATGTTTTTTAAAAGGAAAAGTGCACAAAGGCACAAAATGATTTGAATGAGTTAGGAATTTTTTTAGTCTTTTGAAATTGGTCTAAATATGCTTAGGATGGATTAGCATTTATTAGGAAAAGGTTATTAAAATCACTTGATAAAGTCAAGGTTTATTAAGAAAGAAGTTCAAGTTAAAAAAACAAGAAGATTTTTGAATAGAGGGAGAAGATTTAAAAATTAAAGAAAGAGGGAGAAGAAGAGACAATCCTAAAGCATAAAGTAAAGTTAGGGAGGAAAGATCTAACCGAAAGATAACAAGCTTTATGACATAAGTCAAGCAATAATTCCCTCATTTGGATTAAGCCTCAAGCAAGCCAAAATAAGCAAAGAATAATCATGTATCAAATGAGACCAAAGTAATCAAACTCAACCTTCACAGAGAAAGTCCAAAGTCATAGGTATCAGATGAATTCTAAGGTCTCAGAATCACAAGTCCCAAAGCAAAGGTCAAAATCCCAATTCTAAGTCCATAACTCCACAATAATGCCAAGGATAGTAACCACAAGTCCATGAGTTAGGAGAAACAAGTTCTTTTTAGGTTTTTTCTTTTTAATATTTTCTTTACAATGATATAAAGGAAAAGGGTCCAAATGGACAAAGAACAAAGTGACATAATCATAAATAATATGATATGGAATGCTAAATGTAAAATATAAATAAATGGCATAAAGTAAATGACTTAGAAATAAAATTTAATACAAGTAAAGTGTTAGTAAAGGATGTTAGTAATCAAAGATGAAAGATGGTTTGGTCACTTTTTGGAGAACACTCAACTATCCACTCACAAGCATGAAAATATGAACCTATACATCATTTATGAGAAGAGCTCCAACTTAGATAAAACCAACAAGTATGCCACTAGCTCCCACAAATGGAAAAGGAGTAACATTATCACACAATACCATAAGGAATATGAGACTTACAATCTCACTTATAAAAATGTCTTTTCTTTTGGGACAAATTTAGCGCTATGTTAAGCAATTGTAATTGGACTTATGTAGAAGTCACAACTATCTGAGGTCGGCCAATAATAATATTTGTGTTAATACATTCTAGAGAAATGATATGTAAATTATTCTCCTAAAACCATGCCACACAAGAAAAGAAAAAGGGGACGATCAAGCACAAAGGCTAGGAGGAAGGTCCATTACTTCAATCCACACTTCATGATACTTAGGACAAACTTATGCATCAATCCAAAGTAACTTAAATGATCCATGATCAATTAAGAGGTAGATTTAAAATGATAAAAGTTCATCAAGTACCAATCCACACATCATGAACAAGATAGACATAAGTCATCCAATTGATCAAAAGGGAAAAGAAGGAGATGAAGAAGAAGGAAACAAGAGAAGTCACACCCAAATTGGATCACAAATTTGATCAAGTCATCATTAAAATCAATCATCTATTTTGGTAGATTAGGGTTTTCACCCTATCAACTGAAGGAGAATAGCGATCCTAAACGCAGCGGAATTAAAAAAATTTCTCCTTTAGTGATCCTTATGAATGAGCATGATCAGTGATAGAATCGTTACCTCTTGTGGCGATTGAAACCTTTGATGCAGATCTATGGAGCGATCACGAACGTTGAATGGTGACAACGCCTCTACTCAGTCCACACGAACAGATTCCTTCAATCTCAGTGCTAGCTACTATGAATGAAGGCTTTGAGTGAGAGACAGAGAGAGCGCGCGCGCGAGAGAGAGAGAGAGAGAGAGAGAGAGAGAGAGAGAGAGAAATGAAATTACAACTGCACAAATGCTTCTGCACAAGGGTTCTATTTATAGAACCACTTGTGTGGGCTGCAAGCTAAAAAGCCCACTTAAGTGTATGTGTCCCATAGTGGTTTCAGGTCGAAGGGTGGTATACACCACTATCACCATGAGAATAACTTATGACACTTTGCATAACATTCTATTGGTATTCTCATAGCGGGTCAATCCAGTATAAATATTACTCATAATATTCATACATATGTTTAAGACTTGATAACTCCTTATCCATGATCTATGAGATTTGATCTCAGTCTATATACATAACAGTCTTAATGCTTTAATGTTATCCCACTTCACAACAAAGCTCTACTGCAGATACTTTAAGAATAGTGTCCTTATGTTTAATGGGATCTCATGATCAAGTCACGCTTGATACATTAAACGGACTATCTATTCTAGGGGCTTTATTAAACAAACATAATAAAGAAAAAGCCTTTTATTATCAATAAATAATTCGATACAAGTACCAAAAGTATTGGCCTCTAGGGCTTACACCAACATCGGCACCCAAGATCCATTGAGTTTTATGAGACTTGAAGTCCAAACCATCATGATCCAAGGCCAACAGAAGTTCACAAGGTCACACAAATATAAAATGCAATTAAATAAAATAAAAATGCATAAAAGATATTTTTAAATGATTTTTAAAACAGAAATAAAATGGAAAATCCATAAAGTCCTTCAAAGCACAAAATAAATGGCCAAGAAAATTGTGGAAGGTTAGAAATAAAATAAGAAACATATAATAAAATTTTTAGAATTTCAAAATGTAGAAAATTATTTTTAAATCAATTAAAACAAAGGAGAAATGAGAAAATTCATGAAAAATAGAAAATCAGTGAAATAAAATGTAAAAAGAAAATCAGATGAAGAAAAATAAAAAAGAATTTTAGAAGTTATTTTGGGATTTTTTGGATGAAAATGAAATTACTATGAATTTCTAAAGAAAAAGAAATTTAAAATAATAAAAGAAAAAGAATTAAAATCAGAAAAAAAAAACACGGAGTGTTGGATCACGCTTCATTAATTAACTTGGCAGATCCAACACCCAAAGGTTGGGAAATACGATGGAACATGCTGTAAGCCAAACACATGATCCAGTTTAAATTCAACCAATCAAAATATTTCAAAATGCCAATGTATCTGGTTCAAACTCAGACCACCTGAGGAAAACTCCGGTTGTCTTCTCCGGTGAGCTCTCACCGGAGTTTCATCGTTTTATAAATTCAAGACATGAGACCACCACCATTGTGATCTCCTTCTCATCCTGAATCCTACCTCATACTCCAATTTCATTTATGCGAACTGAACAAATGGAATTTTAGAGAAGTTTCAGAAACAAGAAAGCCACAAAAAATAAAATTAAATAATGAACACGATCAATCAACACCAGATAAGTTAGGGGAAATCATCAGAGAGTGAAGGACTACATTGTGGTAACTTGTTTGAGTTCAAATGATGCTCATAACTACCTTGTCCAAATGGTGATCAGAAGTTGATGAAGCTCGATCTGGTTAGAGCACTTCAGAAGGTCTTAGAGCTTGGTCATTGTTGCAAAAGTTTCAGAGGATGTCGATGGAGCTAATGGAATCAAGAAACTGGGTTGAAACAGGCTGAAACTCAAAACACGAAAGTTGAATTTTCTAGAAAAATTTCAACTTGCAGTAGGGGTTTCTTGGCTCTCCAAAGCTTGCAAATGAAGGCAATACTTTCCTCTATTTATAGGGAATGTGTTTGGATCCAAATACGTGTGGAATGATGTAGAATTCGTGCAAAACGAATTTGATCCAAGTGTGTGAAAAGTGTGACTTGAAACTCATCAAAACTCAGTCAAATGATGTGTTTTAAATGTCAATTATCTTCTGGAGATTTGTTTAAACATGTTTAGGCCCAAAACACTTTCTAATTTGGCTTGGAATTAAGATTAGTCATGATCAAATTTCAGACAATGGTGATTTCTTAAGTTCTAAGTCACCATGTTCAACTCAATGGGGCATCATGCTCAAGAGGCTTTTTGATCTCATTCTTTTTGCATTATGTTAACATCATGGCCAAGATTACAATGTGCCAAGAAATATTGCATTTGTATGTTTGAGCACAAAGTTATGCCATGTTGAAGTTGACATAAAATAGCGGTCACATAACTTAGAAAAATTTGAGTGCTTCATGGCTGAAAATGACCTATAATGTATCAATCAATTCCATGGCTTTCCAAGCATATTTTGACCTTGGTCCTTGAAGAAAACTTGTGGATGGCATCACAAATGACATTGTTCGAAAAGAATCAGCCTCAGATGTTGAAAATTGAAGAAGTTATGATCCTTGAAAGTTGGGAAAAAATCACTTGAAAATATGTCAAATTTCAGTAAGTCCACAAATGACCTATAATGTCTCCAAACTTTTGATGATCCTCCAATCATAATTGGCTCTTGTCATGTAAAGAGAAGTTGTAGAGGAGGTTGAGAAGAGTCATATTCAAAAAGGGGCATTCAAAAATGTTTAGAATTGAAGGAGTTGTGATCCTTGGAACTTTGACTTCAAAATATTGACTTTTAGGTCAAACTTCTTGGAACAAGATTGTGTATTTGGACTTTTCTTGCATTCCAAAGCACATGGGTGATCATATAAACTCAAAATAAAGTTTCCTTGCTTGCCTCTTGATTAAATTGCTCAAATCTTGAAGTTGCTTATTGAAGAAGGCATGGAAATAAACACATGAACCTTTGACTTTCCTTGAGTAGTAAGCAACTGAAATTTGAGATGCTCTTGATTGAAAATCCCTACCTTGCACAATAAACTCAAGGGAAACAAGACATATTTTTGGTATTTTGGTTAGTGGTTAGATAAGCAATAAATCAAATAAACACAAAGGTAAAACAAATCAACTAAGAGGTGCTTCGTAATCCCTGCAAAAGAAAACCTAAAGATGAATAGGGGAATGACCAAGATGTGACCTTACTTGTATGCAAAAATGAAAATGAGATGTGGGATCTTAGGCTTAAAAATTAGGGTATGACAATGATGTCGATCATCATGGTAATCATTCCATGACTTTTCTCTATAATCTCTTCGACCAAGTTCACTATCTATGTTGCTTGACATGCACAAAGAGAAGCATTTATGTACTCGACTTCACACGACAGTGCCACTACTGGTTCCTTTCTTGAACTCCAAGCAACTGGTGCACTACTTAGCATAAACACATAATCAGCTGCGGATTTTTTATCCTCAGTATCACTATACCAACTTGTGTCGGTGTATTCCACTAGCTTGCATTCTTTTCCTTCATCAACTGCACAGGAAATAAAATGACATGGTCTAGAGATCCTTTTAGATACCTTAGTATCCTGTTCGTCGCTTCTAGTGTGATACATTTGGCTTCTGCATGAATCTACTCACCATACCTACTTTGTATACTAGATCGGGCCTTGTGTGACAAAGGTATCAAAGTGATCCAATGAGTCTTTTGCACTGAGTTTCATCGACATTATCTTCATCTGTGTCTTTCGACAATTGCAATTTGGGCTCAGGTGGAGTCGAAGATGGGTTACAATATTGCATCTCAAATCTCTTGAGTATTTCACTTGCATGTCTTCTTTGGTGCATCGTCAAGCATTTATTACTCATGTAGAATTCAATACCAAGGAAGTATGAGGATTTCCCAATTTTGACATTTCAAACTCCTCACTTAGGTCATGTTTGAAATCTTCGATCTCCTTCTTGCAACTTCCTGTTATTAACAGGTCATCGACATAAAGACATAGTATAAGCAACTCATTATTGCTTCTTTTTACATATACTATATGCTTAATAAGGCATTTCACATATTCCTTCTCCCTTAGGAAACTGTTTATCTTCTTATTCCAAGCTCTTGGAGCTTGCTTAAGTCCACACAGGGCTTTATGCAGCATGTATACCTTTCTTTCTTCGCCATGCTTCACAAACCCATCTAGTTATACAACATAAACTTCTTTATCTAAGGGGCCATTCAGGAATGCACATTTCACATCCATCTGACACATATGCCAGTTGTTCATGTTTTCTAGACTAACAACTAACCTGATTGTTTCGATCCTAGCAACATGTGCAAAAACTTCATTGAAGTTGATTACTTCCTTCTGATGAAATGCTTTCGCCACAAGTCTTGCCTTGTGTCGAGTTACTTCACCTTTGGGATTCAACTTCACCTTGTATACCCATTTCACATTGATTTCCTTCTTGCCTTTAGGCAATTCGGCAAGTGACCAGGTGTTGTTGACTTCGATGGACTCCAGTTACTCATTCATTTCTTTCACCCACTTCGAATCCTTCAACGCCTTAGCAATATTGACCGGTTTAACATCTGCCTAGAAAGCATAGTGTACCATCTCACCTTCATCATTGACCATATCATCTGATGTAATCACACCTTTAACCTTGAAGATGTGTGTCTTGTCCTTTGAGGTCTGCTTGTGCTTGCTTGACCTATGACTTATTTTTGTCGAACTTCTCTTTCGACTTCACCTGTTGGTTCTTCACATAAGATTCTTATTGAATCTTTCTTGACATTTGTAGTCTAATCTCATTCCTTAAGCTCATCTATGATCACGTCCCTATTGATCACTACTTGCTTGTTCACTGGGTCGAACAACTTGTAACCTCCAATCGAATGATATCCTATTAGAATCTTCTAACTCGACTTGTCATCAAGTTTTCTTCTCAACTGATCTGGCAGATGTCTATGGGATATAGAACCAAACACTTTCGGATAAGTCGAGCTAGGCTTGACACCGGACCAACATTCTTCTGGCGTAATTCCTTCTAGCTTCTTCGTCGGGCATCTGTTCAAAATATATGTTGTTGTCGATACAACTTCTCCCTATAATTCTTTGGGTAGATGTTTGCCTTTCAACATACTTCTCACCATATTCATGATGGTCTTATTCTTCCTTTATGTAGTTCCATTCTGCTATTAAGTGTAAGGTGACACCACCTCATGCATAATCCTTTCTTTTTCACATAATGTGTCAAAGTCTTTCGACACATATTCTCCACCACCATCAATCCTCAAAATCTTGAGCTTTCGACCACTTTGTCTTTCGACCATAAATTTAAACTTGGCAACTACCTCTATCACTTCACTTTTCTTCTTGATCAGGTAAGTCTGCATTTTTTTATTGAAATCATGTATGAATGTGATCAAATATATGTTAACGCCAATTGAATCCACCTGGATAGGTCCACACACATCATACTATATGACTTCAAGGATTTCCTTTGACTTGCTTCATGCATCCATGCTGAAGTTGTTCTCGTGATGCTTTGCCTGCACACATTCCTCACACACTTTGTCTGGAATATCGATTTCTGGTAACCCTGAAACCATATTTTTTCTCTTCAGATCTCTTATGTCTTTGAAATTGAGATGGCCAAGTCTATAGTGCCATATCCATTCATCCCTACTAGCTGCAGTTGTAAGGCACTTATGCTCTATCACATTAAGTTTAATCATGAAGGTTTTATTCTGAGACATAGGTGCCTTCAAGATTAATCTTCCACCTGAGTTGAAAACTCTCATCATCTTGTCTTTGATCGACACTTTGTAGTTCTTTTCGACTAATTGCCTTATGTTGAGCAAAAAAAAAAATCATGGCTGGTATGTACAGTACTTGAAAATTACTGACATTTTGCCATCTTTCCTCATAATCAGAACATCGCTTATACCTTCAGCTGCTAGAGTATTTTCATTTGCAAATTTTACCATGTTCTTCATTAGGGTTTCATGTTGACAAACCAATATTTCCTACCAGTTATGTGTGATGAGCATCTTGAGTCCAAGTACCATTGGTCCTGGAATATTTCTTCATCTCGTGTTGTGACCATCAGCAACATCTCTTCTTCTTCATGCTTTGCAAACTTTGCATCATTATCTTGATTCTTTTGTTTTTCAGGACAATCACTAAAGTAGTGACCATACTACTGACAGTTAAAACACTGAGTGTGACTTTTGTAAGGTTTTCGAGCACCACCTTTTCCTCTACCTACAACACTACCTCTTTGGTTTCTTTGGTGTGAGGGCTTTCTCTGATTTGATAAGCCTCCTTCTTGTTGATTTCGACCAGTCGAATTGTTGTAACCTATTTTACCTTTGTTACCGAACCACTGACCTTTGCCTTTCTTTTCTCTTGTTGATTACGCCTGCAAAGCCATATCACTCTTCTACTTGCTTGCAGCTCTTTAGCCATAATTTGTTCATGAGATTCAAGCGTCCTTTAAAGCTCTTCCTTTGTCAACATCGACAAATATTTCGACTTTTCTATGGCTACTACCACGGGGGCGAACTTTGGAGCCAACGATCTCAAGATCTTTGCAACAATTAATCTTGATGACAACACTTCTCCACATACCTTGATTTGATTCACCAATTTTGTAACCCTGGTGAAAAAATCAGTTATGCTTTCATTGTCTTCCATCTGAAGCAATTCATACGTTCTTTTATGAGTTTGTAACCTCACTTCTTTCACCTTTTATGCACCTCTAAAAGATTTTTCCAGAATTTCTCATGCTTCTTTCACTGATTCGATATCACTAACCTTTTCGAAATTGTCTGCATCAACATATTGATGGATCATAAAGAGAGCTTTATAATCTTTCTTCTTCAATTCTTTGTGTGCATTTTTTTTTCATTTGTCGCATTTTCTACGAGCGGCGTCACTCCCTCCTTCACAAGATCCCAAAGATCTTGATAGCAAAAGACAACCTTTATTTGCTTGCACCATTTATCGTAATTCTGATTCTTCAGAATTAGGAGACTCGTCGAAAAATGTTTGTTCGGATGATTCATCACCATCGTATTTTGCTTCCCACAAATCGCTCAATCAGTGCTCTAGATACCAGATATTGGAAGTTCACCAAAATCTATGGAGAATTCCGCTGCAATCTTGATGAACAAGATTCAATCACAATGATCGAACTCCCTATTGTTCTTCACTCTTCACTCGAGTGAATTAATCAATCTTAGTTACAAGATTGTGCAACATAATTTTAATGGAAGAAGAAAGAAAAAATTGAATTTGGGAAGAAAATAAAATTAGGGTTTACGAGAAAAGGAATAAGAAGAAATTTCTGCAGAGTTTTTCTCTGCTCAAAATTGCGAATTTTTACTATTTGTAACTGCAAATATGTGTTATCTTACAATGATAATGATATAGGTTACTCCCTATTTATAGATTTTGGGATTGCTTGCTCCGCAAACAAAGCCTAAACTACTTAATTCTATTAATACTACAAAATTAGACCTAAGTCAAAATTTCTGTCGAGGTACAGTCCTTCGACGTTTCGACAACTATCCTAATTTGATATTTCCTTACTTCTATCGAACAATCTACTTTGACACAAAAAATTATAATTCAACGTAAATTTGGGTTGTGACTTAAAATAACTCACACTTTACCTAATCACAAATATTTGTGATCTTAAAATGTCAAATGAAACTCCCACACATATGTAAAAGATAAATCCCTTACATGTATGACCGTTTAGACCATCACATCTTATGTTTATGAAAATTAACACTTGTTTTAGGTGATGGTTTAAATTATCAATCAAAGTTTTGTGTGTTGTCTGCTGTGTTAAAAGTGGCACAAAAATCCTTTTTAATGAAATATTTAAACTAAATTTTATATTTTAATAAGAATAGGATTTTAGAGAAAAATGTCAAAAAGAAGTTGAGGGTGAAAAATAGAAAGGAGAAATGCAGTATTTAAAGAAGATATATGTGGGAGCATTTTGGACCATGTTATAACAATCAAAATTTTAAATTGCTTAAGGACTAAAATCATACACATTACACCAACTTCCGAAAAAAAAACCTAACATTACAATAACAAGAAAATTTAAAATAAGTGATGTAATTTGTGACCGTTAAGCACTTTTAAATAAAAAACATGTGACAATTTAAATCGTCACATAAATCATAAAAAATTTATTCAGAAAATCATCTAATGTGTGGCAGATTTTTTTAGTCAAAAAATGCATTAAATCTCTATTTGTAAAG
Organism: Lathyrus oleraceus; assembly: GCF_024323335.1. Lineage (NCBI taxonomy): Eukaryota > Viridiplantae > Streptophyta > Magnoliopsida > Fabales > Fabaceae > Lathyrus > Lathyrus oleraceus. The sequence goes on from NC_066580.1 coordinate 311,949,066, forward strand.
GTTTAAACCCTCCTAATTTAAAGATAATGAAATTATTTTTGAGTTCAAATCCTCGTAAATTCAAATTTAGTTTCCCACCAAATTATATTTTTGTGAGAATATTTTGGTTTCAAACAACTACTATACTCAAAAATAACAACAAACTCATTACCTTAAGTCCAACAAAGCATTTGTCCAAGTAAAATTAAAAAAAAAAAAAAATCCAACAAAGCGGCGCATATCAGATCCTCTCTACGATGACGTCGGTTTTACACACACTGACCCTTCCAGGCCTCAGACCTGAATTATCCAACACGCTTTGTGTGAGTGTCATATGGATTGTGAACACTGATTTAAAGGGTGTCGAAACAAAGAAAAAAAAATCATTTTTAAGGACATTTGTTTGACTTTCCGACACTTGTAAGACTTTTCAGACACATGTCGTATAAATATCATACAGGTATCGAATACCAAACATGTCAGACATATGTCGTATAAATGTCATACAAGTGTCGAATACTGACGCGTGTCACACACCGCAATACCCCTATTCTTAAAAGTGTATGTGCTTATGTTACCGTTACTATCTGAAAAACACAACACAAACTTTAATCAACCAATAATAAGTTTAAACAGTCAGATTTCTTATTATAACACATTGCAGACAAAACTTGCCTACCACCGACATATACACAACATGGCCTTGTTCAAAGTACATTTGCTATTAAGGTTCATCTCATTCGACTTAGCAAGAACAAAAACACTAAAAAGTCTTTTGAAGTTTGTGTTGTGACATAAGGGTGGTGAAGACGAGAGTATTAAATAAGACTGCAGTGGTGAGTGAAAGACAAAAGAAGCAGACCAGCGGATGAATGAAGAAACGTGGGGGGCCCGTGACAGTAGCTGACCATCATAGTCGATACAGCAGGACATAAGAACACTCTCACTCTAAATGTCTCACTGTGAATTTTATGTTTTTCTTTTCCAGAAGAAATTGGATATCCTCTGCACGTAACTGCAAAGACTAATCCTTCAAATCGGGATTGGGAAGGACCACAATAAATTTACTTTATTTTTTGACAAAGAACAACAGAGACAATTATTATATTCAAGATGATTGTTTGCCATGGAGGCACAACATATATATAATAATAAAAGGTGCAACAGAGATTAAATATACATGAAGATTCTCATTGAAATATAGAAGAAAATCTAAGGTTTCAGAAAGGAGGGTGTGTTTTTTCAAGGGAAGAATTGAACATGAGTATGATAAAACTTTTAAGACGATGAAACCATTACAACCTTGAATAACCTCTATGGTCATCATATTGCTCCATGAAATCATCATTGAACTTTTTGAAACTATCCATAATTGCAGGCATTTCTTCCTCAGCTGGTAATATTGTTGTCCTCAAATGGAAAACCCTGTACAAAGTTTGCGACAAAGAAGCATAAGAAACTCGAAAAAGAAAACAACTTATGAATGTGTAATACGTTGTTTCCATAAGCTCTCCTACCTAAATAATCGCAAGTTACTTATCTAAGTAGATAAACTCAAATAAGTCAATTTAAACAGACTCTTAGAAAAAGCACATAAAAAAGTACGTAGAAAAAGGAAGAAAATAAAGGGATGAGTGTTTTACCCTTCTTTCTGTCCAAATCCTGAACCAGGAACAGTGGATATGCCAGTGGCTTCCAAAAGCTTGAGACAGTAGTAAACATCTGCAGCTTTTCCAGCCTGTTGAGCAATCTCTAAAGCTTTTGGTGGCAATCGAATTTGAGGGAATGAATACATGGCACCTGAACAAAACTCAGCGGATCAATAAGGCACAAAACAATCCAAAAAAACATTGTTGTAACATCAGAAGAATACAACGACTTCGTTTGGAACATGGTCATATATTTATACCTTCTGTGAAATTACAAACAACATTCCTGCAACTGTTGAATCCATCAGTCATTATCCTTGCTCTTCTTCTTAGTGATTCAAGTATTCCTTTGCTGCATATTGTCGAAAACTGTCAATTTATTGTTACCTAAAGAGACTTCTTATGACTTCCGATCCTATATTTGGAAAGGCATGAGAGAAATGATGATTTCCAATTACGCAGCAGCACCGACACTTCAAATCAAATGTGTCTGACATCTGTCAATGTCGGACCCCGACATGATACTGACACGTGTGATTACATTTCATCACTTTTATTTTCTTAAATTATTACAAGTTAAAGTCAAATCTCTATGACATGGATCAACTACGAAATAATATTGTCCTGGATAGAACATTATGACGAAAGTTGATCCATGTAGCCGACCCCACTTAGGGGGATAAGGCTTAGTTGTTGTATTACAAGTTAAACATTTTTCAAAGTCAGTATTGTGTCTGGCGTCTGTGTCAGTACTTCATAGATTTCCTAATATTTGAACACAGGTTTTAGGATGATTACCTTTCCCTAGCAAATTGGTCATAAGAAATATCTCCAGGTTTGGGCTGATTGAGCATTAGTCCCATCTGTAGAACAAAGGTAAAAACGGGGGAAAACGATGAGGAAAAGGAGACAGAAAAGAGAACAAGACTTGCTAAAAACATATTTTGAACAAATAAGTCAAAACATCTAACAGAAAAACATTCAGTGCTAACTCACAAATATTTGTGCAGGAACATTTGGACTAAGCGATATTGATGCAACTTTATAGATCTCATCAACTGTCTGCAAAACAAAATTAGGATCAAAGAAAAACATCAGCAGCTTCAGTGGCATATTCATACTTATGTATATATCTTGAATTCCTTCTTTTATGTTCAACCGCTTTTCCTATCCACTTCATGCCGTACACGGTAGGGTGGACTTGTATATTGTTCATCATGCTTCAAGTCACGAGGGCTTTTGCATGAGAAAAGAAGTTAGATATCAAACCATTCATGTGCTTGCACACCACTCTATTTGGATAGTTAGTTCATGAAAAATCTATACTTCCAAATGTTACAAGAAATATCAGCTCGACACTCGGCGCAAGAAAAAAATCAGGAACGCGGCTTATGAAGAGACAAACCTCAGGAGGAATGTTGGTCATTTCAAAATATCCACCTCGCTGTCCGCATTCACCAAAATACCCTTTTGACACCGAGTGAAATGAAACAAGCTGGACTTCCTTGCTTAAAGGTGGCCCCATATCCATCAAAACCTACTTGTGTTAAAGAAAAATGCAGTATTATTTCGAGTTAACGAATGAGGCGATACATCAAGATTAACTCGTAATATATCAAAATATATGCCTAAAAAAAGAAGCTCAGAAAAATATACCTTTTTGGAACTAATGAAGGGCCGTTCATCCTGATATATATTCGTCTGGTAAACCTCGTCTCCAAGCAAGACTAAGTTTTCTTCATAACAAAATTGCAAAACCTCTCGTAAATTCTCTTGACTAAGGCATTGACCGGTAGGGTTTCCAGGATTTATGATCACCATTGCTTTAACCTGATCAAATTTCAATTTATAAGAAATTAAGTTACTTCCTTCAAAAGCATTTGTAGGTGGAACTTAACATTTGTAAAGAAAAAACATACGTTTAAGCCTTTATAGCGAGCCTCTGAAACTGATTTTCTTAGCTCATTAGTATCAAGACCCCAATTTGCTGTCTCTTCGAGGTAGTATGGAACAAGAGTGCCACCAAGAAGAGCAATTGTTGCAGAGTAGAGTGGGTATTGTGGGACTGGAACCATAATCTAGAAATAAAAAGTGATGAAAAATCATTTGAAAATGGAAGTGTGATTACCGAAAACCAAGTACCATAAAAAAAAGACTATATTACCCCATCTCCTTCGCCTCTGATGATCGTATTTAATATCTGCATCACAGCCTTGCTCGCACCATCAGTAAGGAATACGAACTCTGGATCACTACAAATACAGCAAGACCTAATTAATCACTTTGCCTAACAAAATAGAAACAAAGGGCGCGTTTTCTACGTTTCTAGTTTTCATTTTCACTTCAAAATAAGTAGGAAAAATAGTGAGTATGGAGCATATATACCTAGGATAACCATCACGCCTCTGTATGAACTCTGCCACTTCCTTCCTCACTCCTGGAATGCCTCGAGAATCACTATAAGCACCTACAATATAGAATTAGATCTTTCGTGTTACTAGAGATTCCCATATCATAAAATTTACTGTTACAAAAAAAATCCAAAATTTGAACTGAAAATAACATAACCTTAACCGGTGAGCTCACCCTCTAAGTAACTGATACCAATGATCGAATTGATTTTTAACATGACGGTATATAACTGACAAAACAGATGTCAATGACAGATACTGTTTTTGGCGATATGATATTAGTACCTAAACCACCCGATGTGAATGAGAGGTACTGTTTGGCTCTTGCAATTGCATCAGCCGGGAATAGCAGTCCAACGTTAGGATCATCAAGCAAGAATGGAGCCTGGCACAAAGCAACAACCTGAAACCAAAAAAAAATGCTATACGTTAGCTGTTACAAACCACATTAGTGTAATCAACAAATAGAGTACTTCAACACTCCAACAGTTTAACTAGATAAAGATTTATAAGTACGTTTAGCAAATCTTATTAAAAAAATTAGAAATATGGTAGTTATGTTGAACCTGGCGAGGGAAGGTCAGTGGTTTCTGTCCCAACGCATGTGGATTTCCGACATTTGTGAATATAATCTGCCAATATTCGAAAACAAGCTTTAAATTGCAACTCGAGCAGGTAAAAAATTCTGTGTAAAACACCGAAAATAAATTCTACTATACCTTTTTGCCCTCCTTCTGAAGCTCGGTAGCTCGAAGGTATAATTCACCTCTGACAGCATACTGAGCCTTCTTCACGTTTTCATTTATCGACACAAGGTCCAAGGGTTTCGGTGGCATTGTCAAGCAGAAGACTTCTTGCAGATATCACTGAAACAAAAAACAACATAAAACTAACTTATTCTACAAGTTAAATGTTTTGAATTAACAACTTATGGATGCCACTGCAGAGACCTCTAAAACCGTTATGTTGCAGTTGTCGACCGCAATTAAAAAACATAGGAGGTATAATCCCACAATGATACACAACTGGATCCTCTCGGACCCTCTTGCTTCTCCGGTGAAATCTCAATCGTTAGATTAATCTAACGCCTAAAATTTGGCCGGAGAGGATAAATTATAGAAAGCTTAATTTAAAAAAACACAATTCACAATCCAATAAAATCGAAAAAAAAAATCACACAGTTCCCAATCCAAATTTTGAAGAAAACCCATCACATCACACCAAACCAAAACGTAATTTAAAAAAAAATACAGGAAACAAGGATCCTCGAAATAACACTAACCCAATTGAAACAAAAGGTAAAAGATTATATTTTTATCTAAATATTGCAAGTGGGTCATTTCATCATGTTGTGTGAATCAATGGTAGTTGAGAAACGTTACCTGCAGAATCGGTTTCAAGCTTTTTACGACAACCTTAGATTGATAGAAGAAGCACTCTGAGAAAAAAAATAAGTATAGTTCACGCAATGTTATACATATGTGGCAACAAAACTATGAGTCTTATTTTTGTCTGTAGCAAAAAAATGTTTATTTATGTGGCAGAGGCTTTTGATGAACACAATGGCAGAATCAGAGCCACTGAAAAAAAGGTTCTAATGGATTATTGAATTTTCGGTAAAGATAATGCTTGTGCTTGATTTTGTGGACTAAATTTGGGCTTAAAGGGTATTGTCAGTAGATAACAAGGCTCTGGCCATGAGAGTCTTTGTGATTGTGTTTTGACAAAATGAAGATGTGTCATTTTCCTTTGGTGGAGTGGTTCATGTTTGTTTGTTTGGTTGTATGTTTTAGATATGGCTTTTGGGGAATTTTATTTTAGTCTTGTTTTCTTTGTTCTTGTATGATTTTTGTTAAAAGGTAGAAGTAGAACTTGATATATGTCACATTTTTTTCTTATATACGTTTGTGAGGGTTAATAAAATAATGTTTATATTGTCACTTGATATCATGTTTTGGGTTGGTACTCATGAAATGATTTTACCATTAGTTTCGGGTTAATCTTTAGTATTCATTTCGAATATAGAAAAATATTTAATGTGATAATGACTTTTTTTTGTTTAGGAATTAGAAATGGGCAAGGAAATTGTGAAATGTGAGTAAAAATAGTATGACAATGAAAAAAATGAGTTTAATAACTGTAAGACCCTAATTTTGATCCTAAGATCCCTCATGGCATCATAACATTGTTCATTTGTATTTGCCTCAAGGATCATAACATCTTGGCTCTTTTACCCTTGGGTTGGGAATTGTTGAGAGTTGGTTTAAAACCACCAAGCATGCTTGAATTGTATATTATTGCTCTTCTTATTTTGTTTACTAACCAAAAGCACAAAAATATGTCACTAACTTTGTTTGTTTTAAAGCTCAAGCAGTCATGTGATCCAAGGCTCCTAGGAGGCCCATATGCTCATTGATATGGCCAGATGAAGATGAAAGCAAGCATGACAATGGTTCACAAAGCTCTCAATCATCATATATGCCTCACAAGTGTCTCAATTTGTCAATTTGATCAAGATAATCCAAAGGGCTTGAGGATTGTTTCCCAAAGAAACCCTAATTCAATTGTGCATTGATTGTGCCTTGCTCATGAAGCAACCTCTACCTATGATCAAATACAACCAAGAGAAGTTCTTTCATTCATAATTTTATACATATGAGCCTATGTGAGTGTCCTCAATCATTCATTCATCAAGATTTGAAGGTTAGACTTGATAAGTTGATCAGTCAATTCATCTAACTATTTTGAAATCCACTGAGACCTAACTTTTGATGTGTTTGTCAAATGGAGATGATCCCAAGAGAAAAAATGTTCTTAATACCCATATGAACAACTTTCATATTCATAAAAAATTCATTTGAAACTTGGAAAGTCATCATTCATTTCAAAATATTATAGGTCATTTTGATTGAAACACTAATTTTGGGTCAACTTTCCAAGGACATAACTCCTTCATTTTTTACGATTTTGAGGTGATACCAAGTGCATTAGAAAGTTTAAGATGTCTATTTCAATTGTTATATTGGACAAAATTTCATAATCCTAAAATAAATATATGTGATAATACAAAACATTATAGGTCTCTTTGGACCAAAACCATTGAAATGTGAAAAAGTCCAACTTCAAGTGCCCATAACTTTCTAATCAAAAATCAAAATGATGCAAAGTTTAAGTCCAAATAGATTGTATTGAAACTATCTACAACTTTGATGTTGAAGGTTTTGTCATTTTAGGCTTGCATCTTTGAAACAGAAGGGTTTGAAGTTGGTCATTTTTGGCAAATTTTCCATATACATGTTTTGTACCTTGAACTTCATGGCCAGTTTTCAATATTTTCCAAACTCCAAATGGATTTTTGTTCAACATAACATTTGTTCCTTATGTCAAGACCTTTCCAACCATTACCCACATGCTTATATTTGGATTTTCCAATTGGCATTTTCAAAGAGGTGAAGCTTTGTGATCAATTATGCATAACATGTTAAAATTCCATGCACAAGCTAATGCATTGCCATCTGCACGACCAAACTTCATTCATTAGTGTTCAACACTCATTTGCAATGGATTTTGGTCCTCACATGCGCCTGTACAGGCCCATACATGGAGGACCCAAGTTCATGCACACACGAGTTTCCCACACCTTGCATCAGCTGTGGCTATAAATAGAAGGCATTGCTCACTTCAAATCTGAACCTGAAGGCGCCTGAAACCCTGCTGGATTGCTTCCCTAACCTCTCACTCAAAGGAATTCTGAAATTTCACTTCACTTTTCAAGCTTGAATTTCAACTTCCCTGGTTGATCTGCAGCTTCTAATTCATTAGCCTTGCTTCATTGTTACTTCAAGATCAAGCTGCACTCGAGGATTAGATTGGATCAAGCTCTTAAAAGCTGCACTTCAAAGGTTTTCACCATAACTGTTTTCCTTCGAATCTCTCTTATTATTGTGCATTGCTTGGTTTGGTTGGTATTTCTGAAGTCCTCATGTGAGAGGCAATTGATTTGTGGTTTTAATTTTGAGAATTTGACAACTTCAGATTGAACACCTCATTTTTCAAATCTCATATTTATTCCTCCATAAGAATCTTGAGAAGAAACTAAGGTTACAGGGGTGATGTACATCACTCTAGCTTTCGAATGGTATATGGATCGCGTGCTATGGTTGAGGTTTGAAAACCTGCAACTGGTGGCCGGATTATGGCTTCTCACCGGAGAAGACGGTGGTTTCCACCACCGTCCCCACTCGTCCAAACCTTGGCCCTTGGATCCATTGGTCACGATCTAATCTTGGCTCTTGATTTGTTTGACTTTATTTAATACATGATGTCACGCTGTTGACTAATGTTTACCATACGCGCGCGCTTCCTGGCTGTCTGATGAGCCACGTCAATTAATGAGCCATGATCTGACGCCTCAGGATTTTTCTCTTTTATTAATTTCTATTTTAATTCTTTTATTCCATTTTATTTTAAAAATTCATAACTTCTTTATTTGGAATCACAAAAATATGGGACCAATTGCAAAAAAAATCTCTTAAATTCTAGTTTCTAAAAATGATTTTTAATTACTTTTGTGATTCCATTTAATATTTTTTGTGAATTATTTCTTTTCTGGTTGCTTTTAATTCATTTAAAATACTTTTTGATATTCAAAAATACCAAAAATATTTTCTTAACATCCTTGGATGATGATGGATCTATGAAAAATATTCTCATCAATTTCTTAATTGATTTGAGATTTATTTGAGATTTTAGTCCAATTATGTTATTTTTCTTTATTTTTAATTGTTTAAAAAATAGTTTCTGTTTTCAAAAAATGTTGAGAAATTTTGTCAAACCTTGTTTGACCATGTTAGACTTATGATGATCCAATTGGACTTATCCAAGTTGATTTGAATTGGATTTGAAGTTTGACATTTGTTTGTTCATTTTATTTCATGTATTATTTTAATTCCAAAAAATACCAAAAATATGTTTGACCTTTCTTGACTTCTAATCTTCATTTCACTTCTGTTTACCATTGATTGATGTTGATCCCATTCATGTTTGATCAATGTGTTTTGGTTATGCCTTTTGATTTCTCATTTTGGTTCATTCCATTTCCATCTTCATCTTCTTCTTTTTCTTTTGACCAATGAGTTAATGATTGGTGGTTAGCCTTGACATATGAGAGGCTTAACCTTCTTTGATCCAAATCAAATTCATCTTGATCAAAGATCAAGTGAATTGCTTTGTATCCAAGATAGGTTGCTTCTTGGTCAAGTAAAAAACCTAAATCCATACAAGGTCGTTCTTCTTTTCTTTTGGCATGGCAAGTTGTAGGAGATTGACTTACTAGTCATGATCTCTAACTTGTGTTTGGTTGCCTATAGTTTTATTGACCGACCTCAGATAGGTGTGACTACTACATTAGTCCACTTACGATTGCTTAACATAGCGCTAAATTGCCTTATGGCACACTAACACTAACTACTAATTACTAACTTTTAATTCAAGCATTTAATTCTTGCAATTTACTTTAATGCAATTTAATTTTTTGCTCATTAATTCATATTGTCTTTGCCCTTTGCTCACTTGAGCTCATGTTTATGTTTATGCCATTTGCCTTTTGCTCACTTGAGCACATTATTGTGAATATACTATTTCCTTGTGTTTGTTTTGTTTATGTGAACCAATACAAATGGAGAAAGGACTTAGAATTAGGACCTTACCTATGCTAAATGGAGTTTCAAGAGCAACTAGGCCTCATGCCTTTAGAATGCTAAAATATGTTGAAGAGCAATTAGGCCTCATGCCTTTAGAATGCTTAATCTTGAAAGATGAATTGAAAGGACCTCTATTCTAAACTCCCTCTTGTCCATTCTTTCTATTGCATTGTGGAACTTTTTGATTTGTTTGTTCTTGTGTGGTAGGGATCCCAACTTGAGCCAATTAGAAGGACCATTGTCATGGACATCCAAGATAAGAGAGACAAATCCAAATTGAAATATCTTAGGTGCTTGATTGAATATTTGCTTGATTGCTTGAGTTAATTGCTTATTGCTTGCTAAGTCCAAAGGAAAGGAATAACTTGGATCATCTTTATGATCTCAAGGAGGGAACTCCAAGGGGTTTTATTTCTCTTCCCTCATCTTTGCATGTTTAGGACCTAGCCCTTCTCTTCTTCTCTCCACTCAAACCCAAGCCAAACTTATTTTGTGCAAACATTGACATTGCTTTCAAAATTAGAAACATAGGCACTATGCCTTTGATTTTTCAAACTCTTTTCATAATACTTATTTTGAATTGAACTTTAAGTCAACTTTGACTTTATTTTGTGAATACTTTTCATTTGTAAATACAACTCACCCAAATTGTTTTTGTGGTTCCAATGGCCACCTTTGCCAAAGCTTTTTTTCATAAACATTAGCTATTAGGTTTGAGTTATCATAGTGGTTGATATAAACCTCACCTGTATCCTTAGTGATTGGACTATAAGTCTTCCATACTTATTATAGGGTGGATCCCTCACTAGTATGTTGGAGCTCTCCTCACATGGTGGATTTGTGGTTTAGGTTGAGTTTTCTCCCTTTGATAACAAAAAACCTCAAGGCTTTTGAACCAATCAATTCACCAACTTCTTTTGAGATTTTTACCCTGAACTACGAGGTTTTGATCCTACCTTTTGAGATGGTACGTAAGCAATGGGTTTATCCATTCAAACGACAAAGATTGTAAATAACTTGTATATTCTCTTCTCATCTCCCCAATCATGTTTGCACAAATATTTTCACAAATACCAACCTACCATACAACACTTGCAAAAAGGGCTCCCTTAGAGTACTAAGGATGTTTTGGGTGCTTAAAACCTTCCCATTGCATAACTAACCCCCTTACCCAGATCTCTGACATTTTTATTAGTTTTTGATTTGATAAAACTTCTCGATTTTTGTTCGCTTTCTAACCTTTCCTTTGGATAAATAGAAGTGCGGTGGCGACTCGATTTGTATGATTTACTTTTGATTTAGTCAATAAATCTAAAGGTAACGAATACCCCGCTACATAAAAGTGGTGACTCTGCTGGGGAGTTTTCCTAGTGGGTTTAGCCTTTTTGCCTTTGTTGTATTGTATGCTTATATTATTTGTGACATATTTTTGTGCAAATTTGGGATAACTGTATTGCTTATAATGTATGAATTGCTTGATATATTCAATTGCTTGTGTGCTTGGTGGTCTCTTGTGAGATGAGTTCTATACCCAAACTCGAGTGCACTTATGATAGGAGAATGGCATAGTCTTGTTGACTTGTGTGGAGTTATTCCTTAGCAAGTTGACTTACAAGCTCATTCACTTGGTGGAGGTCATGTTGGGATCAATAATGTCACACGAGTAGTCATGGTTAGGCATTACTCTTTCCAATATAGACCTTAGAAGCCAAGGACCTTAGATTACCTAGCCCATCTTGGCCTATTTTAAGACGTAGTGCGAAGGTCGTTCAAGTGTAAGATTTGATATGATTGTTACGCGATACTACACTCATAAGAGTCTCTCTTGAGAATATTTTTGGAATACGAGTAGTCGTTTATCCGAAAATATCCGAAAGATGGGATGATGACTATGGGAACCTCTTGTAGAACATGATTGTCAGGTTTAACCAGAGTACACTCCCTTTGGGTGGTTCTTAACTGAGACTCCATGCCCGTGACTTGCAACAAACCCTTGATTCGCGGTTGATCCGTTCTCGTATATCCTTAATATCAATGGAACTTGGGTGTTGATAAGGTGTAAACCATAATCCACCAAAATGGATGATTGATATTAAGGATGACTTGATCCATCCTGTGACCTTTGTATGGTGTGATTTGCTTGATCCGTGAGTGTGATTGTTGCATCCATGCATTCATTTGCATCCATATCATCAACAATGAGAAAATTTTCAAGGAACTTAAGAGGTCTATTTGCAAATTTTCAGACATGGATAAGCAAAGAAGGAATACGAAGAAGTACAGTTTCGGACAACCCGACTTGAAAGAGTTAAGGAGTTTGACATCCTATGTATTAGATCCCTTGGAGTTCAAGGCTCGTCATGGGAAGCTTCTGTCTATTCTTGCTACTCAGGTGGATGAAGGTCTGATGAGTGTGTTGGTGCAGTTCTAAGATCCTTTGTACCGTTGTTTCACCTTTCTGGATTTCCAGCTTTTGCCTACGCTTGAGAAGTATGCCTATCTTGTAGGTATACCTATCTTAGATCAGTTGTCATTCAGTGGCTTGGAGAGAGTTCCTTCTTCCCAAGAGATTGTTGATATGTTGCATATAGATGAATCTATTATTGGTGCTCATATGACTACCAAAGGTGGAATTCAAGGTCTCCCATCTGATTTCCTCATTGCTCAAGCTACTATATTTGGGAAGGCCACGAGTGAGGACGCCTTTGAGGCCATATTTGTACTTCTCATTTATGGGTTAGTGTTATTCCCCAACATCGACAACTTTGTGGATGTGAACGCTATTAGGATTTTCTATACTCTTAATCCCGTTCCTACTCTGTTGGGTGACACTTATTTCTCTTTTCATATGAGGAATGCAAAGGGTGGTGGTACCATTGTGTGTTGTTTGCCTCTGTTGTACAAGTGGTTTATTTCACACTTGCCACGGACGCTCGCCTTCAAGGAGAACAAAGGATGTCTACGGTGGTCCACGAGGCTTATGTCTCTCACTAATGATGACATCTTTTGGTATAATCGTGTATATGATGGTGTCCAAATTATTGACTCTTGTGGTGAATTCTCCAATGTGCCTCTTCTTGGTACATGTGGTGGGATTAACTACAACCCTATTTTGGCACGCCGTCATCTTGGGTTCCCCTTAAAGGATAAACCTAATAACATTCTATTAGAAGGTGTGTTCTTTCAAGAGGGTAAAGGTCCCCAAAACTTGAAGGACGGGATGGTCCGTGCTTGGCGCAAGATTCATAGGAAGGGAAGGAAAGAGCTTGGTCCGAAGAATTGTATCGCTTTGGAACCCTACACCTCGTGGGTGAGGAAGAGAGATGCTGAGTACCGCATGCCCTATGATTATCCAAGACCTACACCTTTGGTTATGGTTTGGCCTTCAACCCTCCCTAACCAAGGAGTAGAGGAGTTGAGAGATGAAGACCGTTCGCGTGCTTGGGTCCGTGAGCGAGAGGAGCTACTTCAGCAACTTAGAGATAGGATGCTTTGATAGAGTTTCTGGAGCATCAGGTTATCGACGAGCCTGATGATATGGTGACTTCTCTTCTTCCTCAGTCATCCAGTTTTTGGAAGAGGAAGTATGATCGACTCTCCAAGGAGAAGGCAGATATGGAGGCAGCCTATGAGAGAGAGGTGAAGAGGCTTCGTGCAACTTATCTTCCTGTCTCGAGAGCTTTGGACGATTGTTTCTAGGGTTCCATAGGATGTTCATTTTCCTTCTCTCTTGTATTGTATTTTGGTTACCAAGATTGTACTTCTTTGGTGTAAAAATTTTCCAGATATTATTACGAATATTCCATTATATGTCTAAATGGTTAATATTTTCAAATATTTGCAAATAGATCTCCAAAAAGTTCCTCTGATAAAAATAAATCATATGCACAAGCATTGCATGCATCATACACATAAGCAGGTTTAGTTCCAGGCTTCTTGATCAGGGGTCTAACTCTGTGTTCTTCATTTATTTTGAAGACAAGCTAACGCACCGGTACAAAACCAGAGCCAACTCTTCAAAGCTAATGGATCGCCTCGAGCAAGAAAGCAAAGAACTCAAGAAGGAAGTGGCAAGATTGACTGCCCTGATGGAGTCATTCTTGGCCGCCCAAAGTCAGTCTTCCCCAACGCCTTCAGCTCCTCCCCAGAGGACGGTCATTTCAGAGGTTGCTACCTCTACCGTGCCTGCTGTCAGTGCTCATTTTGCTTCGTCTGCTATGCTAGTCGGGTTTCCCTGGGGGATGCCCGCTAATTTTGTTCCAGAGGGTCTCGCCCTTACATTTACTTCTCTACCGACATCTAGCCCGGTCCTTGCTATGCCACGTCCAGTTGTGCACACTTTACCGAGAGTTGACGACACCATTTATCACTCTGAGCCATCTAAGGGCCCAGATGTGTACGAGAAAATGGATGCTATGAATGATCAATTCCTTGAGTTGCGCAAGGAACTAAAAACTCTAAGAGGGAAGGACCTCTTCGGTAAATTTGCTGCTGAGCTGTGTCTCGTACCAAACGTCAAGATTCCTATCAAATTCAAAGTGCCTGACTTTGAAAAGTACAAAGGAAACACTTGCCCGCTCAGACCGACAACAATCAACTCATAATCCACTATTTCCAGGACAATCTGTTTGGTGCCGCATTGAGATGATATATGGGCTTGGATAGTGTGAACATTCGCTCCTTCAACGACCTTGGCGAAGCTTTTGTCAAGCAGTACAAGTATAACGTTGATATGGCTCCCGATAGGGACCAACTGAGGGTTATATCCCAGAAGGAGAAGGAAACATTCAAGGAGTACGCCCAGAGGTGGCGTGAATTGGCCGCACAGATTGTGCCCCCGCTCGAAGAGAAAGAAATGACGAAGATATTTCTAAAGACTTTAAGCTCTTTCTACTACGTGAGGATGATCGCTATCGCTCCCTCTGGCTTTACCGAGATGGTGAACATGGGGATGCGACTAGAGGAAGGAGTCAGGGAAGGACGCCTGACCAGAGAAGAAGGCTCTTCTGCCAAACGTTATGAGGTGTTTGCCAAGAAGAAAGATGGAGAAGCACATGTCGTGTCTTCCCATATTAAACAAAGAAGACCCTCTGTGAAGAGGCAGACTGTGCACCCGGCCAGTAGCCAACACCAGGTGGCTCATATAGCACCTTCCTTTAGGGAAAATCAACATTATCAGCACCAGCAACAGCAACAGCAACATCAACAATATCAACAACATCAGCATCATCCGCAACAGCAGGCCTACCAGCCTCGAAACAACAATAATACCAACACTAGCTATGATAGGAAGAGGGTCACCTTTAATCCTATTCCGATGACTTATGCAGAGCTATATCCTTCATTGATTGAAAGGAAGTTGATCACTCCACATGACCCACCTGCTATATCGACCAACCCTCAGTGGTGGTACAAGCCCGAGCTTTACTGTGTTTATCATTCTGGTGCTCCTGGACATGATGTGGAGAACTGTTACCCTCTCAAGACCAAGGTTCAAGACCTTGTTAGAAGTGGTATTTTGTTTTTTGAGGACGTAGGTCCTAATGTTAAGAAGAACCCATTGCCCGAGCATGGGAAGACTGCATTTAACATGGTTCAGGGTTGCCCTGGCAAGTACAAGGTCCGATATGACAATTGTCGTGTATGCACTGTCAACGAGAGAGGATGTCGCCAAGTCAGGAAAGATATCCAAGAGATGCTGGATCAGGGTGTGATCGAGATACTTCAGAATCGTGATGAGGATGAAGTTAATGTTATATCCCCTGTGTTCAGAATACCTGAACCTGTTGTTGTTAGATATGATGGCAGCAAGAAGAAGGTTTCTCCCTCTCTTATTATTAAACCAGCTGACCCTGTTCCATACTCTTCAGACAAGGCTATTCCCTATCAATATAATGTGGTTGCATTAGAAGATGGGAAGGAGGTGTCGTTGCCCTCCACTTCTGTTACAAGTATCTCTTACGTCAGTGGTTTGACCTGCAGTGGTCGTGTTTTTTCGGCACCGCCGAAACCCCATGAAGACGTGTTGAGGAGAAGAACTGATGCTGTTGAAAATTCTGCCCGCCCTGTGGGTACTTCTTCTACTTCTCCGAATCCGACACTTGTTGTTGACAAACCTACCGTTGTTGCTAGAACTCCTGTCCCTGCTGGCCAGAATGGCATATTGAGAGAGGACTGTGATGAGATGTTGAGGCTCATCAAAAGGAGCGAGTATAATGTTGTAGATCAGTTACTTCAAACTCCATCAAAGATATTTGTGTTGTCTTTGTTGATGAACTCCGAGCCACACCGCGAAGCTTTGCAGAGGGTGTTGGATGTGGCATACGTGGATCACGATGTCACAATAGAACAGTTTGATAGCATTGTTGCAAACATTACTGCTTGTAACAACTTGAGATTTTGCGATGTTGATCTTCCCGAGGAGGGAAAAGACTATAATTTGGCACTACACATTTCAATGAACTGCAAAGATGATGCCTTGTCTAATGTGTTGGTAGACACAGGATCGTCGCTAAATGTGTTGCCAAAATCCACTCTGGCGAGACTTTCATACCAGGGGCCTCCCATGAGGCAGAGTGGAGTGGTCGTCAAAGCTTTTGATGGATCCAGGAAAACTGTGATTGGCGAGGTTGAACTCCCAATCAAGATCGGACCTAGTGATTTCCATATCACTTTTCAGGTCATGGATATCCACCCATCATATAGTTTCTTGCTTGGCAGACCATAGATTCATGAGGCAGGCGCCGTGACATCCACCCTACACCAAAAGTTAAAGTTCGTGAAGAACAAGAAGTTGGTGGTTGTAGGGGGAGAGAAGGCTCTCTTGGTAAGCCATTTGTCTTCCTTTTCTTACATAGATGCTGAGGATGAGGTTGGGACGCTGTTCCAAGCCTTGTCTATTGCTGAGCCTTCTAAGAAAGGAACTTCTTCATTTGCGTCCTACAATGATGCGAAGTTGGCCATTAAGAATGGCGCAACTACTGGTTTAGGACAAATGATTAAGCTAGAAGACAATAAATCCTGGGCTGGCATAGGGTACTCTTAAGGCACTTTCAATGAGTATGAGCTGTTTCAGAGTGGAGGGTTCATCCACACGGTCGAGGACCAAGAGGTTGCTGCTATAATGGAAGATAATACAGAGGAAAATTCTGGCAACTTTGTCATCCCTGGAGAAGTCTGCAATGATTGGGTCATTGTTGATATTCCAACAGTTGTCCATAAGTCCACGTAATGTGTTCACTTTTGTTCGAAAACCCTTCTCCCATGCCAAAAGGAGAAGTGATGACATTGTTGGCACATTAATACAATGATATCCATTCAATAATTACATGTTAAATGTTTGTTTTTCCAAATTATTTTCACTTTTTGTTTTTTTACATGAAATTGGTGATCACATAAAACCCTAAAAAGAGAATAAAATCAATCTTTTCATCTGCATAATGATTTGCTTTGTTTGAAATCTGAAATCTCTTTTATATTCAAAATCATTATGCAGGTTGATCAAACCCATTGAACATAATGATCCAACACCATCTCCTAACTTTGAGTTCCATGTATTTGAGGCAGAAGAAGATGATGTTGGAGAGATTCTTGATGAGATCACCCATCTGCTTGAGCATGAAGAGAAGATCATTCAGCCACATCTTGAGAATCTGGAAACAGTCAACTTGGGGTCTGAGGATTGTGTTTGCAAAGTGAAGATTGGGGCACTCCTGGAAGAGTCTATGAAGAAGGGGTTGATTGAGTTGCTACGAGAATATGTCGACATCTTTGTCTGGTCATATGAAGACATGCCTGGTCTAGATACTGATATCGTGCAGCATTTCCTACATTTGAAGCCTGAGCGTGTGCCTGTGAAGCAAAAGCTCAGAAGAACTCATCCTGATATGGCAGTGAAGATTAAAGAAGAAGTTCAGAAGCAAATTGATGCGGGGTTTCTGGTGACTTTTACATATCCTCAATGGGTGGCCAATATTGTGCTCGTGCCTAAGAAAGATGGAGAAGTCCGAATGTGTGTGGACTATAGAGACTTGAATAAAGCTAGTCCGAAAGATGATTTTCCTCTACCACATATTGATATGTTGGTAGATAATACAGATAAATTCAATGTCTTCTCATTCATGGATGGATTTTCCGGTTATAATCAGATCAAAATGGCACCCGAGGATATGGAGAAGACAACATTCATCACACCTTGGGGAACATTTTGTTATCGAGTGATGCCCTTCAGTTTGAAGCGCCGGAGCGACGTATCAACGAGCTATGACGACTTTGTTTCATGATATGATGCACAAGGAGATCGAGGTGTATGTTGATGATATGATTGCGAAGTCGAGAACGGAAGTTGAACATGTAGATCACTTGTCGAAGCTTTTTCAGCGTCTGAGGAAGTACAAACTCCGTCTGAATCCGATCAAGTGTACATTTGGAGTCCGTTCCGACAAGTTATTGGGCTTTATTGTCAGTGAAAGAGGTATTGAAGTTGATCATGCCAAGGTCAAAGAAATACAAGAGATGCCTGCGCCCAAAACTGAAAAGCAAGTCCGAGGTTTTCTTGGCCGCTTGAATTATATTTCCAGATTTATATCCCATATGACTGCCACATGTGCGCCAATATTCAAGCTCCTCCGGAAAGATCAGCGTCATGATTGGACCGAGGATTGCCAAAAGGCCTTTAACAGCATCAAAGAGTATCTGTCCGAGCCTCCGATTCTGTCCCCACCTGTGGAAGGGAGACCCTTGATCATGTGCTTGACCGTTCTTGAAGACTCTATGGGTTGTGTATTGGGTCAGCAAGATGAATCAGGGAAGAAAGAGTATGTTATATATTATCTAAGTAAGAAGTTCACTAATTGTGAGTCTCGATACTCAATGCTTGAGAAGACATGTTGTGCTTTGGCTTGGGCTGCTAAGCGCTTACGCCATTATATGTTAAATCATACGACTTGGTTGATATCCAAAATGGATCCAATCAAGTATATCTTTGAGAAGCCCGCTTTAACTGGGAGAATTGCCCGTTGGCAGATGATATTATCTGAGTATGATATTGAGTATCGAGCTCAGAAGGCTATTAAAGGTAGCATCTTGGCTGACCACTTAGCATATCAACCAATTGAGGATTATCAGTCTGTCCAGTACGACTTCCCAGATGAGGAGATTCTGTATTTGAAAATGAAAGATTGCAATGAACCTACGCTCAGTGAAGGGCCAGAGCCTGGTTCCCGATGGGGCATGGTGTTTGATGACGCTGTAAATCAATATGGAAATGGTATTGGGGCAATGGTTATTACTCCTCAGGGCACACATTTTCCTATTACAGCAAGGCTAACTTTCAGATGCACGAATAATATGGCGGAGTATGAGGCCTATATTATGGGTTTGGAAGAGTGTATTGATCTTAGGATCAAGCATCTTGATGTGTACGGTGATTCGGCCCTTGTTGTTAATCAGATTATGGGTGAATGGGAGACGAATCAGCATGGCCTCATCCCATATAGAGATTATGCGAGGAGGATTTCAACGTTCTTTACTGAGGTTGACTTCCATCATATTCCTCGAGATGAGAATCGGATGGCAGATGCTCTTGCTACACTTGCTTCGATGATTGTGGTGAAATTCTGGAATGAAGTCCCCAATATTACTATGATGCACTTGGATAGACCAGCTCATGTATTTACAGTTGAAGAAGTGAAAGATGATAAGCCATGGTATTATGATATCAAGTGTTTTCTTCAAAGTCAGATTTACCCGCCTGAGGCATCTGTGAAAGATAAGAAGACTTTGAGGAGATTATCAGGCAGTTTCTACCTCAATGGCGATGTGCTTTATAAGAGAAATTTTGACATGGTTTTGCTCAGATGTGTGGATAGACACGAAGCAGACCTAATGATGACTGAAGTCCATGAGGGTTCGTTTGGTACTCATTCCAATGGACATGCCATGGCAAAGAAGATGTTGAGAGCAGGCTATTATTGGCTGACAATGGAGTCTAACTGCTGCAAATATGTGAAGAAATGCCACAAGTGTCAGATTTATGCGGATAAGATTCATATTCCCCCGATACTCCTGAATGTTATTTCATCACCATGGCCATTCTCCATGTGGGGAATTGACATGATTGGCATGATAGAGCCAAAGGCGTCTAACGGTCACTAGTTTATTCTCGTAGCAATTGATTACTTCACCAAGTGGGTTGAAGCGGCATCGTATGCAAATGTGACCAGGCAGGTGGTTGTGAAGTTTATCAAGAATCAACTCATATGCCGTTATGGTATTCCAGACAAGATCATTATTGATAATGGATCTAACTTGAACAACAAGATGATGAAAGAGCTGTGTAGTGAGTTCAAGATTGCGCATTATGATTCTTCTCCTTATAGATCCAAGATGAATGGGGATGTTGAAGCTTCTAATAAGAACATCAAGAAGATTATCCAGAAGATGGTTGTTACGTACAAAGATTGGCATGAGATGTTGCCATTTTCTTTGCATGGCTATCGTACATCTGTCCGCACTTCAACAGGGGCAACCCTTTTCTCCCTTGTATATGGCATGGAGGTTGTGCTCCCCGTGGAGGTTGAGATCCCATCAATGAGAGTCTTGATGGAAGCCAAGTTGACTGAGACTGAATGGGTTCAGAGTCGTTATGACCAACTGAATTTAATAGAAGAGAAGAGATTGACTGCCATGTATCATGGTTAGTTATATCAGCAAAGGATGAAGAAAGCCTTTGATAAGAAGGTCAAACCTCGTGTGTTGCGAGAAGGTGACCTCGTGCTCAAGAAAGTTTTGTCTTTCAAATTTGTAAAGATCCATGGAGTCTTGCCATTTGCAGACTACCATTCTATCAAATAAATTTGAGCCTTTATCCAATCCTTTGCACTCTTATTTGTTTCTGTTTAACAAATGTTTGCAGGTTTTAATTGATAAATATCATTGTTTTAAACAAATCAAGTTTTTATAAACTGTTTTTAAACAAAGTGAACATTCACAATGACTGAAAAAGATATATTGGAAACATCTTCAGTGCTCTCCCAAGGATAGTATGATCTCCAAAAGGGTAAGACATTTGTTTTATCAATTATATGGTTGTCATCCCTTGTGTGGACTGACCTAAAATCCCGTATAGATTGATAAAAGTTGATGTGCTATTTTCTTCGAGGAAGTTGGTCTTCCCTCATTATAAGTGGAAATCTCCCGCAGACTGAGCAGGAATTCCCAGCATTAGTGGAAATTTTCAGCAGGTTGGTTTGTAGCTTATCCACAGCGAATTCGCATACAATCTTTCCCCCCAGCCAGTTCGCTTACCACTCGTCCTCAGTAGGGTTGCTCACGTTAGACTTCCCCAGTTGGTTCGCTAGCAGATTATCTCCAGCATGATCGCCTGCAGGTTGCCCTCAGTTTAATCATCAACAGTTTTTCCCCAGTGGAGCTGCCCGATCAGAGCATGATATGTCCGCTCTTCTCTCCTTATTGTTTAGTTTCCTCCCAGCAGAGCTGGTATTGAAGACGTTTATTTCCTTCCTCAACGGAGCTTTGGTTCTCTCTCCTTGGTAGAGATATTTCTCCAACAGATATGAGGAAACTTGTGATTTTTGGAACTTCTGTTTGTTGGTTATTCCCCATAGAGTTTCATATCTTGCCCTGATAAGATCCCCAGTAGAATTTCTTCTATGTTGGGTCTTATTCGTGTTAAGGTCCCTGGCAGTAGCTCTGTAGCTTCCCCAGCTGAGACTTTACCTGATCCTGGTTTGGCATTGGAGCTTCGAGGAGGATGTGTTGTTAGCTTCTCAGCGGAGTGTTTGTTTCCTTCTCCGTAGCAGAAATGTTCCTTCAGTAGCTAGAAGTGAATGTTTGTTTGATGTGTTTCTGTTTGGTGTTTGGTCCCTACAGAATTTCAAATTATTGCTTGATAAGATCCCCTGTAGAATTTCTTCTATGTTGGGTCTTATCCGTGTTAAGGTCCCTGGCAGTAGCTCTGTAACTTCCCCAGCTGAGACTTTACCTGATCCTGGTTTGGCGTTGGAGCTTCGAGGAGGATGTGTTGTTAGCTTCCCGGCGGAGTGTTTGTTTCCTTCTCCGCAGCAGAAATATTCCTTCAGTAGCTAGAAGTGAATGTTTGTTTGATGTGCTTCTGTTTGGTGTTTGGTCCCCACAGAATTTCATATTATTGCCTGATAAGATCCCCAGTAGAGTTCTTCTTTGACTGATGTTATCCACATCTCTGCAAGTCCCCGAGAACTGTTGGAAGATCCCTAACTTTTGGTAGTGTTTCCCTTTGGCTGATCCCTAACAGCGGTCTTTGATCCCCAGCGATCATGCTTGTTCCCCTAGCAGTAGTCTTGATTCCCGACAGCGACCCTGTTTGGTCCCCAACTATGATTGGTGTTTCCTGGTATTTGCGGTTCCCCACCAGATTGGATTTATCTCGTGGGCCTGGCTTTCTCTTTTGAGATGTTGTACCGGATGTCCGTCCTTTGATCCTTGGACCTGTTTGTGTTAGATATGTCTGTTTGTCAACATTAATCATATATAAAACACGCATGTACATGCATAATTATAACATTCAGATATTCATGTTGCATCTTTTGCCATATATATTTACTTGTTATCTCCTACTATTTGGTGACACATATTTCCCCAAGCAGATGTTTGTGTCTGATCTCTCCATGTAGAGTCAGCCCTGTATGCAGAAAGTGTCTATCCTTCCTTTTATATTCCCCATTGAGCTATGTCCTCGTGGATGATTTTTGTTTCAATTTCCTTCCAAAATATGTATTGGGTTGGAATCACTCCCATGAGTTATATCCTCATTGGGTCGAGTCTTGTTTCATTTGCGTCTCTCTAGTTTGTTCCTAGATTGACTCCTGTCTTGTTATTTCCCCTGCTTTCCCCTGCGGTTCAGGTGACCAATTGCTCAGTAACCAGTAATTGTTCATTCTCTCCCCAATGGATATTTATGTGGCCTTCTACCCAGTAACCGGTAGTTGTAAGTCCTATTTTGGTGGTTTTCTACCCAGTAACCGGTGGTTATAAACCCCATTTTATCCCCTTGTAGAGTTAACCCCTGATATCGTCCATCCTAACCGATGGCGGGTACTCTCTTCTTTGGTTTTCTACCCAGTAGCCGGCAGATGTAATCCCCTCTTTGTTGGTTATCTTTATCCAATATTCGGTATTGATATTCCTTCGGTTTGAATATATCTCCCAGTAACCGGTGATATATCTCTTGGATAATTGCTCTGATCAAGCAATTTATCCCCAGCGAGTCCTCTTTCATTTACCCTTCATTTGGTGATGATTGTTTCTCCCCTTGATTGGTCATCATTTCATACCCGGTTGCCGGTATCCCGATGTCCTTGCTTTTCGGTTGATTTATCCTTTATTAACCTAGTAACCGGTTGTGGATAATCTTCCATGCGAGTATGTTATCTACGTTCTGACGGTAATAGATAATATATCTCATGCGCTCTTCAGTCGAAGTCTTTTTCTTCCCCTAGTCGAGTAAGATTCGTATTTCCTTATGGAATCGAATGTCCATCCTATAATAGAGTTTGCTTTTTTTTCAGCCCTCCTTTTCGGATGATGAGTGTTTTAGAAATATTCCCCAATTCACGCCTGGTTGGTCACCTATTATATGCCTAGTAACCGGTATCCCTGGTGCTCCTTCCTCTCTGCTCCCTATTATGACTTTTTTGTCCCTTGTGGAGTCAGATTTTCCTGAGTTGAAATATACCTTTTAGGTTTTCCTCAGATGTTTTGGACGATTGATATCTCTCACCCTTATGTCGGTCTTAGATATTCATTCTTCCTGAGCGTGTGGTTCTTTCACCCTTATACTGGTGTTTTGGATCACATGTCTCTTTGAGCTTATTACCCAGTAACCGGTAATACCTCATTTGTCGTTTCCTCAGCCGAGTCCTTAATGGACTTCCCCGCCTGAGCCCAAATTTTTATCCGAAGTATCCTTTGTGGATAGTTTTGTTGTATTAGCATATTCCCCAATACATGCATCTCTGCGTCAGCTCGAGTCTTTCCGTTGATTTATTTTCACAAAATCCCTTCGTGTCTCCCAGCAAGTCTTAAGTTGTGACCTGCTCATGAATTTTACCCTTATTTTTCCCCCAGTGTCTCTGTCTCCCTAATGAGTATGTTACTCTTTTGAGTTTTCAGTTTCTCTTGATTCTTTTCCTTTGTGGCCATATCTCCCCATAGAGTATTAACTGTTGCATGCATACATCTACATCATGAGGTCTCTTAGGGACCAAAAATTCGTCTCTTTGTTATTATTTAAGCTCATTCTACCTCGTCGAGACGAAGATTGTAACCTTCATATCTCCAGCTAGAATGGCCTTAAATAGGGGCATATGTAAGACCCCAATTTTGACCCTAAGATCCCTCATAACATCATAACATTGCTTATTTGCATTTGCCTCAAGGATCATAGCATCTTGGCTCCTTTACCCTTGGGTTGGGAATTGTTGAGAGTTGGTTTGAGACCACCAAGCATGCTTGAATTGTATATTATTGATTTTCTTATTTTGTTTACTAACCAAAAGCACAAAAATATGTCACTAACTTTGTTTGTTTTGAAGCTCAAGCAGTCATGTGATCCAAGGCTCCTAGGAGGCCCATATGCTCATTGATATGGCCAAATGAAGATGAAAGCAAGCATGACAATGGTTCACAAAGATCTCAATCATCATATATGCCTCCCAAGTGTTTGAATTGGTCAATTTGATCAAGATAATCCAAAGGGCTTGAGGATTGTTTCCCAAGGAAACCCTAACTCAATTGTGCATTGACTGTGCCTTGCTCATGAAGCAACCTCTACCTATGATCAAATACAACCAAGGTAAGTTCTTTCATTCATCATTTTATGAATATGAGCCTATGTGAGTGTCCTCAATCATTCATTCATCAAGATTTGAAGGTTAGACTTGAGAAGTTGATCAGTCAATTCATCTGACTATTTTGAAATCCACTGAGACCTAACTTTTGATGTGTTTGTCAAATTAATATGATCCCAAGATCCAAAATGTTCTTAAGAACCATATGAATAACTTTCATGTTCATCAAAAATCTATTTGAAACTTGGAAGTTCATCATTCATTTCGAAACATTATAGGTCATTTTGACTGAAACCCTAATTTTAAGTCAACTTCCCAAAGACATAACTCCTTCAGTTTTTACGATTTTGAGGTGAGACCAAGTGCATTAGAAATTTTAAGATGTCTATTTCAATTGTTATGTTGGACAAAATTTCATAATCCTAAAAGAAATACATTTGATAATACAAAACATTATAGGTCACTTTGGACCAAAACCATTGAAATGTGAAAAAGTCCAACTTCAAGTGCCCATAACTTTCTCATCAAAATTCCAAATGATGCAAAATTTAAGTCCAAATTGATTTGCTTGGAAATATATATAACTTTAATGTTGAAGGTTTTGTCATTTGAGGCATTCATCTTTGAAATATAAGGGTTTGAAGTTGGTCATTTTTGGCAAACTTTCCATATACATGTTTTGTACCTTGAACTTCATGGCCAGTTTTCAATATTTTCCAAACACCAAATGGATTTTCGTTCAACATAAAATTTGTTCCTTATGTCAATACCTTTCCAACCATTACCCACATTCTTATGTTTGGGTTTTCCAATTTGCATTTTCGAAGAGGTGAAGCTTTATGATCAATTATGCATAACATGCTAAAATTCCATGCACAAGCTGATGCATTACCATCTGCACGACCAAACTTCATTCATTAGTGTTCAACACTCATTTGCAATGGATTTTGGGCCTCACATGCGCCTGTACAGGTCCATGCATGGAGGACCCAATTCATGAACACGCGAGTTTCCCACACCTTGCATCAGTTGTGGCTATAAATAGAAGGCATTGCTCACTTCAAATCTGAACCTGAAGGCGCCTGAAACCCTGCTGGATTGCTTCCCTAACCTCTCACTCAAAGGAATTTTGAAATTTCACTTCACTTTTCAAGCTTGAATTTCAACTTCCCTGGTTGATCTTCAGCTTCTAATTCCTTAGCCTTGCTCCATTGTTACTTCAAGATCAAGCTGCACTCGAGGATTGGATTGGATAAAGCTCTTAAAAGCTGCACTTCAAAGGTTTTCACCATAACTATTTTCCTTCGATTCTCTCTTATTATTGTGTATTGCTTGGTTTGGTTGGTATTTCTGAAGTCCTCATGTGAGAGGCAATTGATTTGTGGTTTTAATTTTGAGAATTGGACAACTTCAGATTGAACACCTCATTTTTCAAATCTCAGATTTCTTCCTCCATAAGAATCTTGAGAAGAAACTAAGGTTACAAGGGTGATGTACATCACCCCAGCTTTCGAATGGTATATGGATCGCGTGCTATGGTTGAGGTTTGAAAACGTGCAACTGGTGGCCGGATTATGACTTCTCACCGGAGAAGACGGTGGTTTCCACCACCGTCCCCACGCGTCCAAACCTTGGCCCTTGGATCCATTGGTCACGATCTAATCTTGGCTCTTGATTTGTTTGACTTAATTTAATACATGATGCCACGCTGTTGACTAGTGTTTACCATACGCGCGCGCTTCCTGGCTGTCTGATGAGCCACGTCAATTAATGAGCCATGATCTGACGCCTCAAGATTTTTCTCTTTTATTAATTTCTGTTTTAATTTCTTTTATTCCTTTTTATTTTAAAAATTCATAATTTCTTTATTTGGAATCACAAAAATATGGGACCAATTGCAAAAAATTTCTCTTAAGTTCTAGTTTCTAAAAATGATTTTTAATTACTTTTGTGATTCCATTTAATACTTTTTGTGAATTATTTCTTTTCTGGTTGCTTTTAATTCATTTAAAATACTTTTTGATATTCAAAAATACCAAAAATATTTTCTTAACATCCTTGGATGATGATGGATCTATGAAAAATATTCTCATCAATTTATTAATTGATTTGAGATTTATTTGAGATTTTAGTCCAATTATGTTATTTTTCTTTATTTTTAATTGTTTAAAAAATAGTTTCTGTTTTCAAAAAATGTTGAGAAATTTTGTCAAACCTTGTTTGACCATGTTAGACTTATGATGATCCAATTGGACTTATCCAAGTTGATTTGAATTGGATTTGAAGTTTGACCTTTATTTTTAATTTTATTTCATGTATTATTTTAATTTCAAAAAATACCAAAAATATGTTTGACCTTTCTTGACTTCTAGTCTTCATTTCACTTTTGTTTACCATTGATTGATGTTGATCCCATTCAGGTTTGATCAATGTGTTTTGGTTATGCCTTTTGATTTCTCATTTTGGTTCATTCCATTTCCATCTTCATCTTCTTCTTTTTCTTTTGACCAATGAGTTAATGATTGGTGGTTAGCCTTGACATATGAGAGGCTTAACCTTCTTTGATTCAAATCAAATTCATCTTGATCAAAGATCAAGTGAATTGCTTTGTGTCCAAGATAGGTTGCTTCTTGGTCAAGCAAAAAACCTAAATCCATACAAGGTCATTCTTCTTTTCTTTTGGCATGGCAAGTTGTAGGAGCTTCGCTTACTAGTCATGATCTCTAACTTGTGTTTGGTTGCCTATAGTTTTATTGACCGACCTCAGATAGGTGTGACTACTACATTAGTCCACTTACGATTTCTTAACATAGTGCTAAATTGCCTTATGGCACACTAACACTAACTACTAATTACTAACTTTTAATTCAAGCATTTAATTCTTGCAATTTACTTTAATGCAATTTAATTTTTTGCTCATTAATTCATATTGTCTTTGCCCTTTGCTCACTTGAGCTCATGTTTATGTTTATGTCATTTGCCTTTTTCTCACTTGAGCACATTATTGTGAATATACTATTTCCTTGTGTTTGTTTTGTTTATGTGAACCAATGCAAATGGAGAAAGGACTTAGAATTAGGACCTTACCTATGCTAAATGGAGTTTCAAGAGCAACTAGGCCTCATGCCTTTAGAATGCTAAAATATGTTGAAGAGCAACTAGGCCTCATGCCTTTAGAATGCTTAATCTTGAAAGATGAATTGAAAGGACCTCTATTCTAAACTCCCTCTTGTCCATTCTTTCTATTGCATTGTGAAACTTTTTGATTTGTTTGTTCTTGTGTGGTAGGGATCCCAACTTGAGCCAATTAGAAGGACCATTGTCATGGACATCCAAGATAAGAGAGACAAATCCAAATTGAAATATCTTAGGAGCTTGATTGAATATTTGCTTGATTGCTTGAGTTAATTGCTTATTGCTTGCTAAGTCCAAAGGAAAGGAACAACTTGGATCATCTTTATGATCTCAAGGAGGGAACTCCAAGGGGTTTTATTTCTCTTCCCTCATCTTTGCATGTTTAGGACCTAGCCCTTCTCTTCTTCTCTCCACTCAAACCCAAGCCAAACTTATTTTGTGCAAACATTGACATTGCTTTCAAAATTAGAAACATAGGCACTATGCCTTTGATTTTTCAAACTCTTTTCATAATACTTATTTTGAATTGAACTTTAAGTCAACTTTGACTTTATTTTGTGAATACTTTTCATTTGTAAATACAACTCACCCAAATTGTTTTTGTGGTTCCAATGGCCACCTTTGCCAAAGCTTTTTTCATAAACATGAGCTATTAGGTTTGAGTTATCATAGTGGTTGATATAAACCTCACCTGTATCCTTAGTGATTGGACTATAAGTCTTCCATACTTATTATAGGGTGGATCCATCACTAGTATGTTGAAGCTCTCCTCACATGGTGGATTTGTGGTTTAGGTTGAGTTTTCTCCCTTTGATAACAAAAGAACTCAAGGCTTTTGAACCAATCAATTCACCAACTTTTTTTGAGATTTTTACCCCGAACTACGAGGTTTTGATCCTACCTTTTGAGATGGTACGTAGGCAATGGGTTTATCCATTCAAACAACAAAGATTGTAAATAACTTGTATATTCTCTTCTCATCTCCCCAACCATGTTTGCACAAATATTTTCACAAATACAACCTACCATACAACACTTGCAAAAAGGGCTCCCTTAGAGTACTAAGGATGTTTTGGGTGCTTAAAACCTTCCCATTGCATAACCAACCCCCTTATCCAGATCTCTGACATTTTTATTAGTTTTTGATTTGATAAAACTTCTCGGTTTTTGTTCGCTTTCTAACCTTTCCTTTGGATAAATAGAAGTGCGGTGGCGACTCGATTTGTATGATTTACTTTTGATTTAGTCAATAAATCTAAAGGTAACGAATACTCCGCTACAATAACTAAAATGGTGTGATCTGGCCTTTATATATATTATGGATGGTTAAAACTACTCATGTGTGATTTGGTACCTTGTGCGGATGGTTGCTCGATTAGATGTCAATAGTGAAAGATGTGATAACGGGTGTGATCATGTGTCGTCGACAAAGGTGAGAGTCCACTTGTTTAAAGTGTTTTCCCCTTTAAGGAATGTTATTGAATCTTATTTGTGCGCCTTGCGAACGAACCAAAACCTAAGCCTTTGTTCCTACGTCGTAGAGCGGGGGTTTTGTCGGGTTCGCCTTCAGTCTAGATCCTGGCAGGAGGGAGTAGAAAGGTCTTGATGTAACATTGATGTCTTTGGAAAAAAGGACATTAAATTTCTTTCTCGTGATTGGCAATGTTTCACATGTATGTCTCAACATGTGTTTTTATGTCTGACTGTAATGATTCTTTCTAGTACTAGGACTTTTGAGTACTTTTTGAACAGTGTGCGGTGAAATCTTGATCGTTGGTGATATTGTTCGCACTTCTCAATGTCGAGGATCGTATGGTTCACCTTACTTAGGTATTATATAAAGAACTTTGGGATTACCATGTTCTTCTTCTCACCAATTGTGACTCTTCGAAAGCTCTTTTCTCAACTATGTGTGGAATCATGTTTTGTAGGGTATTCACATAAGTGAACAAAGCTAAAGATGACTATTGTGGTTTACCCTTGATAAAGTGCTTTTGCTGATAACTTAAAGAGAAAATTGTATGACAACTTAAAGGAGATTTTGAGTCAAGTATGACAAATAGTTAAAGATGCAAAGAAATAAATTAGGGTTTGATGATCACTACAAACATCCTCTAATGATGGCATTCAAACTAAAGATATCTCAAGCCTCATATCCTAGAAGATTCAAACAAGTTTCTGCATGATTGGCTTACATGACAAGTCTTGAAACTTCAAAGTGTGAAAATGAAAGTTCGCTCAGTCGCGTCTGAGTGAACTGTATTTTGTAAAACCACGGAGGCTTTTTAATAGTTATACGGCTAAATCACACATACACACACACACACTAAAATACGTTTTTAAGCCTCTATTTATTAAGAAAATATTCCTAAAATGTTTTGGAGTCGTACTAGTTGAATAAGGAACTATCAGAATAGTTTTGGACAAGTTTTTAAATTGTCCAATCGTTTGGTGCATATATATACCCAATTGATTGGATTAATGCAAAAGTTGTACATAAGTAATTAGAATATTGTCTTAATGAATGACGACTTATCTGTATCTTTTCTTTCCTTTTTGATATTTGGTAATTGATTAATTTTTGGGCTTCTAATCGATTGGGATAAGATGTCAATCGATTGACACATTAATTTTGGCACATAGATCTTTCCTTTTTTGTGATAACCTTAAGCGCATAAATAGAGTTTTCTCCTGTCACATTTTCATATCCAAAAACGTGAGTATGATCTCTCTCTCTCTCTCTCTCTCTCTCTCTCTCTCTCCCGCTCTCTCTCTCTCCCTCCCTTTATCTCACACACATACACAAATATTTTCACTTTCCCTCACTTTACGCTTTGAGAAAAAGTTTATGTTTGGTGAGGAATTTTGTATTATGGAAAGGGCATTATTGTAAATTCACTAAAGAGTGTTTTTCTGTTGGTTGAATAATTTATACTTAAGGAAGTGTTTGTTTGGATTCAAAAGGTAAACTCGTTAAAAGATTTGTTTGGGGATTTAGGTTGTCTAGTCGTCGTTTGGTTCGTAAGCTTAGCCCTGTTTAAAAGCTTAATTTAGTTTGAGATTAGCCCAGTTTAAAATCTCATATTGGTTCATGGTGATCCTAGTTAAAATCTCGGTTCAACTCCTAAGCATATCCCAGTTCAAAATCTTGTTATGGTTCGAGATAAGTTTGACTTAAAATCTCATTGGTTTGTGAGTTCATCCTAGTTAAAAGCTCATTTTGGTTCGAGATAAGTCCATAAAAAATCTCGGTTTAGTTTGGGGACTAACTGCTTCAAGTTTCTTTTTGGAAAGAAGACTAAACGCTTCAATCCGTTTTTTGAAAGGAATACTAATTGCTTCTCTCCACAAGTATGTGTTTAGAAGGAATACTAATAACTTCTCTCAATTGTTCTTTATTTGGTTGGAAGTTAGCATGAAGCTTCATATTTCCTTGTATAAAGGGGTTCGAGAGGTTAATATACTAAAATATCTTAAGCATTACTAAATACTCTCAATATCAAATCTTGGTGAGAGGATTAGATCTTTTCATTTTGGTCGAACCTCTATAGTTCTTGGTTTCATTTCTTTTACCTTTAACTCTTTACTTTTCGCATTTTTACTTTCCGCTGCTATCTTTCAAACATTTTTATCAAAAATGTTTTCAAACTATAGTTTTTCTAAATCTCACTATTCACCCCCCTCCACACACACACACACACACACACACACACACACACACACACACACTTTGTGTATGGAGTCACATGTCCAACAAGTATCATCAGAGACTAACTCATGTTCAAAGACTATCGTCTCAGGAGGAAGATAACTTCCAACACCTTTTTTAACAAGAGATATTTCCTAAACACACCTCCACCATTTAATGGTGTTAGATTTGAACTATGGATAACTAGTTTCAAAATATTTATTCAAAGTATTGATATTTAATTTTGAGAAACTCTAATCAATGATATGTTTATCTCTACTCACCAAATAGTTAGGCAAGTAGTAGATAAACTCGATTTCCTTTGGACCGTAGCGAAAAAGAGAAATTTTGAAATTGATTTCAAAACCAAGAATTTTCAAGTAATGTCTTTAAATGATAGTAAAGTCCTCTATGTTTATAATTGAAAATCCTCCGAGGAAATATGGGATACTCTTAAAATGATATATGGAGTTTCTTCGAGTATCGAACAAGAGAAATGAACACATGAGGCAAAGAAGATAAATGTTTCATTCATAAATGTTTCTATAAATTTAGAAATGTTAAAACGTTTGTTACTAATCAATATCTAAGAGTTAAGAATTGGTGTCAGAAATATGATAATATCCTTAAATCAAGAGTGTTGTTCCCCAAAATTTGTCCTCTGCTTTTTCATCTTTCCATCCAACCACTTGACTTGGGGATCCGTTGCATACATTAACAAATCATTCATATGCATCATTCATCCATTGGTGGACCACTATAGATTCAAAACTCTTGACTTGGGAAGCTAGGTTTTATGCGTGGAACAACTTCAAAAGCATGGATTAGCTATTCATCAAAGCATAGGGGATGTGAAACCCTAATAAATTGATGGTGGAGGTATGAATTCAACAAGGTGCCATCTATGCAAGCCTCAGGGGTCTTCAAAACCCTAGTTCTTGATGATATGATGATGGACCCCATGAAGCTTCTCTGGGCTTTGTCTTGGCTATCAAAACCCTAGTGAGTGCTCATACATTGGAGAACTTATTTGTGGAGCATCTGTTTTGATTCAAAAGGGCTTGTTTGAGGGGAGGCCTCATGGAAACCCTAACCAGAGAGGGTATGGTCTTGTTGGGTTTTGTGGCTTGACTTTTCATCTGGATAGCCCCAAACCCTATTTTTATCCATTGCTTTATCCTTGCCTTTGCTTGATCCTTGTCACCCATAACCTTTTATCTTGGCTCAAGCCTATGGTCCCATAACTTCCATTCTTTACTCCGCTCATGTCATTTCATCTGATCATATCAAGTACATGGTCCACTCTTGGTATTGTCTTCATCTGGTCATTGGTCTTGAATCCAACTCATCCTATTTTCAATGCCTTGTTGTTTTGTCCATAAATTGTTGGTGCATTCATGACATTGTCTATCCAAACCACTAAAACCTATTGTATTACAATCCAAGTGGTGGTCAAGTCCATTGATTCATGATTAGTACTTCATTCAAGTCTTAGCCTTAGTCATCAAGTCATATCTTTGTCCATCAACCATGTTAATATGATCAATCCATTTACAAGTCATGTCCATGTTCATTTCAATTCAAATTCAAGCATGTACATGTACAAAAACCAATTTGGAAACCAATTTGTAAACAATTAAGTCCCATTCAAATAACCATTTACAATCCATTACATTGATCATTACATGGAAAATTATGATTTTTGTAAACTTTGACCAAATGTTGACTTTGGTCAACAGTTGACTTTTTGGTCAACTTTGACCAAAGTCAATCTAGGTCCTTGGTCATCCCTAATCACTAAATGACTAGTCATATCTCTAATTTCATCCTCCATTTCCATTTGAACTTGATTTGGCTATGTATGCTTAATTTCTCACTTTGATTATCAACATAGTTTCATGCCCTGCCATGCCTTGAGTTTGGTCTTGCAACTTTGTCACAAATGAGCCTTGCACTAAAAGATAATCCTCCAGCCAATTCATAACAGATCCAACATACCATGCCCAAGTAATCCAATTGGCGTGGACCTGTAGAACATAGGATACATGCTACATCAGAACCATAACCAAAATGCATCAGAATTATAAACTGACCTGCTACAATGAGGCTGCAATCATCAGCAAGCCAGAGTCCAAACACAACAAACCCGTGGTAAGGAAATGGCAGTTCAGCAACAATGTTTCAAAACCTACAATGCAAAAGAATGCCAATCCAAATATAATCCTGTAGCAACCCATACCTTCAAATCTAGATCTGCAGCAAACGATCTAAAGCAATAACTAAGGAATTGAAACAGTTCATCAAGGCCAACCAATTTGCTGCAAATACAACCTATCCAAGTCAGAATGTGACTTCATGTTGCAGCCTCATGACCTCCTGCTGGCAGTCCAAAGAATGGCCATTGGAAAGTCTGTTGCAATCTTGGTTCTTCACCATCAATCCATGACCAGGCCATAAACATCATGCAGTGGCAGCAACTACTAAGCAACATGTCACTCCCAATTCCACAACTGAACTACATCATGTAATACACCAGTCAACATCACTATCAAACCTGACCACAAACATAACCAAGGAAACAAAACAATGGCTTATCAGTATTTAAACATGGTTATGGGCAAGAAAGTCATGGCATCATGAACAAACCTGTAGAGTACTGTAGCGGTGTATTCGTCACTTTATGATTTATTGATTAAATCAAAAGCAAAGCATACAAAGAAATCGAGTCGCCACCGCACTTTTATTTATCCAAAGGATTGGCTACAAAGCGAACAAAAGCCTAAGAAGTTTTACACATAGAAAACTAATGAAAAGATCAGAGAATCTGGGTAAGGGGTTAATTACGCAATGGGAAGGTGTTAGGCACCCAAAACGTCCTAGGTACTCCTAGGGAGCCCTTTTCACACTTGTTGTATAAAAAAGTTTATTTGTTTATGACATATTGTGCAAACATGATTGGGAAGATGAGAAAAGAATATACAATTTATTATTTTTGTGTTTGAACGGATGAACCCGTTGCCTACGTACCTTCCATGAAAGGTAAGGATCAAAACGTCGTAGTTCGGCTAAAAGATTTCCAAAAATATGAGTGGGTTCATTTTATAACAAGAGCACTAAGGCTTTTCATTATCAACGGGAGAAAACTCAACCAAAACCAACAATCCACCATGCGAGGATGGCTTCAACATACTAGTGAGGGGTTAACCCTATAATAAGTATGGAAGACTTACAATCAACTCACTAAGGATGCGATGAGATTTACATCAACCACTATGAGAATTGAAACCTATGGCTAATGTATGAAAACATATCAACAATGGACAAAGCCACCAAAATAATTGAATGGGTGAAGTTAATTGATTATGAGTATTCACAAAAGGATGGTCAAAGTATGATTAGTATTCAATTCAGAAAGAAGTGTTATGAAAATGAAGTTTGAAAAGTCAAGGACTTAAGGTCCAGGTTTCTAATTTGAAAAGACATGAAAATGTTTGCACACTATGTATTTACAAGTTTCAAAAGTCAACAAGTGAAAAGGGGTTTTGAAACAAAAAGGATGCGGATGAAGGAGTGTAAAACTTCCTAGAAGTTCACCTCTTGAAATCATATAGAAGATGATTCAAGTGTGTCCTTTGGAATGAAGCAACAATGCAAGTAAGCAAATGAACAAAGCAAGGTGATACCAGATGCCAATCAATGGACTTATACCAATCTCACAAACAAAGGTGGATACCGGAGACCAATCAATGGATTTACACCAATCTCCTAAAACAAAACAATGATACCGGATGCCAATAAATGGACTTATACCAATCTCACAAAACAAACACGGATACCGGATACCAATCAATGGATTTACACCAATCTCCTTAAACAAACAAGGATATCAGATGCCAATAAATGGACTTATTCCAATCTCCTAAAACAAGACAAAACATGGATGTCAGATGCCAATCTATCTGGACTTATACCAATCTCCAAAGGATGATCATAGGAATACAAATGCCAACAACATGGACTTACAATTGAATCCTCACATACAACAAACAAACAGAAGCACTAAGCAAAGAGGACATAAGTGGCCAATGAAATGGTCTTACACTCAATCCCTTCCAAATCATAGGAACAATGGCCAATGAATGGACTTACAGTTGATTCCTCAATGGACAAACAAAGATGTCATAGAGATATGAAATGATGATCATGCAATAATGAGCAATTAATGATGATAAATGCACAAAGGCAAACAAGCAAACATGTACAGATGAATCAAGCAATCAATCAAACAAAGTCAATTAGCACTCACTATATACAAGCAATTTGGCTCAAGCAAGGGTTAGACTTTACAGTCAACTGGAATGGGGTAAGTGGTGCTCTTAACCTTAACATTGAGAGTTACGGTGAAGTAGATGAAAGGATATGAGGGGTGTGCCTCATTGCTCTTATCCCTGGTCAGGGAGAGCTTCAAATGATAGAAGGTGTGGGAGTTCAGAAAGTTGGAACTCTCTCCACAAGTTAATGACTCTATAGATCTTGGGTTAAGATCCACAATGCATCAACATGTAATGTGAGCAAAGGGATGACACACAGAATAGTAGGAGATGGACTACACCTCTCTTTTATCTACCAATTGCCTTATCAAAATGACTTTTCCTGCTTGGGGACAAAGATAAACAATCACAAGCATTGCCTCTTAAGGAGGACTTCAGACAGGTGCCTGGCCACATAACAAGCCAGGTCTTCCAGACTACATGAAGAAGAGAAATTATACCTAAAGTGGTTAAGCAACCAAGCAAAAGCAAGTTCAAAATGAACTTAAGCAACTAATGTACCTGTGGAAACATCAAACAAATCAGTATACAACTCAGATAAACAACCAACAGTCAAAGCAATAGTCAACCAATATAGGCAAAGGCATAAGCCACAAGTCAATCTCAATTGAATCAACATCAACCTACAAAACACACATTAGTAATCAAAAGCAAATATCAAATGCTCTCAAGATGAGGCATCATCAATTGTATAACTTGTATGTGCAACCTGAAACAACGCTTCAAACATGAGAGGCAAACCACTAGGACAAGGCCTAGGGTCAAAGGGGGAGAAATAAGCCAAAACAGAACATGAAAACTGACAAGAATCAAGCTTAATCAAATAAGAACATCATCCAAAAGGTCTCATGTCAATGGCATCAACCAAGTTCATTTCACCAAGCACATAAGGTAAAGCATGCAAGTTGAAAGCTCATTGAAGCAAACAAAATGAACCAAGGCATATTAATTCCAGAATGGCTCAATAAATCTCAAGAAAAATCATGGTTAAACAGCACACATCAAATGATCATCACACCAAAAATCATGGAATTTGGACAAGTACAAGCATGGCAATCAAATTCATTAAGTCAAGGTAAGCATGAACAAGCTCAAATGAGGCACAAATTGATACCTCAACTTAAGGCAATCCTAAAATAGAGAGGACAAATGATAAATGATTCAAACCAAATCCACAATAAACTTCAATGTGTCTAGAAAACATGTTCAAAATTTCAAGCTCATATGATAAGGCATAAGCATTTCACAAATCATCTAAGTTCAACACTCATCAAAAGTCCAAACATGACCCACCAGCAAGGAAAATCTCAAACAAATCAGAAATGGATCCAACAATTCCACAAAAATTCATGATCAATCCTAACATCTATAATTAGCATCATGCAAAAATTCAGATCATTTGGCAATTATTTGGCATGGTAAATAAAATCAGCAAATTGGACAAGAAATGGTGTGACACACATTGTCACACCTTCATTAATCATATCATATCTCATCAACCAGAAATGCTAAAAATGCAAACTCTATACCAAAATGAACAACAAGGTGTCTAGCTAAAGCATGTTAATTTTTACATTCATTGGATCAATCATCATCATTTCACAAAGAAAATGGCAAGCAAGGTGCAAGATAGCATATGTATACACATTCCCTAGCCAAAATTAAAATCCATGCATGCACAATTTCTGGAAAAATCATCAAAAAATAGTAGACATCATAAGGAGCAATGTACAAAAAATCTCATGTGATTTGGATGAGTATTTATGGAGTTGTGATTTTTTAAGTGAAAGGAAAAATTAAAAATCATATGAACAAGGCATGGCATGGATACATGAAGTAATGAAATAAAATGCTAAGGTATAATTTGGAAATGGCTCCACCGAGGATCGAACCACGTTGAAATTTGAAAGTGGCGCCAGGTTAAACGCCGCGTTTCATTTAATTGAAACGCTGGCCAATCAGAAGCCGACACTTGGACCAATACATGAACAATAACACCAAAACACATGCAAACAGCGCAGGGAAAGATCAAACAGGATTCTGGAACTAAAACCCTAGCACATTCATCGTGTTCTTGAGCTCAAGAACAAAAGTTCACAGAAATTCACAATACGCATATCATTGGACTCGTCTCACATCACACATCATAGATCCATAACTATTTTAACCTAAATCTACACATGTTCAAAGAATCGAGCAAATGAAGTTCAACATGTCAAACTTATAATCATCACAACTACCTCGATACCGCATGAAATTAAGAGATCTAAAGCTCAGCATAACCACCAATGAAAGATCTACAAGATGCATACATCAATTTTATGAATCATGAGCATCGAATTCTAACCTTGCTGGAGAAACAGAAGTGGAATCGATGGAATCAGGTCCTGAAATGCATAAACAGATGTTCCTCAGCTCCTATATGATGGAATAGATGAATGTTAGATGTTTATCCTTGCACGATTTGGCCAGAAATTCCAATTGCCATTGATGAACATAAGCTTCAACAGTCCACAATTCAGCTTGAAAACTAATGGATCTTGCTTCCAAAACCTTCAATGATGCTTGTGGATGATGAACAAATCAAGAACCAAGCAATGCTTATGAAGAAATTCGATGAAAAGTTGAGAGAAAGTTGAGAGAGAATTTTTCAGATCTGAAATTATGAAGTTGTTGTTGTGATTTTCTGTTAGGATTAGGGTTATATACCATCTGTTAATGAAGTTCACTAATCACAATTAAGCCAAATGCAAATGGATTAAGGAAATGGAAGTGTTATGCAATTTGGCCAAAACACCCTCACATGTGCATGGCAATGGAAAAGTACTCGTGTTAGCTTGGAAATGCACTTCAAATGTGATTTGGAGGCAAATGCAATTGGTAAAAGGTGAATGCAATGCATAATTTTTAAATTGGACATTTCCCTCCAAAATTCAAATGAAATTCAAGTGAAAAATCCAATATTTTTGTGATGAGAATTGATGAAATGTAATGCATGATTTGGATAGAGCACATCAAGAGAAAAATGTTCCAAAAAGAACCACTTCAATTGGCCTTTTGGTTCAAAAGTTATGCAAGCTTGAAGTTCAAATTCCATTGACAAAGATTGATCCATATCTTCTCAACCACAAATGAGAAATTCAAGTTCTTGGACTTTTTGGAAAGGTGAGAGCAATATCTTCAACTTTCATGTTGGGAAAAATTTCATTTGAAGCTTTCTTGATGATGTAAACTTGAGGAGAAGACCTTTCCATTTTTGGCAATTTGAAATTACAGGTCACTTACTATTTTTGGAAACTTTTCATCTGACCTCAAATTCTCCATTGTTGATGTTTGAAATGTCAAATGAGACTTGTATGGACATGAATGAGGCCTCTCTAACCATCTCCCACCTTCAAATCCATGATTGAATGCACAATTGACTTGTGTTGACTTTTCTAGGGTTTCAGTTGACCTAGCTGGGATCAGATGAAATTCAAGCCTCTACCACTTGAGGTCTTGATTCAAAATGATGTCATGGTTCATTTGAACTCTTGTGAATGATCATGGTGCCCAAATTCTTCAGAATGGCCACCATCTATAGCTCAATGACTGCCTTGACCTGTAATTGTTTCATGTGCAAGTAACAAGGTTAGATGACAATATTTTTGTACTTTTGGGTTAGTAAACAAATGAAAAGCAATGATATACAAATGCAAAACATGCTTGGTGATCAAGAACCACTCTCAAAAGATGACCCACCCACTGGGAAGGAGGCAAGGTACACAATGATCCTTGAGGCAATGATATGATATGATATGATGCCATGAGGGATCTTAGGGCCAAAATTGGGGTCTTACAGATGCCCCTATTTAAGGTCATTCTAGCCGGAGAAGTGAAGTTTAGAAATCTTCATCTCGACGCGGTAGAATGGGCTTAAATAACAGTAATGAGACAAATTTTGGTCCCTAAGAGACCTCATGATGCAGGATGTATGCATGTAAAAGACACAAACTCTGTGGGGAATATGGTTCACACAGAAGAAAAAGACGATCCATCGGAGTCATACACTCACCAGGAACAGAGACTCTAACAAGACTCTTGTGGGGACTCTTATTGGGGAAAGAAAGAAAAAGAATGCGTGAGCAGAACACGACTCTGAATTAGGGGAACAGGCTGACACTGCGTGAATAAAACACAACTGGACTGGAGACCTCACTGGGGAGTGAAGGACTCAAACTGGAAAAGAAAATTTCCAAAGGAAGATACCTCCACTGGAAAGACGCAAGCTGACTCAAACTATCCACAAAGGATACTTCGGATAAAAATCCGGACTCGGACCAAGGAACGATTCACAAAGAAACTCCCTGCCGGGGAAAATTGCATATATTGGGGAAAACGCCAATACAAGCAAAAGGGTAAAAATCACCACAAGAACTCCACCGGGAAAAGTCTAACAAAGAGACTTTCCTGGGGAAAAGCAACAAGATGAGGTGTTACCGGTATAAGGGTAACAAACTCAGGAAGAATGAATAACTAAGACCGGTATAAGGGTGAGAGATATCAATCAACCAACATTTGAGAAAGACCTGAAAAAGGTACATCAACTCAGGAAAATCTGACTCCACAGGGGACCAAGGTCATAATAGGGAGCAGAAAGGAAGGAACACCAGGGATACCGGTTACTGGGTATATAATAGGTGACCGACCGAAGCGTGAATTGGTATATATGCCAAAACACTCATCATCCGAAAGGAGGGCTTGAAAAAGCAAATCGACTTACAGGATGGACATTCGAATCCACAAAGGGAAGACGAATCTTACTCAAATGGGGACACATATCCAAAGAGCGCATGAGATATAATATCCATTACCGTCAGAACGTGGATAGAATACTCGCATGAGATATATTATCTATTACCGTCAGAACGTAGACAATATACTCGCATGGAAGGAAACACCAGGGATACCGAGGTATATAATAGGTGACCAACCAAAAACGTGAATTGGTATATATGCCAAGACACTCATCATCCAAAACACAAACTTGTTAAAGGACGGATATTCGATTCTACAAAGAATACGAATCTTACTCAATTGGGGAAAATCAACAAAGGACTCCAACCAAAGAGTGAAAGAGATATATCATTCATTACCGTCAGAACATGAATAATATACTCGAAAAGGAAGAGACACCAGAGATACCGGTTAGGGCATATAATAGGTGGCCAACCGAAAAGAGAGACAATCGATACCAAGCATACGGGCAAACGAAAGACAACTCACAGAGGATAAATTGCAAGCATCCGACAATTATCCAAGAAACAAAGAATATTCGATTCCATGAAGGAAAAACGAATCATACTCGACTGGGGAAACACAACAGGCTTCGACTGAAGAGTGCATGACATATATTATCCATTACCGTCAGAACGTGGATAACATACTCGCATGGAAGATTATCCACAACCGGTTACTGGGTTAACAAAGGATAAATCAACCGAAAAGAAAGGCATCGGGATACCAAACTAGGTATATAATGATGACCAATCAAAGGGAGCAACAATCATTACCGAGCAAATGGGTAAATGAAAGAAGACTCAACGGGGATACATTGATACAAAATCAATGATCCGGGGATGAATTGCATAAACAACAATTATCCACAAGGAACTTGCTGGTGACTTCAAAGGGGATAACATTGCAAGCATACGACAATGATCC
Source organism: Lathyrus oleraceus (assembly GCF_024323335.1). Lineage (NCBI taxonomy): Eukaryota > Viridiplantae > Streptophyta > Magnoliopsida > Fabales > Fabaceae > Lathyrus > Lathyrus oleraceus. The sequence continues at coordinate 311,990,513 of NC_066580.1, forward strand.
AGAAGACAGCTGGGGATAAAATTGCTAGCAACCGGCAATTATCCATAAGCATAGGGAGGAATATCAACATCGAATATCGAATGAAGACAACCACAAAGAGTAACCATCATCGGTTAGGATGAACAACAAGGTTAACTCTGCAAAGGGGAGAAATTAGGGTTTACAACTACCGAATACGGGGTAGAATACCAAAACTCTGGCTGGGGATAAAAATTGCTAGCAACCGGCAATTATCCACAAAAGCACAGACTCCGTTGGGAATAAAACCACAACAGCACAAAACCCACCACCAACCAGAACGAACCACAAAGGTTACCTCTGCTAGGGGAAAAGAGATAGGACTTACGACTACCAAATACGGGGTAGTAGCCATCAACTCCGATGAGGATAAAAGATAGGGTTTACATCTACCGAATACTGGATAGAAAACCAACAACTCCACGTGGGAATGAAAGAATCACAAATCCGCACGGGAACAAAATGGGGTTTATAACAAACCACCAACTGCTGAAGAGCAGGAAAACTAGGATTTACAACTACCGAATATTAGGTAGAAAACCAACCAACTCTTACTGAGGAATAAAAGGTATATAACCACAAATTCCGCCAAGAAGGCAAGAAACATAGGACTTACAACTACCGGTATAAGGGTAGAGGCCCAAAAAGATTCCGCTGGGGATAAAAGAATTATTGCCGGTTACTGGGCAAATTATTCACTTATTCCACAGGGAAGCACAAGAAACAGCTGACAAATGCCAATTCGGGACCAAACCGAAAAGACAGACTGAATTGAGACTCATCCTATGAGGATATAACTCAATAGGAAAATCCATCCCAATATATGTGTTGGGATGAAACGGAAGAAACCGTCATCCACGAGGATAATCTCAGTGGGGAACTGCAGAAGAAAGACAGACACTTTCTGCTTATGGGACTGACTCTATATTGAGAGATTCAACATCCGACATCTGCTTGGGAAGATCTATTGGAGATCTATAAAACCCATAGCAGGAGACCACAAACAAGAGGTATATGGCAAAAAATGCAACATGGATATCTGAATCTTTATGATTATGCATGAATATGCGTATTTTATGCTTGATGAATGCTGACAAAACAGACATATCTAGCACAAACAGAGTCCAGGAATCGAACGCCCGATACTATACTTCCAAGGGAAAAACCAACTGGAAAGCCAATCTGCTGGAGATCCACATGCTGAAAATCAAAGATCTGCGGGGAGGCAAAAGATCAGAGATATCAACAAATCACAAAATCTCTGAGCGATGGATCAACAAACAAACCCAACAGGAGTACAGAAAGTCACAACAGGCATAAACAGCCACAAAGACCAATCTGTTGGGGAAATAGGAGAAACCCCAAGATATCTATAGGGGAATTCTCAACGTCAAAAGTTCATTGCACAAACGAGGACTGCTATGAAAGCAAATCCACGCAACTCCGCTGGGGAACAACCCTCTGAGGGAGAACAGATCATCCGCGTAGAATCTGGCTACACAAGCAACTCTACCTGGGGAGGACATAAATAGCCACTCCATCGGGAATACACCCACTGAAGGAAAAACAGACCACACAAGTAGATTCTGCAACAGGCCACTCTACTGAGGATCAAAAGCAATCAGGGAATCAACCCAATCTCTGGATGCTAGACCACCAACCGACCCTACTGGGGAAACAGAGATTTCAACAAGCGGAAACTGCCACAAAAGCAACTCTGTCGAGGATACCAGCTCTGGCGGAGACTCTGAGGGGATTATTGCAGATGCAATCCTGACCCCGTTGGGAATAACAACTCTTTTGGGGATGTTGCACAAATACAATCCACCAAACCACAAATCTACTGACGGCTCCTCTGGGGAATCCACTGAAGAATCCACTGGGGATATGGAAGAGAGCTGGGGAATCAACCACTAAATGCTGACTCTTCTAAGGAGAACATCCACAACTGCTGAGGAGGAACATAATCACTGTCCTGCTGAAGGCTAAGCGCTCTGATGGGGAGATAACAACAAATCTGCAGGCGCCTGCGCTGAGGAAAGTGGTAAAGGACCGGGATATCAACCCACCAACCACTAGCAACCATGCTGAAGAGAGATAACAACAACTCCGCTAGCGACTGCACTGGAGAGAGACTACTGCTGGAGAAGAAAACGAAGTCTTCCACAACGCTCTGCTTGGGGAACAACCCACAACAACAACTCTGCTAGGGGAACAACCCCAACAACAAAGCAGGACAAAGAGGATACAACCAAGCCAGGAATATGAACAAATGTCTTACCTGTTGGAAATCATGCCACCCTTGGGAGAGCACTGAGAAATTCTTGAGTATCCTTTCATCATTGTGAATGTTCACTTTGTTTAAAACAAACATTTAAAAAATTTATTTGTTTAAAACAATGACATTTTATCAATTAAAACATGCAAAACATTTGTTGAATTGAAACAAATAAGAGTGCAAATAATTGGATAAAAGCTCAAATTGATTTGATGGAATGGTAGCCTGCAAATGGCAAGACTCCATAGATCTGTACAAATTTGAAATCAGTGATATATATTGGAAGAGGGCTACATTGAATATAATGATCCTTTCTCTACCAGTTTGAATCTCGATGTATTCGAAGCTTCAGTTGACGACGAATCGAGAACTTCTGACGAAAAGACAGTTGCGGAACAGAAAGTCTTGTCAGGATGCAGTTACTTGCCAAATCCCTAATTTTTGCCTAGATTGCCCCAGGGTGAGGTACTCAATCTAGCGGGATGCAAATATTCTCCTTTTTTTTTCATGTCTCTAACTTTTGTCTGGATTACCCTTGCGGGTTCTCCACCGAGACGCTCATTTTTGCCTAAGCCGCCCTTTCGGGTTTTCAACTTAGCGAGCTATTCTGTTTTTCATTTGCATATACTTCTCTTTTTTTTTTAGGCAAAGTATTTCTTGACTGCATCTGAGTTCACAGGACGAGTGAAATCCTCCCCATCCATTGTCGTAAGCATCAAAGCACCGCCTGAAAAGGCTCTCTTAACAACATATGGACCCTCGTAGTTTGGAGTCCACTTGCCCCTGGAATCGGGCGCGAAAGACAAGACTTTCTTGAGCACGAGGTCTCCTTCTCGGAACACACGAGGCTTGACTTTCTTATCGAATGCTTTCTTCATTCTCTGTTGATATAACTGACCATGGCACATGGCAGTCAATCTCTTCTCTTCAATCAAATTCAGTTGGTCATAACGACTCTGAATCCATTCAGCATCAGTCAACTTGGATTCCATCAAGACTCTCATTGATGGGATCTCCACCTCTACCGGGAGAACAACCTCCATGCCGTAAACAAGAGAGAAAGGGGTTGCCCCTGTTGAAGTTCGGACAGATGTACGATAACCATGCAAAGCAAATGGCAGCATCTCATGCCAATCTTTGTACGTAACTGTCATCTTCTGGATAATCTTCTTGATATTCTTATTAGCAGCTTCAACAGCCCCATTCATCTTAGGTCTGTAAGGAGAGGAATTATGGTGTGCAATCTTGAACTCAGCGCACAACTCATCCATCATCTTATTATTCAGATTAGATCCATTATCAGTAATGATCTTATCTGGCACACCATAACGGCAAATCAGCTGATTCTTGATAAACTTCACGACCACCTGCCTGGTCACATTCGCATAAGATGCGGCTTCAACCCATTTGGTGAAGTAATCTATTGCTACGAGAATAAACCTGTGTCCATTGGACGCTTTCGGTTCAATCATGCAGATCATGTCAATTCCCCACATAGAGAAAGGCCATGGTGACGAAATCATATTCAGAAGTGTCGGAGGAATATGAATCTTATCCGCATAAATCTGACACTTATGGCATTTCTTCACATATTTGTAGCAGTCAGACTCCATTGTCAGCCAATAGTAGCCTGCTCTCAGCATCTTTCTAGCCATGGCATGTCCATTGGAATGAGTACCAAATGAACCCTCATGGACCTCAGTCATCAACAGGTTTGCTTCGTGTCTATCCACGCATCTGAGCAGAACCATGTCAAAATTTCTCTTATACAGCACTTCACCACTGAGGTAGAAACTGCCTGACAACCTTCTCAAAGTTTTTCTATCTTTCACAGATGCCCCAGGCGGGTAGACCTGGTTCTGGAGGAAATTCTTGATATCAAAATACCAAGGCTTGTCATCATTGACTTCTTCGACTGCAAACACGTGAGCTGGTCTATCCAAGCGCATCACAGCAATGTTGGGAACTTCATTCCAATACTTGACCACAATCATGGAAGCAAGCGTAGCAAGAGCATCTGCCATCCGATTATCCTCTCGAGGAATATGATGAAAGTCAACTTCTGTAAAGAACTTTGAAATCCTTCTTGCATAATCTCTGTACGGAATGAGACCAGGCTGATTTGTCTCCCATTCACCCTTGATCTGATTGACAACCAGGGCCGAATCACCATATACATCAAGATGTTTGATTCTCAAATCAATACATTCTTCTAATCCCATAATACAGGCCTCATACTCAGCCATAGTATTCGTGCATTTGAAAGTTAGCCTTGCTGTAAGCGGAATATGCGTGCCATGAGGAGTAATGATTACTGCCCCAATTCCATTTCCGTACTGATTTACAGCGCCATCAAACACCATCGTCCATCTAGAACCAGGTTCTGGACCTTCATCAAGTGTAGGCTCATCACAATCTTTCATTTTCAAATACAGAATCTCCTCATCAGGGAAGTCATACTGAACAGACTGATGATCTTCAATCGGCTGGTGCGCTAAATGGTCAGCCAAGATACTACCTTTGATAGCTTTCTGAGCTCGATACTCAATATCATACTCAGACAACAACATCTGCCAACGGGCAATCCTCCCAGTTAAAGAAGGCTTCTCGAAAATATACTTAATTGGATCCATTCTGGATATCAACCAAGTCGTATGATTTATCATGTACTGGCGCAAACGCTTAGCAGCCCAAGCCAAAGCACAACACGTCTTCTCAATCATAGAGTATCGAGACTTACAATCAGTAAACTTCTTACTGAGATAGTAGATAGCAAATTCTTTCTTCCCTGATTCATCTTGTTGACCGAGTACACAACCCATCGAGTCTTCAAGAACCGTCAAATACATGATCAGAGGTCTTCCTTCTACAGGTGGAGGCAAGATCGGAGGTTCAGACAGATACTCTTTGATACTGTCGAAAGCTTTCTGGCAATCCTCGGTCCAATCATGAGACTGATCTTTCCGGAGGAGCTTGAGTATCGGCGCACATGTGGCAGTCATGTGGGATATAAATCTGGAAATATAGTTCAAGCGGCCAAGAAAACCTCGGACTTGCTTCTCAGTTTTGGGCGCATGCATCTCTTGTATTGCTTTGACCTTTGCAGGATCAACTTCAATACCTCTCTCGCTGACTACAAAACCCAACAACTTGCCGGAACGGACTCCAAATGTACATTTGTTCGGATTCAGACGAAGCCTAAACTTCCTCAAACGCTGAAAAAGCTTCAACAAATGCTCAACATGTTCAACTTCCATTCGGGACTTAGCAATCATGTCATCAACATAGACCTCTATCTCCTTGTGCATCATATCATGAAACAAGGTAGTCATAGCACGTTGATACGTGGCTCCGGCGTTCTTCAAACCGAAGGGCATCACTCGATAACAGAATGTTCCCCAAGGTGTGATGAATGTTGTCTTCTCCATATCTTCGGGTGCCATCTTGATTTGATTATATCCGGAAAATCCGTCCATAAAGGAAAAGACTTTGAATTTAGTTGTATTGTCTACCAACATATCAATGTGTGGTAGAGGGAAATCATCTTTAGGACTAGCTTTATTCAAATCTCTGTAATCAACACACATACGGACTTTTCCGTCTTTCTTAGGCACAGGCACAATATTGGCCACCCATTGAGGATATGTAGAAGTCACCAGAAACCCCGCATCAATTTGCTTCTGAACTTCCTCTTTGATCTTCACTGCCATATCTGGATGAGTTCTTCTGAGCTTCTGCTTCACAGGCACGCACTCAGGCTTCAAAGGCAGGAAATGTTGCACAATATCTATATCTAGACCAGGCATGTCTTCATACGACCAAGCAAAGATATCGGAATATTCTCGTAGCAAACTGATCAACCTCTTCTTGACAGACTCTTCAAGAAGCGCCCCAATCTTCACCATGCGAACACAATCCTCAGACCCCAAGTTGACTGTTTCCAGATCTTCGAGATGCGACTGAATGATCTTCTTCTCCTGCTCAAGGAGACGGGTAATCTCATCAGGAATCTCTTCAACATCATCTTCCTCTGCCTCAAATACAGGGAATTCAAAATTGGGAGATGGTGTTGGATCATTATGTTCAATGGGTTTTAGGATCAACCTGCATAATGATTTTGGTTAATAAAAACTTCAGAATTTAAACAAACAAATCATTATGCAGATGAAAAATGTTGCTTTTATTCTTGTTTTTATGGGTTTTTTGTGATCACTGATTTCATGCAAAAAGCAAAAAGTGAAAACAAAATGGAAAAACAAATGTTTAACAATGCATTAATTGAATGAAAATATCATTGTATAAATGCTGCCAACAATGTCATCACTTCTCCTTTTGGCATGGAAGAAGGGTTTTGAACTAAGTGAACCATTACTCTGATCTATGGATGACTGTAGGAACATCTACAGCGACCCAATTGTGGCAGACCCCACCAGGTATGATGAAGTTGCTCAAATCCTCTGCATCCTCTTCCAGAATAGCAGCAGCCTCTTCAGATTGATCAGCGTGGATGAAACCTCCACTCTTGAACAGCCCATGCTTGTTGAATGCCCCATAAGAATAGCCAATGCCAGCCCGGGATCTATTGTCTTCAAGCTCAATCATCTTCCCCAAACCAGCAACTGCACCACATTCAATGGCCAATTTTGCATCACGATAGGAAGCGAATGAATGAGACTTCTTCTCAATCGGTTCATCAATAGATAAAGCTTGGAACGGAGTTCCAACTTCATCCTCAGCGTCAATATACGAGAAAGAAGACAAGTGGCTAACCAGGAGAGCCTTTTCTCCCCCTACCACGACCAGTTTCTTATTCTTCACAAATTTCAGCTTATGGTGTAGGGTGGATGTCACGGCGCCAACCTCATGAATCCATGGTCTACCGAGGAGACAGCTATATGATGGGTGGATATCCATAACCTAAAAGGTAACCTGGAAATCACTAGGTCCAATCTTGACCGGGAGATCAACTTCCCCAATCACAGTCTTACGCGACCCATCAAAAGCCTTCACAACAACACCACTCTGCCTCATAGGAGGACCTTGATATGACAATCGAGAGAGTGTGGTCTTTGGCAATACATTAAGAGATGATCTAGTGTCCACCAGCACGTTGGACATGGCATCAGTCTTGCAGTTCATAGAAATATGTAAAGCCATGTTGTGGTCTCTTCCCTCCTCAGGGAGATCAGCGTCACAGAAACTCAAAGTCTTGCAAGCAGTGATGTTTGCAACGATACTGTCAAACTGTTCTATGGTGACATCATGATCAACATATGCCAGATCCAATACTTTCTGCAGAGCCTCCCTATGGGGTTCTAAATTCAGCAGCAGAGATAAAATGGAGATTTTGGATGGCGTTTGTAGAAGCTGGTCTACAACGTTGTACTCACTCTTTTTGATGAGCCTCAGCATCTCATCACATTCTTCATTCACAATGCCACTCGGGCCAACAGAAGAATCAGGAGTCTTTTGTACAGAGGAGGGTTTGGCAACAGCAAGTGCCGGGTTCTGAACATTCACAGCCGTCCCAACCGGACACTCAGCAGAATCAGAAGCAACAGCTCTAGCCTGAGGCTTAGAAGCAGAAAACACACGACCACTCCGGGTCAACCCGCTCACATCAGCAATATTGGTAACAGAAGTGGAAGGCAACGACACTTCTTTCCCATCTTCCACAGCAACGGGATTGTATCTGAAGGGAATTGCTTTCTCCGAAGAATAAGGCACAGGGCCTGCAGGCTTGATTACCAGAGAAGGAGAGACCTTCGGCTTGCTGCCATCATAACGAATGACAACGGGCTCAGGTAGCTTGAGCACAGGAGAAATAACATTTACTTCTGGTTCATCTTCATCAACATTACGGTTCTGAAGAATCTCTATGGTTCCTTCGTCCAACAGCTCTTGAAGCTCTCTTCGCACTTGGCGGCAACCCAAACGATTAACTGAACAGATGCGACATCTGTCATGGTCATGCTCCATATGGCTGTATTGACACAGCAAACGATGCAATTCGACCAGTGACTGTCTAATATGGCTCACATATTTGACTTTATATTTCCCAGGGCACCCCTGGACCATGTTTACTGATTTCCCATGCTCGGGCAATGGGTTCTTCGTAACATTGGGGCCTGAGTCCTCGAAGCTCAAAATGCCGCATCGCATAAGGTCTTGAACCTTAGTTTTCAATGGATGGCAATTCTCGATGTTATGACCCGGAGCACCGGAGTGATAAACACAGTGTTGATCTGGCTTATACCACCATTGCGGATTCGCAGGCACAGCTGGAGGATCCCTTGGAGTAACCAGCTTCCTTTCCAACAAGGAAGGATACAATTCAGCATATGACATAGGAATAGGATCGAAGCTGATCTTCTTCCTATCATAATTCAGATTAGCTTGGTTACTAGTGCTGCCACGAGGCTGGTAAGCCTGTTGCTGTGGATGGTGCTGCTGCTGATACTAAGGTTGTTGCTGATGCTGATTAGGCTGCTGATACTGAGGATTTTCTCTGAAGACAGGTGCTATATGAGCCACCTGGTGCTGATTGTTGGTCCGACGTACTGGCTTCCTCTGAACAGAGGGTCTTCTTGGTTTAGCATGGGACTGCACAGCATGTGCCTCCCCATCTTTCTTCTTAAACGCCCCATACCGTTTAGAAGAGCTCTCATCTTTATTCAAACGTCCCTCACGGACTCCTTCCTCCAGACGCATCCCCATGTTCACCATCTCGGTGAAATCAGAGGGAGCGCTCGCAACCATCCGCTCATAATAGAATGAGCTAAGAGTCTTCA